>NC_139681.1:55839029-56428693 GCF_964106915.1 Podarcis gaigeae | reverse complement strand
AACTTTTAAATGTTTCCCCGTGTTTAAAATCCCTGCCGTTATACAGCTAGTGCAATGAGGATAAAAATCAGCCCAACCTAGCCTAGTTCATGATATTTTACATTTTTCTTTATAAAGAGAGTTTTTTTAAAAAGTATCTTTCAAAAATAGCACGCGCGCACACACACACACCACTTGAAGTAGAACAATACTCCATGCTGCTACATGTGGAAACCAGGTCTGAGTGATTAGCCCCAGTGCAGGCTTTTATTTCTCCTAAGGCTCACTGCAGAGCGTAAGTGTGTGGAGTTTGGCTGAGGAGGAAGGGGTTAAATTGACCCTCACTGGGCACTGCCATTACAGATGAAAATGAACCTGGTATTGGGTTGTTTTTTTAAAAGCAACAACACCTGAATGTGGCTGCTAACTGTTCAATTAGAATGATGTCTAATTTAGGCTTCAGACAACTTCAGTGAGTTGGATAAGGCAGGTTAATCCAAACTTTATACCGGGGTGGCGGTGGTGGGGAATTGCTAAGGGATTGTAACAGCTGTCCTTGAATGGCTGCATTCATACTTCTGCTTATAGTGAGCAACAGACTAATTACTTAGCCTTAGGAGTAAACCCTAAGCGTGAACAAGCCCTGTAGCTGAAATGTTTTTTATAAACCAAATCAAAGACAGATGGCTTGCCTGTCAGCACTCACTTGAGACATACTTTTGTGGTCCTAAGGGAAGTACTTCACTGAAACAAAAAAGCTGGCAAGACACAACCCTGGTGAGGTGTCTCGCTGACTAGAAGCACTATCAGTGAGCAGCCCACAAAACAACTGACATCATAGCACAATGGTGTTAATAGTGTCATGCTGCTCTTCATTAAAACATACGGCTAGAAAAGAGGTTTCGCTAATGAAAATATTACTTGCACAAATAAGCAGGGCTCATAAATGATGTCATAGAATCATAGAATTGTAGAGTTGGCCATTGTAAAGGTTGTGGTAAAGCCTTCGAATGGCCCCGCCCACAGCAACTATGCCACACCCACCAATGTACATAGAACCTAGCAGATTGTATACATGGAAAAAGTACTCCTGAAGGTGTGGAATGTCAGTTGCAATTCTGCTTGTGGCTGAAAAGGTCCCTCTGTATATTATTGGACAGCACTTTCCATCATACCTGGCCATTGGCTGGTGGGAGGTATCCAACAACTTCAGGAGAGCATCACATTGGCTATATAATATTTGCCAGGCTCTATCTTTTGATTGTTTTAGGAAGCCAGTAAAAAACTGAGTTATTTTAAAAGGTCTGGTCAAAAAATATTTCCATGATTTTCTTTTTTTAAAAAAAGTTTTTAAGGTTCTTCTTTGCATTCTGTGTGTAGTGCTTTTTGTTGTTTTTACTGTGCTAATATGGGATGGTGGTGATGATTTAGTTTTTCCTGATTTGCTGTCTGCTTTCTGTTACTTTTGAAAATATGACAAGATAAAATAAAAATTAAAAGTAGATAAAATGCACGGGAAACTTGACCTGAAACCCAGATAAAATACTGATCCAAACTCACTATCCTTGGTACTAAACTGTAGAACAAATACAGTCTAAAGTATATTGAGGGGAAAACACAGACCAGATAACATGTGACGTTCATCATGACTGTCTTATTGGAGTCAGTGAGATTTATATTAGCCACAACTGAGTCCCACTCCATTACTCTCCATTACGAATCTTAACTAAGTTTTGCTGAATGAATGAATTTGAAATGTTTATTCATTTCTTTTATAATTTTTTTCTTTTTTTTAATGAAATATTTTATTAAGTTTTTTTTAAAGATAACAACATACACAAGAAAAAGAAAAAAGATACACATACAACAAAGAAACAACAACACAAAAAATACACAAAAAAACAAAAACAAAAATCCCTCTCTTTAAATTCTTATCTTTGAATCACTTATTTTCCTGACTTCCTCACGGCTCCCTTTTTTGTATTCCAATTTGACAATTAATTCAGCAAATTCAAAACCTGCTACTTTTACCCTTAAATATTTTTCCTCCCAATTTTATAAACTCAAATTTCTCTTGTCACCAGAACCCCTTCATATCATTTTAATGCCATCAACATTCATACATTTTACAATGCTTCTGTAAATAAATTTTAAATTTCCTCCAATCTTCTTCCACCAACTCTTCTCCCTGATCTCGGATTCTGCCAGTCATTTCAGCCATTTCCATATAGTCGATTACTTGCGTCTGCCATTCTTCCAAGGTGGGTAGATCTTGTGTTTTCCAATGCTTTGCGATGAGTATTCTTGCTGCTGCTGTAGCATACATAAAGAAAGTTCTATCCTTCTTTGACACCAATTGGCCGACTAGCCCAGGAGAAAAGCCTCTGGTTTCTTCACAAAAGTATATTTGAGTACCTTTTTCATTTCATTGTAAATCATCTCCCAGAAGGCCTTAATCCTCGGGCACGTCCACCAAAGGTGAAAGAATGTACCTTCAATTTCTTTACATTTCCAATATTTATTATCGGGCAAATGATAAATTTTTGCAAGCTTGACTGGGGTCATGTACCACCTATGTATCATTTTCATAATATTCTCTCTTAAGGCATTACATGCCGTAAATTTGATCCCGGTGGTCCACAACTGCTCCCAGTCAGCAAACATAATATTGTGTCCTATATCCTGTGCCCATTTAATCATAGCAGATTTTACCATCTCTTCTTCAGTACTCCATTTCAACAGCAGGTTATATATTCTTGATAGTATCTTAGCATTGGGTTCTAACAATTCTGTTTCCAACTTTGATTTTTCCACCTGGAAACCGATTTTTTTTTATCTTGGTTGTAAACCTCTCTTATTTGAAAATAATGTAACCAGTCTCGCACCTTCCCTTTAAGCTTCTCATAACTCTGCAATTTCAACTTGTCACCTTCCTGTTCCAAAATCTCACAATATTTTGGCCATTTTGCTTCCATATTAAGTTTTTTCATAGCTTTTGCTTCCATAGGTGATAACCACCTTGGAGTTTCATTCTCAAAAAAACCTTTATATCTAATCCAGACATTAAAAAGTGCTTTCCTGACAATATGGTTTTTGAATGCTTTATGCACTTTAACCTTGTCATACCACAAATATGCATGCCACCCGAATACATTATCATAACCTTCAAGATCTAAGATGTCAGTGTTCTCAAGAAGTAGCCATTCCTTCAACCAGCAAAAAGCTGCTGATTCATAATATAGTTTCAAGTCCGGCAGGGCAAACCCCCCTCTGTCTTTAGCATCAGTAAGTATCTTAAATTTTATTCTGGGCTTTTCTTTTATAAATTAATGAGTTGTGCTCTCTGCCACAGTGGCACCCAAATGGAGCTGATAACAAAACCAAAAAAACTATAATAAAAATACAGTAAAATACTATTTAAAAAACTGGGTTGGACTGCAATTTAGTCCTGCTTAGAGTAGACCCATTAAAATCAGTTGGAATTAAGTAAGTCATGATTAAATTCCCTCATTGATTTCAGTAGATCTACTCTTAAGTGAGATCAAGTCTAGATTCAACCCTATGTCCCCAGAAGTTGCATTGAGGGTCATGGAATTTACTCCCAGGTAGTATAGGATTTCAGCCTAAGGACAGCCGTAAATTTAAGAGTACATCAACATTGTAAACAGTCACCAGTAAACTAGGCATTTCTCACAACTTCTGAGTGGAGTTAGAGCCATTATTCCCATCTTGGATATGCATTTGCAAGACCACTTTGTGTGAATCAGTTATCCTTTTATATGGCATAACTCCACTTTCCCCACTCAGCTGGAAAGAAAGGGAATGTGTTTGGACAAGCATAGCTGTGGATTCACCCTCCTCTTTCTAAAATGTTAAAGACAAATACCTGCTCAGCTGTCCTTTTCATTTTTACCATGAAACATATTCTAGATGTCGACAGAGCGTAACTTTTCAGGGCTCTCCAGCAATCTGCCAGTGGTTTCTTGATGGATCCTGCTTATTTACCATCTGATTCACTTTTCCAAGTGTTGCCCCCCACCCTCAATATCTGATACTGACTCAGAGAGAGTCTGCCTGAAATGGTACTTGAAATGTTTACAGAGATGATTTCACTGGAAAATGGACTGATCTGTTTTATCATGTAGAAGGGGAAACACATTGGTAACAGCAAAAGCTTGCATTGCTCATAGAGGAACTGATAATGTAAACTAGACGTTCACATTGTCCTCAGGTGATCTCTTCCCTCTCTTGTTCTGATTTTCAGACAGTGAAATTATTGCTCCAGATTGTCTCCGTCCAAGATCCTTCACGGCTATCCGGCGGCCTTCACTACGCAGGGAGACTGAGGACACCCGTCTGTCTGTGAGCCTTTGCGACCTCAACCTCCAGGAGGAGAACTTCCATGTCATGGCTGCCATGTGTCCCATTCCACAGAATTCCCTCAACTCTCAACATTCCCACCTCCTCCCATCCCAGCTTGAAAGTGACCTCCGTTTCCATCAGCTCAGGGGAGCCCATATTAAAATCCTGGATGACCAGACAGTGGCTCGCCTGGAGCATGCTCGAGAAGAGAGAACTTTGGTTTTCACCAGCAGGCCCCTTAGAATCAATGAGACCATATTTGTCAAGATTAATAAATCCAACACTTCACGTACTGGGACACTCTCTTACGGGGTGACCACTTGCGATCCCAGCACCATGAGGCCCAGCGACCTTCCTTATAATCCAGAGTCTTTAGTTGACCGGAAAGAGTTCTGGGCAGTTTGTAGGGTGCTGGTGCCTCTCCAGAGTGGAGACATTTTGGGATTCATGGTGAATTCAGAAGGCGAACTGCACTTGAGCCACAATGGAGCAAACGCCGGCATGCAGGTGTGCGTGGACTGTTCCCAGCCACTGTGGATGTTCTTTGGTTTACATGGAGCAGTCATGCAAATCCGAGTCCTGGGTATGTGTGCCTCTTTCCACATGCAGTGTTACATAAGTGGGGGGATTGGGCTGAGTGGGCTAGTGGTAGCACTAGAATATAGCACTGGGGTGAGCAAAGAAAAGGCAAAGTAGGTTCTGTGGCAAGTCCTGTCTTGTTTGCACTGGATGTTGGAGGTGAGAGAATGGAGAAAGCAGGGTTGCTTCTCAATACCTGCAGTTCCAGCTAGGGCATCCCATCAAGGCCGCCAGTAGTGACTTTCCAATGGCAAAAAGGGTAAGTAATTTTTATTTATTGAGGGTTATGGAAAACCTCGCCTTCTCTTTTTTCCCTATTATCCACAGAATTGAACAGACTGAAAGAAAATAATATAGCTGACCACTGGCTTCATTTAAACAGCATGTGCAGCCAGCATTTCAGCAAAAAAAGAAAATAAGCAAATGGCTTTATAACATTAAAATCTCACACATTTATCATTGAGGTACACCATGCTATAGTACATGAGCAAGGCTTGTAAGGGTGATAGCATTTGAAGTAAACAGCCTAACATTTCCTTATGTTGCTATAAAATGTGAAGTTAAGAATCCAGCCACACAGTTTAATATATTACATAGACATACTATTATGAGTGTTCATTCTTATGGCTTGTTACCAATGTTTGTCTAATATGACTTGAATTCCAGAAAGTAGTTATTTGCTCTGAGAAATCTAGTCCTTACTGCTTTATAGCTTCTCCCAAACAATAATTTTATGCCAAAAAAGAACAGAGCTAACAAGCAAACTTGCATTTTGGGAACTGTGAATGGCATGTTGTGATGATGTTAATGATTTAGACAGTGTATATACTACTTAGAAAAAATATCATTAAGTCACCAAGGGAAATGTGCTCCTCAGCACTGTAGACGTAGAGCACACAGCTTTTAAAGAGTATTTTTAAAAATTAGTTAATAAGGAAAGGAAAAGAGTTCATGAAAATCCTTGGTAGTGTCATATCCCTTTTCCTAAAGTAGTTCTGGGATTTTGAGGAGATTCACAAGATTTCAGGGTCTACATGAATGAATGCATTCGTTTTGATACGGCTCAGTAATAGTGAGTTTTTATGCCACAGATCAGTTATGAGAAGGTGACACCTGTGTAGTTGCGTCCATCACAGAAGCAGCCTCATTCCTTAAAAACAACAAAAAACCACCCTTTTTAAGACTTGCAACAATTGTGTTATCTTGGAAAAATGCTATTAACCAGCAACTTAAAATGAATACACCACAAGAGAAGTTTGGCAAATGCAGACAATGAATGCACATAAATGTGCCTAATGGGTCTCTTCCTTTATGTAGCATTTGTTCTGGGGTGCCCCCAAGTTTTGTGAGCCATGTATTTAATTTTGTGTTTAGGAAAATGGACTCATTAAATAGGCAGAAATGTAGCAGGCAGATCATCTGAGGCACATCACTGCCTAAAGTATTCAGAAAACTGCAGGGCAGACAGCACTTTAGTGTTTTAATAGAAATATGTTTGGAAGCAGCAGCTTTGGGGTTTCTGGTATATGTCTAAAAACATTTTTTTATTAAAAAAAATGCCTTAAGTGCATCTTAGAAAGGCATTAGCTGTGTTAAATGCTGTGTGAGCCATTCCATCAGGCTCAATTTTATTTTTATTCTCTTGTAAGCTAAGTATACATTAGTAATGCAAATGATTAGCAAGCATTTCTCGAGGGGGTTTAATCATCACGCGCTAAAGGGCTGTGCACTGACATTGCATAGTATCCTGAGCAGATCTTCATTTTTAGCATCATTTAAAAGTGAAATTAGTGCAAATTGGAATCTGCCCCTTTACAATTTCTGTGAAGATGGGGAGCCTTCCTTGAGGAGAAACATGCAGTGTGAAGAGGCTTAGGGCTGGCTTTCTATTTCCTTCTGAATGTGTTTTCTTAAATTATGCTAAGAATGCCTTTTCATCTGGAATGTCACTTGTAAATATTGCTAGTAAAGGATAGAATGTAAAAGAGTTGCTGCTTCTAAATTGATTGGAGAACTATGCTTTTTCTATTCAGAAATGAGTTTAGGAATGACCCGTGGAAACATTCGTAGTCAGTGGCAGTAGTCAGTAGTTTGAAATAACTAAAGCGGGGATTAACAACCTGTGGCCCTCCTGACAATTGGCCATTCTGGCTGAGGGTGCTGGGAGCTAGAGGCCACAGATTGCTAATCCCCAGATGGCAGGGCAATAATCGTATTAGGACTCAATCCCTGCAACATCTTTATAGTTTATCTGTTCCAGAGGTTTCAGAGTGTCATTTTTCTTTGCCACTCTCTCCCTTTCTTGCTTCTGCTCCTGATTGTTTTGGTGTCTAGTTGTTCTTTCCCCCTAGATAATCTGTCCTCTTAGAATAATGGCCTCAATCCAGCTATAAATATGGGACCATCAGTTGCATTTAACAACTATTTGCCTCTGATGAGGATGCATATTCTAAGTCAGTCGTGGCCAAACGTGCCCCTCCAGCTGTTTTTGGACTACAACTCCAATCATCCCTAGCTAACAGGACTAGTGGTCAGGGATGATGGGAATTGTAGTCCGAAAACTGCTGGAAGGCCAAACTGTATTTAAAAAGTATATATTCCACTTATGTGGTAATGTTAAGAACTGAACTTAAGGTTGAAAAAATTAGAAATGAAGAGAAAATTAACAGATTGAGTTTGACAAACAAAAATGATATGAAGTTATAGTCAAGGGACTTACACACCAGGCATAAACTTTATGTTCTCTCCTTCTGTGAGACTGCAAATTAATCATCTTCTTCATCAGAATAATAAAACAGCTCTGGCTGAAATGGGATGTTAGTAATAATTATATATTAGCTCCTTATGCCTTTGCCTGGGTATATTGAATAAATTGGAAACAAGATAGTTTATCATCCTCTCTGAATTTTGATGTGCCTGTTCATGGCAGCCAAAGCTTCCCCATTTCTTGCACAAATGCTGGAATGGGTTAGATTTTTCTGCATACGTGCAAGTGACAAAATGAACTAAATTTCCTGGTAACAACCAAGTTGATGCATCCAGCAAAATCTGCAGTAATTTTTAAAGCAGCAAACTTTTTGATGTGCTGTTAGTGAATTAGTGGGAGTAAAATAACTCTGAGCAAAGTGCTAGTCTATCCTGATCTACTGGCTATCTTAACCTCCTTGGGTTTGTTTTGACCTAAGGTGGATGTTCTATTAGTGCAAGGATTTCTTCTTGCACAACAGAATGTCACCCCCCTCTACTCCTCCCATGCCCCCCTTTATCTGTTCTGGGGACTCTCTCAACCTCAAGAGGAGATTCATGGATTGCATAAGGTGTATGTGGGGTGAGAAGAAAGGGAAGTCCCATTGTGCTTGAGCTAATCTGTGCACTAGCACTTTGATTTAGTTGAATATTGTCTGTAGGCAAAAATGTCCAAGTTGAGTGAGTCTGGCAGGAAATGCTATTCAGGCAGACATTTGTACATATCTGTCTGCAACCCATAAAGCCAAGAAAGCGAAATGAGTATGAGCTGACGTTTGCTGCAAGTGTTGATGCCTAGACATTAGAGGCTGTTGCCACAACAGCAGTGAAGGAGAATGGCCATTTAAAGGTAAAGGTAAAGGTACCCCTGCCCATACGGGCCAGTCTTGACAGACTCTGGGGTTGTGCGCCCATCTCACTCAAGAAGCCAGGGGCCAGCGCTGTCCGAAGACACTTCCGGGTCACGTGGCCAGCGTGACATCACAGCTCTGGCGAGCCAGAGCCGCACACGGAAACGCCGTTTACCTTCCCGCTGGTAAGTGGTCCCTATTTATCTACTTGCACCTGGAGGTGCTTTCGAACTGCTAGGTTGGCAGGCGCTGGGACCGAGCAGCGGGAGCGCACCCCGCCGCAGGGATTCGAACCGCTGACCTTTCGATCGGCAAGTCCTAGGCGCTGAGGCTTTAACCCACAGCGCCACCTGCTTCCCGAATGGCCATTTAAACTACGTTTATTCATAAACTTTGGCCACCTGAAGCAGCTGCCTCAGCATACCTCATGGGCAGGCAGGCGCTCTTGACAAGCGCCTAAGTAAGCATGCGTAAGCATGGATAAGCTCATCATGAAGGCATTATTGCCCAAAAGGATACAAGAGAAGAGGGAATATATTAAGAACAAGTTGTGTTCTGATTTTACCTATGGGACTGAGCATTGGGAAAGTGCTTGTTAGCCACCTGACAGTTATGCTATGGGATTCTGCAGGGCAATGTTTTATCCCCACTTTTGAGACTTATGTGAAAGGTTATTCATACATTAATGCTAATCATAATCAGATAAAGATAGCTCACACAGTGCATCCCAGTGAACCTGGCCTTGCCACTGTACCAGTGGATTGAATGCTGTCTCAGCAACCAATCTAGCCCCTTCCTTGTGCTGTCAGCAGGTTTACATCTTTTGCATTGAAAAAATCATTGTCCAAACTTCATGCTTTTAGCCATTCATTCATCCCTTATTAACTTTCTCAAAGCGCAAAGCTAATCCAAGGATGGAGGGCTGCGTGGAGAGTTTTTGTGACAGTGGACTTGAGAGGCTAGCCACCTTGTACTGTGCATAGCCAAGTTCTTATTCAAGCTTGCAGATCTGGTGTGTGTGTTTTCCATGTTTCCTCCCAGAGTTCCACCCTGGAGAAGAAACATACCTGTTTGGACTGAGAGCACAGAGGCCTCAGTGCTCTAAAAATATTACTTGCACCTTCTTGGACATCATAAGTTCTGCCATCTTGGCAGCTTAAGATCTCTCTGAGCAATCAGCCTGGAGCATGGGTTCCAGCTCTTTGTGTATATAAAATATTTGAAAATGTCAACAAGCACTTTGACTGCATGTGTATGAATGAGTACAGTACATCTCTAACTGAATCTCAGCAGAGTCTAGGAAGTATGTTCCTGGCAGCAGTGGCAATCACAGCTGCCACTGAACACCATTTTTTTCATGAATGCTAGATCAGGACCACAATGAGAGGTAAAAGATTGAAGCCCTGCTACCCTCCATGCTAGAGTGGGTGTGGGGGCAGAATCAGCAGTTTCCTTTGGGGAATGTGGGCGTGGTTTGCCCTAGCAATCTGACAAAACCCACCACTGAGGCCCGTCCTGGATCTGGGAATCACCATGTTAATTTGCTAGAATTTCCCCCCCTTTTAGGGGAAATGGGCTGCCATTTTAATTTCCCAGAATGCCCTGAAGCTACAGTACATTGGGAACATTATGGGGACTTAAAATGGAGGCTCCTTGATTCCACTGTGTGAAGCTGCCCAGCATTCCTGCTGCTGCCGTCGCCACAAGATAGACAAATTGGTATTTCTCTGATGCACGGACATATAACCCATGCTGCTCCCTGCGTATGGAGCTTCATTTAGGTCAAAAATATGAGAGGAAGCCTTTTGTTTTGTATACTTCTTGGCTGCTGTTTAATGTCTCTCTCTTTGTTGTGTGTATATGAGATCTGTTCTCTTGCTAGGGTGTTTACAATATACAATGCAATTCCCTTCATTTGAACAGATTGGAGGAATGGGTGTGGGGTAGGCTGCCTCCAAGAACATTCAGATAGCAGTCACTGGTGCAAACAGGCCTGTTTACACAGGGTTACGCACAGGGCTGCAGCAGACCATCCCATGACACTGATAATAGTGGTGGTTGAGAAGAAACTCTAAAACGTCTAAGAAAGCCTCAAGTTTCCTGGAAGCAGTAAGCGGGATGCACAGAGAAAAGAAGGAACTGCAGCACCACAGATGGCCCTGAGTTGACCATACTGTCCCATTGTTTTCGTAGTAGGGCACCTACTTTTCATGCAAGAAGTCTCTGGTTCAATCCCTGGCATCTGTAGGTAGCTCTGGAAAATATCTTTGTCTGAGACCCTGGAGAACTGCCACTCAGTGTCAACAATGCTGAACCATATGGGCCAGTGGCTTCCTGTGTTGCACATTATGAATTGTGGCAGTCAGAGTGGCTTCCACATTTTGCTCTAGGCACCTTCAAGAAAGTACTGCATTGATGGGCCTCTCGTGCACATGCCAAAGACCTTCAATGCACTGAAGAGCCTGGTTAAAACAACACTGTTCCATTACATATAAACAGTTTGTTTTTTTTCCAATTGGAGCAATACAGGATTCATGGAAGTACAGTCATACCTCAGGTTAAATGTGCTTCAGGTCGAGCATTTTCAGGTTACGCTCCACAGTGACCCGGAAGTAACGAGTGTGTTACTTCCGGGTTTCACCGCTCACTCATGCACAGACGCTCAAAATGACGTCACGCGCATGCGCGGAAGTGGCAAATCGCGATCTGAGCACACGCAGACATGGGTTGCTTTCGCTTCAGGATGCGAACGGGGCTCTGGAACGGATCCCGTTCGCATCCAGAGGTACCACTGTAGTATTTTCTAATGGAGATACACAGTTGCCTTACAATGAAAACAAAATCTGCCTGTGAACTTGGTTGGGAATGGTCAGCCTGCTCAGCATTTGAGCCAGAAGCTATTGCTTCCCCCTTTCTCTCTGCCCATCCTGCCCACCCACTTTACTGAACTTAATGCTAATCAGTACACACACATACACACACACACAGAGCAGAGCTGCATTGGCTGCCAGAACAAAATAGCCAAGGATTCTGCCATGATTAGCCAAAATCTGACATTGAGTAACGGTCCATTAGAAACAGCTGCCTTTCCTCAGAACGTTGTCCTCAATGACCTTGGCATTTTGCAGTGTTACATGGGAAGCATTACTTATTTTATTGCCATTTATATCCCCTTAAAAATGGCAAAATCAACATAGCAGATTGCTAAACCAGCAATGGCAAAGAGCTGAAACAGTTACCATAAAGCCTAATATTGTCATAAGGTTTGTTTCCAAAGAACAAATGTTGGAATACAGCTTGGACCCCGTTGCCTCCCCTGGCCTATAAAATAGGGTTCAGGAATGGATTTGGGACTGCTGCTTTCAGTTCTCTGTTAGGATTGCCAAGCCCAGACTTTTGAGATGCCTCTTTTCCTTTAAAATGAATGTAAAAAGGAGAATTTGAAAGAGTATGGGATTTGTTCCACCATAGTGTTGTATTATTATTATTATTAGTAGTAGTAATAGTATTGGTAATATTAATTTCCTGCCTTTCACCCTAAAGTCCCAGGGTGGGCTACAATTAAGACACAATGTTAGAAACAGTGTAAATCAACTTGCAATCACAGAAACAAGGTGGGTCCTAAAAATATACATCTCAGGCGTCAAAAGCCTGAGATGTAAGCCTGAGGTGCATCTTCAGCATTCACCAAAAGTTGTATAATGAAGACAGCAGATATGGCTCTGTGGGGGCAGAGGTCCACAGTTTAGGGGTGGCCACTGAGAATGTCTTCTCTTGGGCTGCTACACACCCCATAAACCTCTGGAACAACTAAGAGGAACCCTCAGATGATCTTAACTCCCAGGGGTTCTGTAGAGAAGGTCATCTGCACCTGGTATAAATTTACCCCATGATGCCTCTTATGGTCCAGTTTAACACTCACTTCTTAGATGGCTAAGCTCCTGTTGCAAGGACATTAGCCTGTGCACCTCCTTGCTGAGACGGAGGCCAAAACTGTTCTTTAGGAACATAGGAAGCTGCCTTATACCTGTGCATCTGGTCCAGCATTGCCTATTTAGTCTGCCTGTCAATGGTGTTGCAGGGTCACTGACAGAGACCTTCTTCGCGTTACCTTTTACCTGATCCTTTTAAACTGCAGATACCAGGGACTGAATTTGAGTCTTTCTGCGCACAGAACATACACTCTGCCACTGTGCTTTGGAGCCTTCTCTCTTTGTCACTCTGTTTCTTCGTCACACCTGATGCCATGCTCATTCTGTTCATTTGACTTTTTTTCTTTTTTTAAGTATGCAATTACGTGAGGCTTGTGTCATGGCGATTGTTTCCATGTAAACAGAAATAAGTGAGTGCTGGGCAACAGAAGCACAATGTGTGATTGATGTGTTTAGAGCAAACAGAATGCAGATACTGTTCACAGGGTGTTTTGACGCAAACCTCTGGTCTTCTGAGCCTTGGGTATGACAGTTATTTCTCACTCCACAGCTCAGATATCTAGAATAACACACATCTCAATACTTGTAGTTCCACCAGCCGCCTCGTCCCAGCCACTGGGGCTTCCTGCTAGCCAAAAAAGGAGCTGTGCAAAGCAGCATGGGTGGGTATCTTACCAAATAATAATGGTGCCAGCAGTTCAAATCCCTAGTTAGGATTCCAGGCTCTTGCCCAGAATTGCTTAACTAGCTAATGTCAATGTCAAATCTTACTATTTTACATGTATAATGTGTTGGTTTATTTATAACCCACTTCTTTCTCTGTGTAGGTCAGGGTTGCCAACCGTGTGCCCACAGGTTCCATGGTGCCCAGGAAGGCTTTCAGTGGTGCCCCTGGGCAGGTGACCAATACTCTGAGCTTTCAGGAAAAGAATAGCTAAGTCTCTTGCCCTCCCAGAAAGAAAGTTGTGAGATAAAAAGTGCAAATACTTTCTGAGCAATTTTTGTGAAATGAGAGTCAGTGTAGTGTGGTGACCTTGTGTATTTTTTCCTGATACTGATGAATGCCCCCTGTTGCTGTTAGACAGCGACAGCCTCAGTGTGGGTTTCTCTCTCTCTTTCTGTGTGCGTCTAAAGTATTGTGTAATTTCCATTGCCATGGCCAGCAGGACATAGCTGTTTTCCCATGGTAAGCATAAGGTTGTCAGGGCTGGTTGTCTCTCGAATTTTATATTATGCTACATTCCCTCCCTAGAGTAACCATTTTATGACCGGCGCTCCCAGCACTCTTTAAACATTCAAAGTGTTGCCACTAGTCCAAAAAGGTTGATGACCTATAGATGGTTCTCTTTCTCCCACTTTCTCCTAATAATAACCCTGTGAGATAGGATAGGCTGGGAGAGAGAGTGACTGCTCCAGAAACAACCAGTGAGTTGTTGTGCGGTGGCGTAGCGTGGGGGGTGCGGGGGGGCCGGCCGCACCGGGCGCAAAATCTGGGGGTTAGGGTTAAGGGGCGCAAATCCATGGGTTAGGGGGTGCAAATTACTTGCCTTGCCCCGGGTGCTGACAACCCACGCTACGCCACTGTTGTTGTGGCAGGGATTTGAACCTGGGCCTCTCTGATCACAATGTCACACTACCTCTCAGTAAAAAACTGAAACTATACCAGCATTTCACTTCCTTCTGCAGGTTCTACTCTCCTGGCTGAGCGACTGGGCCCCTCTGCACCAAGCTCACCCACCTCATCTCCAAACACTCCCTCCGTCCTCTGCAGTGGCATTTCTGATCCCATTCTGAGTACATGTGGATCTGGCCCACTTGGCAGCTCAGTCAGTGGTAAGTACTTCTACAGCACCAAACTATACCCCTTCCAACCTCAATTACCGCATCTTGTAAGAGCCCTTCCTAAATTCATTTTCCTTTCCTGCCCCAAGAAGTGCAGGAGCTGCACTTTGGGGCAGGCTTCAATCTCTGCTCATTTGTCATTGCAAAATTCCTCTCCTCTTTTCTTTGTTTTAAAAGTGATTTTTAGATTTTATAATGGTGCTATATTGGTGATATTCTGTTTTAATATAATATTGTAAGCTTCCGAGAAAGCTGTTCAACAGTGGAATGGATTCTCTCAGGTGGTGGTGGACACTCCTTCCTTGGAGAGGTTGGATGGCCATCTGTCGTGGATCCTTTAGTTGAGACACAAGTCTAGATGCAAGCCCTGTTGGTTCTTCCTCCACAGTTGGCAGCAGTAATGTTTCTGAATACCAGTTGCGGGAAACTGCAGGAAGGAAGGGTGACCTTGTTCTCGGGTCCTACTTGCAGGTTTCCCACAGGCACTGTGAGAACAGGATACTGGACTGATCCAGGAGGCTTTGCTTATGTTTGTACTTGAATTTTGATGAGTGGACCCCAATGATCAGACACACTGCCTGCCGTTGTTTATCCCTCGCACATAAACAAGGTCTGACTTACACTAAGCTTGTGCTTAGGCTTGCGTGCACTCGGGACACTGGCAAGCAGGTGTTTGGATCGTGTGAACCCCTATAAATGTGCAGCTGCTTCTTCCTTGCAGACAATTACACCAAGCACATTGACATCTATAAGTAGGGCTGGGCCGCATGCCCAAGGCCAGAGGCAGGTCTGGAACCTGTTTCTACTCCTCTGCAGGCGCAGCATCATACTTTCACACAGATAATGGATGTAGGGTTTTAGAAGTGGCCTTGTGGCAAATTATTGTTCTCTAGAAATTTATCAATGCCCAGCGTTCATCACTTTGAAGAGATACCCTCCACCCCAACAGACCAATGAGACAGCTGTCTGGAGATGCAGTTTTGTACTTCTGTTCTTACAGACACGGACAGAGAACCAAATCCTCTTATGGGAGAAAAGTAACACTTCTGCTATTGCATGTTTGTGTGCAGGTTACACATTCAAATCCAATTTACATGCCCAACGAGCCCCCAGACTCTGAGACTAGACTATATTGCACTAATTTGTTTACACCTCTTTCTTTGGCACAAATGGGTTTTGCTTCCAAGATCCAAGCCATCGGTGACTTTGGAATATATTTGACACTGACGGAGAGGTGGATGGATGAAAAGACTACAGGAGCTAGGGAAATCTACTAGCAATAGGGGGAGGATACCACATTCTGGAGTCATGGCTGGCTATCACATTTTAGTAGAAACTGCAGGGGGGGGGGAGGGATAATCTTGACCTCTGCAGGAAATTGAGTACATTGAGTGACACATTGGAATCCATGAATGGTCCATCTGGCACAGTATTGGCCATCCTGATAGTGGTCAGACAGATGCATCTTGGAGTTACAAAAGGGGTGTGTGGGCTGATGTTCTCTCTCTCATTGTCTTAACCTCTAGAATATGATGTGTTGGACCAGCAATCTTGTCCCTGGGTAGAGATGAAGACATATAAAAGAGTGACAGCATTTCTTGTATTGCAGGTACAGCTCCAAACTCTCCCGTCAGCATGCCAGAGTCCCCCCTTTCCCCTTCCATCTCAGGGTCCTGGAATGACGAGTGCACCATCTGCTATGAGAACATGGTGGATACTGTGATTTACTCCTGTGGACATATGTGTCTGTGCTACACCTGCGGGCTCAAACTCAAGAAGATGGCCAATGCCTGTTGTCCTATCTGCAGACGTGCCATCAAGGACATCATCAAGACCTATCGCAGCACCTAGAGCAGGATGGCGGGAAAAGGGTAGGGGCAGCAGGGGACATGCTCTCTCATGACAACTCAACAGAACAGGGTGGGGAGGGGCTGTCCAGCTTGCCAAAATTCCCATCCTTCCCTGTGCAACTAACTCTGAATGTTGCTACATGTGGGCAAATCCCAGAAATTTGAGGTCTAAACATTTCCTTCCTTCCTTGGCATCTAGCAGAGAGCTACTGACAACAATCTGATGTGCATCTGTCAAGAAAGGTTGAATTGCATTCCTCCTCTTTCCCTAGTTCTGGCTCCACTCACCCACCTTCCTGCAAGGATCAAATGATGCAGAATAATCAGATTTTCTTGGGTATGTTAGCAGTTTCATTATGTGAATGAATTCAACATTTTGGACGTTTAAGTGGAGTAGAAAAAGAACAAGCCATGTGAGCACTGGAACCACTTGCCAGAGCAAGAGGCATAGCCTCCCCCCATAGAAATATATCTTGCAAGTGTCTATTCCGATGGGAAGGAACTGCCTCTGCCACAAATGCACATCAGTGGCAGCTGGATCCCAAGGGAATGTGGCGTATGCTGGTGCTAAGGAAGGTGATCTTTGGGTGCTTCTTGTACTGTGCTGCATACAGGAGTCTCACTGTTAACTGACAGCCTTCAAGTTCTACTTTCTATAAATGCTCTCTTCCTTTCCACCCCAGTCTGTTCTCCCCACCCCTGGAAGCAGCTGCTGATAGTGCTACAGCATGACACTGCATCCTTTATGAGCATTTCCCCCTGCTGCTTTCCCAAACCCACTGGTTTCCTCCTTCTTTTTAAAGCATTGCACCAGACGGCTTTTTCAATGGCCAAAGGGGTGCCTTCACACCTGTTTTCTGCAAATGATGGAGTGCATTTTAGAAGCCATAAGGAAGAAGGCACACAAGGCCTTTTATCAGGACACTGAACATCTGTCTCTGCTTTTAAGGAACGTAAAAGCATCGGTAATTTAATAACCTTTGGCCAAGCTGAATGTGTGACACAGAGCTGCATCTATTTTGTTATCATGAAAAAAGAGAGACCTGAAGCAGTTTGTCTTAGTTTTTAAAAAAATGTTTATTTGGTTTTATGAAGGATTTTTAAAGTATTCTTCCCAACATGTGAAGGACAATTGTTTTGGCCTTTTTTTGCTCCCAGCACTGTGAATCTACCTGGCTTGACTGAATTCTTGGCGTTTCCCTCCATGCCTTGCTGCAGCTGATTGTGCTGCGATGGACAAATAACAAGGCCTCATTCTTCAGCAGCTCCACTATCTTCTGTGCTCCATTTGACAAATCCCACATGCATCCGGGACTGCAGCTTATCGTCACCTGGCACCAAGTGGGCTAACTACTTCTGAAATGCCACCAAATACCCCAGCTGGGAGAAACCCACAGCCCAGTTCATCAGCCTCAGCTCCCTAATATGAACACCAGAAACAGTTAGGTAAGGAAAGAGGTAGATTAAGAAAGCATTTGGAAAGGGACAGCAGATTACTGATGTCTGAGATTTTCATTTCCCTCAATGAAAAGTGTTTCGCTTCACCAACTTAGTGGACAGTTTTGCCCTCATCAGAGTCACGCCAGGCTAAATGTACAGGCAATTCCCATGTTGTGTGCGCACCGTTTTTCACTGTGGGATGCAACCCCTGTGCAAATGGAGAGTTGCCTGTATAGCATTGAGGCTGTAAATATAATGATGGCCAACTCATATCGGGAAGGCAGAAAGCCCTTTAATACAGAGGATTGGGGCACAGCATTTCTAAAAGACCCAGTTCCCTGCAACACCTAGCAGCCGCTGCCTGTAAGGAAAAAGTTAGGAGACTCTTGTTTGAAGTATACCCAGCATGGTAATATTCCTGGACTGGACTGATTCTTCTAGTACTTGCTGTCTGAGCACTTGCGGGTGCTTCAGCCTGTGCTGGACCTAGCTAATCCACAGTTTACAATAAGGATGGGGAAATTGTAGTACAGCATCACCTGGAGAGGCACAAGTTTACGGGGATCAGCACAGTGGCTGCTGAACCACCTCATCGACACCTGCCTCATGCAGGTGTGCTCCAGAGAATATAGATAACTGGTTTCCCCCCATCCAGGCATTCCTAGTC
Source organism: Podarcis gaigeae (assembly GCF_964106915.1). NCBI lineage: Eukaryota > Metazoa > Chordata > Lepidosauria > Squamata > Lacertidae > Podarcis > Podarcis gaigeae. The sequence continues at coordinate 56,410,446 of NC_139681.1, read as the reverse complement.
AACTTGCCCCTAGGACTCATGATCTGTAAAGATATTGTGATGTGCAATACTAAGCAATGGCACCTCTTGAAATTTAGTGTCCTTGTTGCTGGATGTGCAGAAAAGGCCTCATTTAAAATTGCCTATGTTTGGACACATGACCACCTGAGCATGTGGTGTTCAAAAGAAAAGCCTGCCTGGTTTGGCCCACTGCCCATGCTGGCTTGGTCATGGGCCGCCATTGCATTAACTGGATCCAACTGCTGGAATGTTACTGCAAATGCCACTTTGAATATTTGCACACAGCCAACTCCTCACTGGCTGGGAGCCAGCAAGCACTTTGCTGTTGGTTGTCAATCTAAGTTGACCCTTATCAAGGCAATGGATATTGTACCATGTGATAGGTTACAGGCACTTCAGGATAAAAAACAATGCAGGTGGATTGTAGCAGTCCCTTGCATAAAGGAAAACTGACTCACCTAGTCACAAACCAAAAATAGAAGCTATAGTTCCTAAGAGTTTCCTCATACTAGTCTTGGCCCACATAAATTAGCATTTTTTCCCAACCCCCCCAACCAAAAATCATTGTGTCTTGCTTTTTGTCTTGCCACCTCGAGGTGCTCATCTGTGCTCTCTTAACTGCACTCAAATCCCTAAAGAGCTTCCCATTCCACTAGTAACTTGCATCTGGCCCTCTGCAGTGTCAACCACTTGCAAAGCATTTTTAAAAAATGAGCACAAAGCCTCAAACTCCATAGCCATGACATAAGGAGAACCAGATGTAGATGGGACAACCGTATGATTTATCTCTGCCTTTGGAAGTAGGACATGGAAAGTTAATTTATGCCCCTCAAGGCAGGAGCCCTTTCCTACTGTGGCACCATAAGATCATTTGAACCAGGATCTGACAAGACCATTCTCTCTCTCTCTCTCTCTCTCTCTCTCTCTCTCTCTCTCTCTCTGTGTGTGTGTGTGTGTGTTGTCTTCCGTTGAGTTCATTGCATCTATTCCAGTATAAGTTGTGTGAAGAGAACATCTGGTACTACCTTTCATGTCCTATAGCAGAGAAGGGAACCTTTGGCCCTTTAGAAGTTGCTTAATTTCCATCACCCACAGCCACCATGACCAGTCTGGGTCAGGGAAGATCAGAATGACGGCACAGCAACATTTGAAGGTTCCCCACAGCTGCCCAATGGCCATAAGTAGATAAGAAAATTATAAACTAAGGCTGTAGTCATATGCCCACTTACTTTGGAGTTAAGTCTTTTTGCACAATCATGGCTAGAAACAGGCTGCATTCATTCTGCAAGGTTCCCATCAAATCCAGTCTCCTCCACAGCTACAGTATAAAAAGAGAGAGATAACATTTGTTTCAGCAGTTGGGGCAAGACATAATATGCAGTAACATAGGAAAGAGACAGGACCGGCATTGTCTGGAGATTTCATGCAAGACACATTCTCCTTGATCTGGTTCTGATTCTTTGTGATCAAGGAGCTCCTCTTCCCTGAATAGTTCCCTCCGTTATCTGAAGAGAGGAAGTAGGTCTGCATGTGTATTTCCTTCCCAGTAAAATATTTGCTGCCTCTACTCAGCTGATTGAGGCAGAGTGTAGGGACAGAAGCCCCACATGAGCAGATAAGTGAATATATGTGGCTTTGGAACAAGGTATTTGTGGCTATATATCTTGCTTTCACATAGTATCTAAAATCAGAGGTGAAGCTCTGCATTGTTGCATCCACAATAGCAATGGAGATATCAAAAGATGAATTAACGTATTTTATATTATTATTATTATTATTATTATTATTATTATTATTATTATTATTATTATTATGGCATATTGATATATGAGAAGGATGGGGTGAGGGGGAGAAAGCAATTCTTTAAAAATAGAGACATAGTGGGGTAGGATAGCCAAAGGCTTAAAGTACTGTAACAACACAAACATCTCCTAGGCTCGGCAGATTTTGCCAGTCAGTTTTCATATTTCCCTAGAATGTATTTTAATATGAGAAGGTGCTTTGGGAAACTTCAGCCCAGGGCTTCATATTTTAGGACACTATGCCATAGAAACTAGCACCATGTCTTCAAATGATGAATTCATAATTAAAATGCTGTGTATAGTTGATGCTGCTATTCTGCATGAGAAAAAATATTGCCTCTAGAAGAGATGTTTTATAGAAAATGCATTTAATAATATCCCTTTGGCATCACTTCTGTGGGGAGCACACTTCTTATTTTACAAACAATTGTGGCTAGTAAAATTACATGGCACACATTTCTAAACACCTAGGGGTGTGTGAGGAATAGTTTTGTTTTCTGGTTCATTGTCACTTTTAATGTTTCTTTTGTTTAATTTTCTATTTGTTTTCCCATTGCTTACAGTGGAAGACCCCAGGCAGTTTTCTCTTTTAACTTGGATGTTTTCTATCCAGTTGGTATGCAATCTACTACCTCCCCAGGGCATTAGACCCACTGAATGGGTCCCCATTTTATAGGTTCTTAGAAGCATGCTGAGGCACAGGCTAGATGCTCTGTGAACTGAACACAGCTTTCACTGGTCTCTCTCTTTCCCCCTTACTGTGACATTTCTCTGAACTGTGCATAGACTTCTTCAATGCAAAAGCAATGCCTCTAAAGCAATGCAGCTGAAAACGGAGTAAGAACTTTAATTTTCATTCAAATTCCCATTTACTATAATAACAGATGAGTAAATGAGGCTCATTTAATTTTTCATTCATGTTTCAAATACTGCACACTCTTACCTAGTAAATTAAATGCCATTAGGTTCTGAATAGATGGGTCCTAATCCAGAAATGCACATGTTCAACAGTGGACTTCATTCACGTGCTGTTCAGGTGGGGAGCTAGAGTAATTAACTTTGTGTTCAAGCCCCGCTTTGGGCAAAAGATTCCTGCACTGCAGGAAGTTGGACTAGATGTCCTTTGTGGTCCCTTCCAACTCTACAATTCTATGGTTGCCCAAATAACCTGTCTGAAATATGAGGCCTGGATTTATTCATTCCATTTTCCCTTGTGGGAAAACAAAACCCTGAGCCTGCAGATGTCAGTCACTGGTTGAGAGGAAGTTCACATACAACTCTGAATGTAAGGCTTTTAAAAGGTGAGCCATACTTACCATCTCCTTTTGTGCTTCTGCTGGAATGGGCTCTTGTCTGAAATGCTGTATTCCTTACTGAGTCATTCCTATGAAGTGTCAAAGTAGGGGTAAGGAACTTGTTCAGATTGCAGTGCCTGCTGCTTTATATTATCCACTTTTAAAATTAATCCTCCCCATGTTAATGAGTAGGAATATTTTGAAGTTGATTAAAAAATGCTTCCTTCATCGCAGCCTATTAAAACAAATAATGGATCCAGTTTATGTCCCTAATAAAGGGTTTGCCTTGACAAAGAATGGTTGTTTTTTTACCTAATCTGTTATTGATTGTGATAAACCAAAGTAACTAAATTACATGTGTTCCTAAGGTGTTGCTAATTTGCAGGAGCTGCATTCTGAAACCATAATAATTGGACTGTGGGTGGAAGGAAATATTTTTCTTTTGACTTGAAAATATTCCCACTCATTAGCTTTTTGGCAACCAGAGAAGTTGGCTCCACTCCAGTAAGGAAAACTGGACTGAAGTGAATTAAGAGAGAACCCCACACTGTACAAGTGTCTGAAAGAGGGTGGATGTCCATGCTAAAGGGGTTCTCTCTGCAAAGTTTTAATTTAAAAACAAAAGCTTTTGGCAACATGTGCTAAGAGCACATAACTAAGGTCAATCATACTCATTGCTAGAGGCAAACAGTTTCTTTTATCCAGGTAAGCCAAGGGCCCAATTCAAATCCTTATACAACAGCTGAAGAGAAAATCAGTCATGCTGCCAGCTTTGACTTGCTCAGGGTTGTGTCCATATGTACCTAAGCCAGCTCCTTCCACCTAAAGAGATATTCAGTACTCCCCCCTCCTCCCCCTTAGCAGCAGCACCCTTTTGCACATGCAAGTTCAAAGCTTGAAGGCCAATCTGTGCACAAAAATGTATTTGGGCATACAGAAATCTGGCTGAAGATGGACTCAAGGGAAGGAGGAGTGTGAAAGGGAGAACATTCTCCTTCCACTCAAGTGTGGGGATATGTATGTACGTATTGAGGACCAAAGATGGAGGCGACTTACAGAAGCTGAAAAAGAAGTGCAAGGCAGTTCATGCAGAAGAACATTTCAATGGGAGCATTATCACAATCGGTTTCATTTTCCTCTGTATTTTTGTGTCAGGATCCAGAATTCATGTGATACAATGTCATGGAAATGAGAATTTTATCTTTTAATTGCTTTATTTAAAAACAAATTTTATGTTTTGTTTATATATATATATATAAATACACACACACACACACACAATATAAAAAAGACTATTCCATTCAGTGTGAGAATTGGATAACAGTGATTGTGAATAAAGTTGATTTAGGTATGCCATGGAGGTGCTGGTGTGGGATGCTTACATTTTTTTGGGGGGGGGGACACAATACAATGGTCAATGAGCACAGGAGTCAGTGAAGTATGTGGATCTATTTCCACTTATTGAAACAAATGCCAGTAATCTAAGCACACATAACTTGGAAGCTTGTCTTATTGAACACAGGAGGGCCTTTTCTGCTAGGTAAACTGTTTCAGATCATTCATGAACAAGACATTCCTTCACACAGAATGACATTTCTTAGTGAGAAACTTCTTGGTCCAAAGGGACAGGAAGTAACTGGGCGGCTACATCCCAGTTATTTTCTGTAGCAGCTCAGCTGCCCTTCCACCACAAGTTCCTTGGGAATCATAGAGGCAGAAGGTGGTGTTCGTAACCAAGTTTTTTATATATGCTAGAAGCCACCCAGACAACCCAGTCAGATGGGCGGGGTACAAATAAATTATTATTATTTGACTTCCTTCAATACCTCATGGGTAAATGGCCAGCTATTTATGGGTGAGGCGTTATGGTTTTTGTGGTGGTATAATTTCCCCCTCTTCTTTGGTTAGCAGGCACTCTGCATCCTCCAGGGCAGCCTTGTTTTGGACTCCCATCAGCGCCAGTCAGTATGGCCAATGGTCAGGGCTGATGCAGTGCAACATCTGTAACGCACTAGGTTGAGCAAGCATGCTCCAGGGTCTCAAACACATCTCCACCACCTGTGTTTATGAAAGTACTATCAGAAACCCAGCACCCTTTGTGAGTTATTTAGAACCTACCTTTTTCTCATGAAGCTCACTGCAGCATGGAGTTCCCAGGTGGTCTTCCATCCAGGCACTGACCAGTCAGTTACAGACCTGCATAGTTTCAAGAGTTTTGCTGCATTATGTGCCTTCTGACCACACACCCCCTCAGAGTTTCTCTTGATTTAGAAAATTTACTGCTATGCTCTTATCCTACATGCTGAAATCACCAGGACTGGCTGCTGTCCTTGGGATACTTTTAAGGATCGGGGTAGATTTAACTCTTGTTGCACCCACCCACTTGACCTCTTTGAAATTCAGTGCCCTGAATGCTTCCTGCAATTAAGTGCAGCCTGTGAAAACAGCCCGACAGGGAAACCAAGCTAGTGAGAAACTGAGACTGAAACATTAGTGATACGTCATCACCACCACCTAGTGGCTAGTTTAGTGACTGGCACCCTCTACAACCATTGAAGAGTGAAGGGCAAATAGGTAAACTACGGGTTGCACACACAAAAATATGTGTTGCAAGGGACACCCATAAGCATACCAGAAACCAAGGACTGTGTAAGAAGTACACATTACCTTAAAGCTTTATATTTTACAAAAAGTACATTGTGTTTATCAACACCTATTCAAATGAATTCACAACTGTGCACTTATAGAGAGCACTTTTGAACTCAAGTGCCCATCACATATTACAAACCATATTACTCATATGACACTGATGGGAGTCTTACAAATAAAGGAAGGGCTGTGGGTCAGTGGTGCAGAAGATGCTTTGCATGCAAAACAAAACAGGTTCAATCGCCAGCCTTTCTAGGTAGGGCTGGGAATGCCCTGTCTAGAATCTGGGGAGCCAATGGACAATGGCTTGTTTGAGCCTTAAGCAGCTTCCCCTCTTTCCACCTCTTCGGCTCATTTCACATTCCAATCCAGAAAAGGCAATTCTTAAATCATGAGTTCTGAAGTTACCTGAATTACTTAAAAACCAGTGTGTACTGGTTTAAGGATTTCTACCTTTTCTGCCTTAATAGTTTCCTTTCCATATTTATACCTCCATGATAATTCCTTATTTCCTTACCTCCTTTAGTTTCATGGATACAGCAAGGCCAACGTAAGTACTTCTTAAAAAAAAAAAGATCATTGGGAATTTATTTTTGTGAGGATGCTGATCATTCTGTCCATAAGGAAGGACAAGATATGCTGTGCAGACAAGAAGCTACAGTAGAAAGCCGCATATTCAGCTGTTGGCAGAAATAAAGGTTGGTTGTTGAAGCCTACACTCCAGGGACGCCAGTTTTAACTGCTTTGGCATTTATTTTTCTTTCTTCTTCTTAAAATCATGTGGCATATAATTTTTTATGAACTACAATACAATAAATAAAATACAAACTCAATAAAAAGAAACTAAGCAACAATTGGAACACAATTAAAAAGATCAAAAACTTTATTATTTTTTCATAGGACATAGAAGAGACCATGTAAACAAATGGAAATTGAAAAAGCAACAACTTACAATTTGCAAGCATTTGAAGATAAGAGTATCCTTTACCCTTCTCCAAATGTACAATGTCTGAATCCCAAAGGTATTTTGTGGGTTTTTGAAGTGCCTGATGCCCTGGGTAAGATCTTTTTAGTTTAACAGGACACTTGCATCATTGATTTAACACATACACACTCAAAACCCAACAACAACAACATAAATATAAAAATTAAAGTTCATATTATTAGCACCACCTTTGGTCCAAGCAATGAGTAAACTGGGAGATGACTGTGAGGTACGGTTAGTTATCAAGTCCTCTCTGCCTGAGACATTGAATATTATATTGTGGTTTCACATTGCAAAAACCTGGGAGTAAAACAGGCTGCAGCCTAGTCTCTCTTGGCAGACCCTAAAACAAACATAAAAGCCTCTGACTAATAACTACTATGTGTCCCCATAGGAGAGTGCGCTTAGAGTGGCAATATTCCTCAATTCCCTTCCAAGTGTAAGCACTGCGCAGTCCCAAGGATATCTGCTCCACAATGGCTAAGAATGGTGAGCACAACTCTGTTTTGTGCTGCTTCACAGGATCTGAAGAGTTGTGCCCCAACATGTTCTGGGACATAGTAAGGGATCTTAGGAGAACACATCTCCCTTTGCATGTTGCCCACATGGTGCTTATAAAAAGCATAATTAGCCAAAGTGAAAACTTGAGCCTCAGCTGTATATTGACAAGCTGTACACACTTAGAACTGTTTTCGCTGTATAGAATCTTGCACATCACACGGACATTTTCCTAGTCAGGGGTTCTGATTCAGCCTAATCTTAGTACAAAGGCAGACCAGATGGAATTTCAAAAAAGGAACTGCTGTTTCCATGGTCATTCTGCTATGGCATCATCTAAGGCACACAGATTCCAACAAGACTGAAGTGAGCACAAGGAGCATATAGCAGAGAGACCCATAAAATAGAGGACTGTTGGGCCAAAACATGTACAAAGATTTAGTTTCTATATTTAGGGATCAGTTTATCAAGAATCATTAATAGCACATGGTTGCTGGTGGGGAGAAAACTGAATATGGAGCTATATGCCTCAGAGTCTTTAAATCTTTTAGTCAAGTATATAGATGACAACTATTTGATCTGACAGCATTTCCCCATGAGTCTATGCAAGAATCCAGTGCAGCACTCACCTCTCAAATTCCAATGTCAAGAACTCATAAAATCTCCTTATAATACCTAGATATAAAATGCTCCACCTGGATGGATCTACATTTACATTGGTAACAACTGCAACAGTACAACGCCTTCTTCCAAATCACATTTCAGAAGCTCCAGTTGCCATAACAAAGACAGACAAACCTGTAGAATTTCAGCATTTGAAGATCACAAGAGTGGGACCATAAATCATTATCAGATGAGTTGTGATCATAAAACGACTGACTTTGACTACCAGGCCACCTTCTGACTACACTGCCATCATGACTCCCACTTTACTAACCCCAGTGGGCACCAGACTGAATATTCACATACTTGGTTGTTCCACAAAGCTTTCATTCTGGCAAAACCTTTTGTTCAAACAAGGTGAAACCATGATGGCCAAGAAGGTCATCAACAGTGCAACATGGCCTCAAGTTTTGAAAGGAAATCTGGAAATGGCAAAAATCTAACCAGCACACAACTTCTCATTCAATATCACAGGTTACATGAAAAGGCCAACTGTTGTTTAAAATTACTTGACCAAAAAATAGATTTTTTTTGTTTAACTATAAGAAGGTAATTTACTGCATATAACCTTTAGTTTCCTCTTGTGAATTTGATTGCTGGGACATTCCAAAATCAGTTTAAGAGGGGACCAAGTTAGATCAAACAGGTGTCATCCTTTGTTGCGTTTGTTTTGTACAGAGACTACTAATGTGATATTTTAAAGGTTAACTGTGTTTCCTCAGTCACTGTTAAAGAAATGGTGATGTGAGCTAAGGTAATTTCACCATAGTTGTTCTCTGTTGTGAGATGATTTAAACAAAACTAATACTTGCCCCAAATGATTTTTGTGAATGTGGCCAACATCCTTTTGCAGAAACCATTTTACTATGCAAACAGATTTATATTCTTCCTATAAATTCACTGTCATCTTTGATAACGAGCACAATAACAGTAAAATGCAACAGCTAGTTTTGTTTATCTTCTGCTTTTTTCTATTCCATATTTATTAGAGATCCACTAAAGGTCACATGCAACTTTTAACAATAGTGGTCATCTAGGGGTGGACTAACCCCCCCCCTCAATATTTTGTTAACAGTACTTAACATTCAACTGTTTGAACAGATTAGCTAGAGGAAAAATAAATGGACAAGGACTACCCAAATCTATCATAGGACTCTTTATCTTCTCTTTCTCCAAAGTTTGATTCCCTCCTGGATTCTTTCTTATAACAAATCCAACCACAAAAAAAGATTCACTCTTCAACTTGCTCTCCCAACAGTAACCAATCCAACTTCAATAATAAACCTTCTGAAAAAACAAGCCAAACAAAACCAAAAGCAAACTTCGCTCCCCATCTCTATCACACAGCCCAAGAACCAACCACACATCCTACATCGTCTCCTCACCAACATACTCTCTCAGACTTTTGACAATTACATTCACCTTTATGTTAAATAACCATTTCAAGAGGGTCATTGAAAGAACAATACTCAATATCAACTACTTGGAAGATTGGTAACAATCACAAGGCATTCAAATTCTGCTTCACTGTCCTGACTGTTTCTTGTAAAAAGGAAACCTTAATCCTTTTTATTGATTACTCTTTTTTTAGATTTCAGGCAAAACAGTAATTTGCTGCCTGCTTTTGGTTTTCTGCACAAGTCTCTAAATTTCAAACTCATAAACAACTCTCCGGTTAACTTTTTGCATAGTAAAAGGCTGCAGTTAGAACTTGTTGCACACAAAATCCCCAATAAAGTTCTGGCTCAAAAGGTGTAGGTGAAGCTTTGCCAAACCAAAAATGCTGAGATGGCAAGTTTTAAAATGCTGCAAAAATGAGATCACCAGCTGGCTCCCTCTTTCATTTCTCATCAACAATTGGCTGTTTAAGTGAAGTAGAGCCACTTGGATTAAAGCCAGCTTAAAAACACAACTTGGCTATGCTGTCATGCCAGCTCCAGTCATTTCATGAACCTCTAGACTACTTGATATAGAAAACATTACTGCTTCAGATTACGAACTTCAGGATACAGATTCATATATTGCAATAAGTTCATATATTGAACTTTTGGCAATAATGGGAGACACAGATGAAACACAGAGCAGTGATGTATGTTCATGCACTGAAACATAAAAAGCACCCAGAATGTCAGACCAGGCATAAATATATATATGTGTTCCTATTTTTTTTTTTTTAAATGGAGATCCAATCTATTCCTCCTCAGTCATAATCCAGTTACCTCTTTTGACTGTTACCAAAAGATTACAGCCTCCCCGGCCCAGCCAATTTGGTTTAATAGCAAACAGGAGTCTCAGCACAGGACAATAGTGGCTGTTATGTTGCACAAGGAAAATGTGTTAAAACGACAGTGTGAAACTTTCAGTCAATTTGGTTTTAAAGAAAGGGAAAATTGCACTCATCAACCATCTAAAATACTGCTGTGTGGGGCCAGCCCACCCTGTAAACCTAGACTGAAAGGGACCCACTTTTACTTGGTCATGTTGAGCCTAAGAGATCTTATCACAACTTAGGAGGAGAAAACCCTGAAAACAGAAACCTGATTCCAAATAGGAGTCTTACTCAAAGCAGGCTTGCAATACCTTCAAGGATACAAACCCCACCAGACACCCCCACTTCCACTTTAACATGCACACATGCATACTCAAGCACTCACCATTATTATTATTATTTTTAAAAAAAACTTTAAAAAAGTAAAAGAGGGATCTCTTAAATTGTTATTCCAGAAGGCTCTATACAGTGCTGTGGAGACTTGAGCAACAGCAGTTGAAGAGCTGGCTCAAGGAGCTCCAATTACTGACCTCCAAGGATGCTGGGCAAGGTCACATGTACAGTACTTGATTCAAATATCACAAAAATCAAAATTAAAAATAACAACAACCTGTGAACAGATATGGTAAAGGAATTGACCGAGACGCTAACAAGAACCTTGAAGCAAGGACATAAAGCCCATGAGATCACTTTAGGACCTAATGAGTTTTCCGTGTATTTGTCAATGATCTCTACACATCTCCAAAAAAATAAAAATTAAAAAATACCCACATCCTTAAAAAAGCACATATTTACAAAAAACCCAAAAAAAACTTCAGCTCTCCCAATCCGTACCTGCTAAATGCTTAGTTTATGTACAGTACCCCTGATTTAGCTGCAAACGTGTACGCCTAGAGTCTCAAAAAGGAGGCTTGGATTATGGCAGATGGATTATGACTATTTAGCAGCAAAAATCCAGTTGCGATTTGAAATGTATTACAGTCAGCAGTGTAGTTCTTCCTGCCAACTTTGTGTGTGCACGCACAGAGTTCAAATTTCATGAAACTAAACACTGAGACAAGAACCAGGGTCTCCTGATGCCAATTGCAAATTTATGTTGCTCTCCTGGACTCAGTTGCTTTTTTCTTTTTTTCTTTTAAGAACACTGGAGGTGTAAAAATCACCAAATAATGCTCCTGCACAAGATCCACTGGGATCTGGGAGTAAGTCCCATAGAACACAATAAGGCTTCACTTCAAATAGGCATGTATAGGAATGTGCCATGGGCATAGCCAAGGGGGGCATAATCAATAAAATTCAATAAAAATACATAGCAAACTGAGGTTCTGCCCCCCCCAACAAAAAGCCTGGCTATGCACATGAAATGCACTGAAAGAGCATTTTATTTTCATGAACATTTAAGCAATATTGCTGTGGAACTGCCTCATTGTGAGTTCAAAGGCTTGAGTACTTGAGTACAAGTGCCCAGCACAAAAATGAAGACCCTGATCTTGGGCTGCTAAAGATAGGAACCTTTCCTGTTCTTATCAGTGGAAAGAGATACAGCAGGCCATGCACCAACAAGCACATCTTTTCTTGCAAATGGCCTGATTCTGAAAGGCATGGAGCACTAAGGGATCATGAGGTAGAGACTGATTTGACATGCTGTGCTTCAAGCATACAATTAATCCTCATGTTGTCTCATGAGTGATTTCCCCCCTCAACACATGTATTCCATGCTAACTAAAACCACCCAGCGGCACAATCCTATACATGTCTACTCGGAAGTAAGCCCCACTGACTTGCATGGGACTTCCTCCTAGGTGAGTATAAGAAAGCAGCCTTAGCTGAACAAACTGAATTTTGTAAGGAAGAAAAAATGAGTATTAGAAAGAAAAAGGGTGTTGAACAGTCACTAACACACACAAACAAGTCACACTTCTATTCAACTGTGATGCACTTGTGTAACCACTACTGCACTCAGCCACCACAGTAAATTCACACTTACAATCCATTTATACCAGAATTTTTCTGCTGCCTCCTCTCTTTTTCTCAATGGTTCCCTTCCTCTCATTCCTCATTTCCCCCCCAAGAGTGCATGACTGGATAATGACAAGACTTTTAAAAATCACACTGTGCGTTCCACTTTTAAGTCCTGGATGAGGGGCCTGTTTAATTTCTTTCAATATTGCACATATCCTCCAACTGGATTTTATCTTGAAAATGAAAAAAAAAAAGGGAGGGGGGACGTAACCCAAAAACCAACAACACACACATACACATGAGAAAAATGTAAATGAACAAACTAGCTAATGAGATCTAAACTTAAATACTAGTATTTCTATTCTGTAAATGCTAGTAGTATGAAAATAATGAATGTTTAACCCAGATTCCCTTCGGTTTCTCATAAATGATAGAAAGCACGTTAACACATTTCTAAACAGAGAAAAGCAATGAGTATAATTTTACAATAAAATATGCCACACTAATATTTGAAAGTAGTTTAAACAAACAATTCTATAATGCCTTCGTCAAAATGTTCAGTGTTGCTACTGAAAGAAACTTTTTTGGAAATTGCTCATCATCAGAGACAAATGCAGACGTTGCTACTGCATTGTAAACTTGAAACACAAATGCACTTGTTCGCCTACCTCAGTATCTAGTCCTGAATTAGCCAGTCTGTAATGTTCCTTGCCAGTTACCTGTACAAATGAGCATTTTAAAGAAGTCCCACCCAAATTATTTTGTATTCAATTGGGGCTATGACCCTAAGCAACACTTGTACTGGAGTCAATGGGACTTAATTCCCTGTAGATGTGTTAAGGAGTAAGTGCTATATATTTTTTCGCACAGAGGAGCTGTTTTGACAAGGACTTCAGTCACTGGAAAGTTGGGCCAGAATCCAAAAAGGGTTTGAAGCTAGTTCCATCAGTGCAAGGAACTTTATGCCCATGGTTTCCTTCAGCAGCACCCCTCCCCATATCAGCCCAATATTACATAGCAAAACAGTTCAGAAATATGGAACTTTCATAAGCAGTTAGTGATATGGCTGGGAGCGGTGTGGTGGGCGGCAGCTGTAGTCAAATTCATGGCTGGTAAAAGCCCCTCACATGAGCCCAGGTGGCTCCAAATTGATATTTTGATATACGTTAACCAGGCATTCAAATTTTCAGTGAGGCCTAGTTCTCAAGAAAGAGCCAGGTGGTAAACCTTTATCTGAACTGAAACACTTCAGACTGCAGATAGGGAAAGATCTGATTGAAAGACCTGCCTCAGAAAAACAAAACGGAACAAGAACAAAAAACAAAAGAAGAATTCCTGCATACAGAAAACAAAATGTTAAGGAAATGACTTCAAGGCTACACCTTACCTGGCCTATGCAGGTAAGTTTGTGGATGTGGTGGATCATTCAAGCATGGAAGCATCCATTGCAGACACAGGTTTGCTACCTCATCAGCTTTTTGAGAAATAAACTTAAGTCTCAGCTTGAAAGAAATTGCAATAGGCAACAGGTATATGCAGGAAGAGTCAAAGAGAAATAGTGTTCACTAGAATTAAAAAACAAAACAAAACAGGAAGAGTATCTTTTCAGGCATTATATAAAACCGCAATAACGAACTCAGAAGTGCTCATTATTATTAAAGTTGCAGTATACAGCAGAACAAAAAAGTTTCAAATTTTTGGTTTTTTGTTTTCAAAAAAAGATGATTGGTTGTTGTTGGTTTTTTTTACTTTTGCTTTCTCAATCATTCCCATTTCACATATTTTTTTTTGAAAGCATGGATGACCAAGGTACGGTAATCTCAAATAATCAGGAAAATAACTAGAAAGCCACTCCTCCTTCCACAAGAGGGCACTCCGACTTCAAAATATTTTATTCAGTAGCTCCCTGGAGAATTAAAATAGTGAATTAGTTAACTCTGAAAGTACAATTATTATTAAATTGCAACTTGATTTTTGATTAGTTTTTAGAAGTACAAAATACTTTTTCCCACCAAAATGCTGCAGATATTTTACAACCATTTGAATGGGACTATAGTGTTTGTGCAGTGAGATCATGAAGACTTGTCACAAGTAATTGTGAATAGGCCTGGTGCTGCATTTAATTTTCCAGTTCTGAAAAAGTTTCCTAGATATGACCTATCAGCTAAAGTGGGAAACGTAAATTGCATACCAGTAACAGTGAAACTGACTAAAGGTGCTTTCTAGTGTCCTTTATTCCACCCCTTTCATACATCATGAAATCGCCTCCAAGCTTGTCCAACACGTGTGCATGCCCAAGCTATATCTTGTGTGCACAAGCACACAAATATATTTGTGTGTGTCTTGCAGAAAGCACAACATCAGGAACAGCAAGTAGATGCAAAGCTGAGAGCAGCTCAGAAGTTAACTTTGCTACTTGCTCAGAACCTCATCACCATAATCACATAAAGTATATTATAATATTGGCTACTGGACCACATCTGTTGGGCAACTGAATATTGCTTTCTTTTTTATGCACAATAGATCCTACTCCTCAAGTATTTGTATACATATTTCAGTAATTATTGATGAGCAAACTGATCTCATAAATAGGAGACCTCTGCAAGAAAACAGGGCTTACAGATACCATGCCTGCTCTGTATCATATTGATAGCAAATAGATATTGTTTTTGTGGGTAGCAGCCACATGCTTAATATGCAGCAAGAAAGGCGTATGTTCTCAGGAGAACAATTTAGAACAATTTAGCAGACAGCGATCTTCTGCACATAGGACTGGAGAATGGTCAACAGTCATCCATTAAGCGCTGGGGCTAGCAGAATATATTGAAGACTTCTAGGGAATCTGGTGGTGGGATGGGGGCTTGTTCAATTACTACTTCAGATCAGCTCCTCACATTTACTCAGGGCTGCACACGTTTAAGGAATATAACTAGCTGATCCACTGCTCTCCAAATCTGAAATATATGTCCCTTTTCCTTAGCAGAAAGTTGACACTTGCTAACTGAATCTACTGTATTTTGAGAGTCCAATGGCTCAATGTAGAAAAGTTGGGAGCTGCACATTTAGCTTTCCCAGGAGATGATGGCATCTTTAGAACAAAACTGTATAGTACAATTTTTAAATAATCATAAATTATTTTAATAAATAGGTGAACTTTTTTTAAAAAATGACAATTTATACTGCACCTTTAAATAATGCACTTGGTTTTTTCTGCATTTTGGTTTAAATTGTTAAAGTGCATTAATTCAAAAATAATGAACCACTTCCTTATCATTATTGTTAAAAAATAAATCATAAACATTAATATGAGTTGCTAAATCACTACTATTAGTACTGCAATCTAGCAGATTACTTTATGGTTTTGCTCTATTTAATACTGTCCAGCAGAAGAACATAATACTTCTATTTATAATCTCACAGCAGCTCTGGCAGTTCTTTTAACAATGGCTGCTAAGGTTTCAGCAGACTTTTAAAATGAAGAGAAACTTCCAAGAGGCAGAGCTGCTAGGCCTTAGGAAGAAAAGCTCAGGAAAAACACCTACACCTTTTACTTTGCAGTGTAGATCATGACCTTCTCCCCATGGGCTCTTCCACTGAGCGCGTCACAGGCCTCTCCATCCCTTCCTGTTTCACACAAGCCAACCCTTCTTCCATGCTTATTTATCCAATATAAACAATAGTATGGAAGGTGGTGGCAGCCAAACTTTAATGGTGTCTCAACAGATCAAACTGAAAGGACAATTGGCACATGAGCTGCAGAAATCAACCCCTCCCCCAACATTTCTCATTGATTCAAGACGCGTAACACCATATTTTTGTTTAAAGAGAAAGAGAGATGAATCAAGTGAGAATTATGTAATGTTTCCCAAAGACCAAACATCTCCCCATTATATTTGATTTTGAATCCTTTGGAAGAAATGCATCCATTCAGTTCGTTCAAATCTTTCCATTCTTTTCTCTTTCACCTAGTGGAAGGCATGAAGTGTTGCTGGAAGATGAAAGAGTTATTTATATTATTTATTCTTGCACAGTAACACAGACACAGCTGGTTTTCTTCTCTTGACACACAAAATGCTGGGCCTCAGGACAGAGACATCAAACTCTCATCTGAGAGTCGGTATTCTTAAGCAAAGGCCTTCCGGTGTTTCCTTTTTTACAATTATAAAGTTTATTTAAGGGCTGGTGTTTGAGGCCACGGGGAGGGGGATACACTTTGCACCCAAGCCTTTTTCCCCCAGTGGCTTTTCATTTTTTCCATGCTCTCCCACAAATGTTCTATCTTTGAAGTTTCATGCTTATAAATATCAATGGTGGGGGTAGAAACAGAAATGGAGAGACTGTCCATGTGTGCAGGTGAGCAGGTGCTTGAACAGGTATATTCTCCACTCAATAGTGTTCTCATTCAATTGCTTTGCAGGTTTTGAAAGTATCAGGTGCTTCTCTCCCAACACAGAGTAATGTTCAAGTGAATACAACGGAAGAGGGATTCCTACTGCTTGCTCTTAAAAAGGGGGAAATAAAAAGTTTAGGACACAGATGGTTCAAAAATAAAAATCATCCCGCAAATATACAAATTAAAAACAATTGTGCAGACAGTAAAATGCATGGCTTTTTTCTCTCTTCCCTGCCCCAACTTTGTAAACACAGATGCTTCTCTCCTGGCTGAGAATGGGCATTCATATCTGGAAACAACACTTAAATACAAACTGTATGGGTCTCCTTGCTTTGTTTTTATTTTAAATTTGTTACTCCCGGTATTCTTGATCTTAAGCACTGTGAGCGTTCTGACATGCATGCACAATTCCTGCACTGGCACTGTCCGCCTCATTTCCACATGAGGATGCACACGGGGTATCACTCCTCTATCAATGAAGGGCATGCGGAAGAGCATGGACACGTAGAAGCTCCATGTTTACATATAGACACTCCTGCACCTCAAGTAGCACCTGGAGTGGGCAACTGGCTGTGGTGCAGTGGCTTCAAGGTATCCCTTACTCCTTACAGAAAAATAACTTCTTACTCTCTTCTACTGGCAAGGAAATGTTTTTACATCATGCACAATAGAGAGATCCAATCCCTGTGAACATGAATAAATTATTTCCTTCATAGGAAACAATGGAAAGCCCCTGCAAAACAAAGGCCCATTATGTGGAAGCAAATCCCCTCCACTCAGGGCCAAGTCACCTACTTTGGCAGGTGGAGCCATGCAGATGGCTCTGGAGAAGCCATCACCACTGTGCTACATGACTCATTGGCGTGGTTTTCAAGCCACAGGAGGCCACTGTGCGGCCACAAGAGCTGAAGCCTTATGGGGCTTTGGGATGGGAGCAGAGTGCATGCACAGCTTAAGGAGTTGTGCAGAAGCACTGGTGGAAGCAAGCCTGGTAATTCTGACCTGAAGAGGAAGGGAAGAGTTCTTGAGAAATCCCTTTCCGTTTAGCAAAGGCTTATGGATGGCCAAGGAGCCAAACCCATGATGGTCCATGAGCCAGCAAATGGGGCTTTGTGGAACAGCAGATTCCCTGTTTAAGCTACAGACAACTGATATTCCCTGCATTCAGATGAAACTTTGCTGCTTCATAGTCCAATATGAGGCTCTGGATAGCAAAGTATGTGACAAACCCTTTCAAAGTACTTTCAGTATTGGTTGTTCAGAAGAACCTCAAAATAAAACATTAAATTTTGAGATCAATAAGTTTGCACAAGAGGTGTGTTGCAAACACATAATTTTTAGTGTGCATACAAACACCTAGGAACCACATTAAAGTTTGACTACACATCTAATTCCAATAATAATAGTAAAACAAACTTGACCCCTTCCCCAAACAGTTGACACAGAGATCACCACAGGACAGAAGCATGACCGGTGCCATTGGGGGAAACTGACAATATGCACTTAATGTCAGGTACTAGCAATGCACAGTGAAAAAGCTCCAAGCCTTCAATCTGGAGACAAGAATGTGATAGCTGAGGGCCAACACTGGATTTCTTGAGTTTCCCCACTTGCTCTGCTGACTGAAAGATATCTTGCTGGTGGTGGAGACTCATCCACAGCTTGGAAACACTTTCGCACACTCCATGTGGAAGAAATGAACAAGCAGGTTTTTTTAACATGTCCAGGTTGGCACCAAACTCCCCACCATTTGCAAGTCGATGCACAGGTCCAAACTATACTGTGAAAGGCACGCATTTGGTTTCCTTTTATGACAACCAGGATGGTGGAATAGTGAACCACGTTGCACTCAAAATTATGAAAGTCTTCACCAAAACAGAAAGAGAATGCCATTAGTTCCAGCTGCCTTTTTCCTTGATATTTGCTGAACAAGCCAATTCCTTCAAACACCCTCAAAGACGGCAGCAAAGGTCAGATCAACAGTCCCTTGTATATTAGATAGAATAAAAAGGGAATAAAATCATTGTATTTCCTCCCTTCCTTCCGTATGTACACAGTATAAAAGTATAAATAATGGAATTTAAAGACTCTAATTCTTTTTCTCCAAATAATTCGAGGGCACCCAGCCTTTAAAAGGTTTTCCTCCATCCATGATCTGACAGTACCACCAACCATTTGGGTTCCTTTCCAGGACCTCCATGCAGACACCTTCCTGAAATCCAGCAGTTTCTTCGTCCCCCTCATAATCTGCAATGGAGATGTAGATATCCTTAAGGTTATTGTGAATGAACTGGGATTTTTCAATGGGCTTGGGCCTGACTGTGGACACTGGGATTCCATTGCGCTCAGAAGGTACGTAGGAACTTGTCTCAGACCCCTCAGAACCCAGCCGATCAGTGTGCTTTATCTTAGAATCACTAGTCTGAGGTTGGGCAGCATTGAAAGAAGAGTTGCGGCGTACTGCCCTCAGGTGGTCTGTGGCAGTAAGAGACTCATTCCTACGCAGGGAACAAGGCAAGTTATTATCCTTGGGTGGTGGGGAGACAAACACTGACTGTGGCCTCACTGCTAGTTGCCTAACCCCATTCCGCAATTTGACAGACCCAGATGTTTTAGAAAAGCCACCAGGTGGTTTGCTGGGAATGGGAGGCGTTGCTCTCTTGCTCTGGTTGATGGTGTTGAGTGCTTGGACCTTCTTCTCTATCTTCTCCAAACTGTTGGATTTGTTTTCATTCCTTCTGTTCTTGGCCACTGAGATGTTAGCCTCATTCGAAGCGGTTTCCCGTTGCTGGTTATCAGACAGTACCAGATAGTGAGAAGGAGCCCAGCCTTCTGTGTCTCCATATCTCAAATACCACCACCCACTTGTTTGCTTTTCTAGAACTTCCACTGTTATCCCCGCTGGGAAGCTGATCTCAGAATCTTGAACTTTCTGGTAAGAATCAGTAGTTACATAGATACATTTTGAGGAGTTGTTTTCATTCTCTGCCTTGTTTGGCTGGCTGGAGTAGAATATGGCATGGGAATGAGTGGGAATGAGATCTGCAGAGCTTCTTCTGAATGACTCTTCTGGGTTTCCAGAAGCTGTCCGAGGTGGACTTTCAGACTCTTCACTTCTTGAACCTTTAAGTCCGCCTCTCAGCTGTCCAGTTGGTCTCAGCTGGTGACGTAAAGTGCTGATGTCCATCCTTTCTTGGCTTTGGGAGTCTGCTTTGTTCAGGAAAGGTTTTGGTCTCACCATTGGTTTTGCCCTGCTAGACACTGCCTCCCCAGTATCCCTCTTTAGCCCAGTTTTGGGCATGCTACTTAAACCAACGTCTGAAGCGGACCTTGGCTTTGTCTCCTCATTCCGGGGGTAGTGCGGCTTCCCAAGGTTTGGCTGAATGCTCTTGTCGCTTTTGGGCTTCAGGAGGGAAGACTTGGGAGAAACAGAACACGGAGAATTTCTTTGGATCAGAGACAGTGATGAACTTCTTTGAGAATCAGAGTCCCCACTAGATTCTTTGCTTGACAAAGCATCTTCGATGTATGGCCTGAAGCCTTCATTTTCATAGATGGTCTCCTCTTCATGTGCTACATCTTCAGATGACTCTCCAACTCGGAATTTTGCCCTTTGGAGGGTTGACACAGGGGAAGGCTTGAGTAGATGGAACATGCCTCTCTCTAAGCTGCCATCTTCCCCTTGGCTCAGCTCAGACTCAGAGTCAGCACCAAAGGCAGGCACATCATACTCTGGCTCCTCATACTTTTGCTTGTCCTGGGCATCTCCTGAAGATATGGTTCCAGCAACTGTTCCTTCTTCAGAGTCTTTTGATTTATTGGGAGGTGCTGGGGGAGGAACTTTGGGTCTGGTCAAAGTACTTGTTCGCCTGTTTAAATTTGGCTTCTTCCTTTTGTCAATGTATGATGCTGGAGCCCAGCCTTCCTTTTCACCAATCTGCACATACCACCAGCCACCAGAATTCTTGTCAATAACCTAGAGAGGGATTAACATAGAGATTAATTTGGGAGGAAAAAGACAAAATAATAGCACATTATTTTTTATCTATGCTACCGTCACATTTCTGCCTAAGGTTTAGCAGCTACCCATCACTCATTAGCTTGTTTCCCTTTCTAGGCTTACCTCCGCCTTTTGTCCCCCATGAAAGCTGATCCCATCAGAGATACAAGACTGGAACTCTGCAATGGTGTAGTATTCAACTTCCACTGATGGTGGCTCAGGAGGTTTAGGCAGCTGGAAGCCCTGCAGTGAGAAAAAGCAATAAGGAGAGTAGTTAAAAGTGGCAATAGGGTGCAGAGGGAAGGAGGGAAAATTAAGGTTTTATTTTATTTTATTTTATTTTATTTTAAGAAAGCTGCTTGCATTTTAAGCAAGGAAGTGAGATGAATAAATGTCAGCCCAGATATTAAAAGCTCATAAGCCATTGCATCAAGGGGTAGCTAGGATGTGGCCCTCCAGATATTGCTGGACTACAATTTCCATCAGATCCAGTGACATGGCCAATCGCCAAGGATAATGGGGACTGTAGTCCAGCTATCCCTTAAACCTGGTGGCCAATCAAGGAGAATGGGTGTTACCAGTCCAGTGATGCAGCTCTCAGTCAGTTTTAAACTTCCTCAATTCAAATACATTAGTGAGATTTCCACTTCCTACGGAATGGGAAGAAGACGAAAACCCTTGAAGCAGGAAGACCTGCTGTGCTGCCATCTCCATTCCCCGTTTTTAAATGACTGGATAATGTGGATGGATGCATAGGAGCTTAAAACTCACAAGCCTTGAACAACTTAAAAATATTAAGTGGAAATTGCTTCATAGTAGAAATCCTACAGCAGAGGTGGCTAGGTTTTGGGGTTTGTTTTTTTTACATTAAGGGCAACACTGATGGTTCACCTCAGTAATAGTTATAATCACTCAAGCAAGATTATAAGACCTGAGGGAGGTAGAACGCAGAGAAAACATTCAAATACACACAATGAAAAAATCTATATTCAACCCAACCTTTTAACTATTGCTGAAACCATTTTGACAGTGTATATTTCTTCTCCCACCTTTTTTGTGAAGGGAAAAAAGGGCAGATGAGGGAAACAGGATGAAGAGCCTTTCTTCATTGGACAGTTTATATTTCTCTAGATTAAATGCTTTACAAAATGGCATGCCACTGGAATGAGCAAATCCAGGCCTGCATTTGATAGAGGTGGGTGTGGCAGGAAAATAGGTATTTTAAGGACAAACTTGGTCTAGTACATTAAAGAAGTGGAAGCTTGCACGTACATATTCACACTATAACCTATGTATGGTACAACTCAAAATGAAGAGACAGGAGTATGTGGGGGATGGAATAAAACTCAGTTCTGTAATACAGCTGTAGCTCATGGATCACTAATAGCTCCAAACAATTTTTGACAAGTTAGAAAGGCTACATCCACAACATATATTTAAGGTACTTGGATATCACTTTTTAAGAGCCACTGCTTTCCCCCCAAGAATCTTGGGAACTGAAGTTTTTAAGGGTGCTGAGAGTTTTTGGAGATCCCCTCAAAGAGCTACAATTCTGAGAGTGGTTTAACAATCTATCATTCTTCCCAGGAAACTCTGGAAACAGTAGTTCTGTGAAGGGAATAGGAGCCTCCTAATAACTCTCAGTACCCTTATTAAACTACACTTCCCATGATTTTTTGGGAGAAGCAATGACCATTTAAAATGGTATCATAGTGCTTTAACTGTATGGTGTGAATGTGGCCAAAGACAATATAAAAGTAGTATGTGCACAACTGGGAAAACAAAAGAGGGTAATTCTTCCCACTTTCTTTCTTCCTGTTCCACTTGGACCTGAGTGCAACAGATTAAGAGGTGTTGCATTTGTGCAAAGTTAAATATTTGCAAGTGCAATTGGAAGTATAAAAGAAATTAGCACTCACCAAACTAGATTCTCTTCTTGGGGGAGGTCTGGTTCTTAGATTTGGAGAACCTAGTGAAAGAAAAAAATATTCCATATTTAACCAGAACAGGCACATGCACATCCAAGCTTCAATGTTCTGCCAGCAATTAAAATAAAAATTAACGTGTCCAAGAAAAATAAAATAATTTATTTGTTACAATAATTTAATAACAATTTTTAAGGCGCAAAGCCTTCCTGGGCACCTTATGTTTTTAAACAAAATACAAATAACATACTTATGAAAACCAACAGAGCAGCAAAGTCAGCATAAAAACAGGACTGACAACTCTCCAAGACTCCCACAAGCGCCAGATGTTTTAGATTACAACCTGTGCTGGCTGGGGCTGATGGGAGTTGGGGTCCAAAACAACTGGAGGGCACCAGGTTGGCAAAGGCCTGTCTACAAGCTCTAAGAGGTCTAGACAAATGAAAAGGTCTTCACCTGCCCCCACCCCAAAAGGGTTACTATGTGCTGAAGCCAGAACTGATCTGCTTTATCTGAGACACGGGAGAGTAATAATTAAAACAGATGATTCTTTTAATCTTGCCAAATTATGTTGGATGGAACTGATGGTGGGGGCAAGGTGCAAAGAAGTCAAAATAAAACCAGTGGGTTTTTGGAGTTAAGCCAACATAGTATGGGAATTTTGTCTTGTTTTCTATGATGCCCAGAAACATGGCATGGCTATTCACAACAATGGAGCTCCTTTCATGTGATCTTTGCATGCAGAGAGGGGAACAAGATGACCATATGGTCCCTGTCTCCATTCTGCACACCTTCAAGTAAGAACTGTATGGAGCCTATGAAAACAGAGCTGTAAATACAGATGACTCTCTCCATGGCTTTTGGAACCCTGACAGGATTATACTTCTGTGGGCTCTGTTCTGACCTTCAAGTGACTGTACTGAAGCAGAGCTTGCTGCCATGATTCCATGCCCCCTCTTTATGTCTGTTCAATCACTCTAGATGTGAACAACTGAAAAACCCTTGTGCTAATACTGTATAGAAATCTAGACTTTTAGGAGCAATTCACCAGAAGGGGGCATCAGATGTCTTCCCAAAAGATGAGTCTATGCAGGAATCATGTCACATTCAGGATCATAGCAATCAATCACAGACTGGTGGTTGTCAGACTTTTTGCAGACAAACATCAGCCAAGGGGCCTAGCCAGGTGTAGCCTGCACTCCTTATTAATATTCCACTCTGCCCTGCAAGACTTGCTATCATATGCATTCATCTATCCTCCCTCCTCTGTATATTTCTGGTGCCAACTCCATTTTCACAAACCTCTCGTTTCAATCATAGTTTTTAATGGCTTAATTGGTATAATCATATAACTTTAAATTCACCCATTTTCTATATTTAAGAATGAGCTGGGGTCCCCATATGTTGTTGGATGACATTTCCCATCATCCCTGACCATTTGGCAAGATGACCGTGGATGCTGGGAGTTGGAGTCCAACAACTTTTGAGGGCCCAAGGCAAAAGCACCACCCATCACCCTTGATCACTGGGCCATGCTGGCTGGGGCTGATGGGAGATGTAGTCCCCTAAACATCTGAAGAACCGGGCTGAGGAAGCTGCTCTCAACTAGTATTTTCCTCAATCCATCAGAAGTTGTTGACCCTTCCAACCTGCCCCAGCAGTAAATAAGTAGCTAGGAGTCTACTATGGCCTTACTTATTTGAGCTCTTTGTGGCGCAATCCGTGCTATGGCTGGAGAACCCTGTGCCAATTTTGAAATCTGTTTGTCTTGAGTCATCATGGCATTGCCATTAGAATCATTGCATAAGATGGGCAAGCTTATCTCCTTCTTGGTGATGTGGGATTCTGCTGTTTCAATTTCTGACTGGGTTTCCTTGTCACTAGAGGATTTCTTATTCAACAGGTTGCTGATCTCCATGATGTTTCCTATAATTTCCACTGGCCCCGTCAAGTTCTTTTTCCTTGATGGAAGGTCATCTTTTGCTTTTTTCAGGTACGAGGCTGGGGCCCAGCCCTCTTTGCCTAAATACCTAGAAATAGAAAACGCAAATATATTCAGTTTTCTGTGCCTCAAAATCTGACATGGTGTTGCAGGATGATGTACAGGAATAGAATTAGAATCCCCATGCACACCTTAAAATGCATGCAAAAAAACCCTACTAATGGAAAGTGACTATAACCACACAGTTGCCGGTCAGTGCTGCAATACTGAAATGAAGCAGAGATGATAAGCCTGTGGTCCTCTAGCTATGGTTAAACTCCAAATCCCATCAGCCCTAGCTGCCTAGCAACTGGTAAGTGTGCTCCAGGAATCCTACTTTGGAAATACAAAACCCAATAGTCACTGGATCCTGGATGCTTCCAGATAGCCAGATAGTCATTGCAAAGAGGTCATTGAGATATCACTAAATGGGTAGGTAGAGATGGGGTTTTTAGACTTGGAGATATTTCCTGGAAAGGGAAAAATGGGGGGTGGGGGTGGCACTTTTATGCCAACAATTCCACGTGGACATTGAAAGAGGGGGGGAAAGCATGCAAAGGGAACACTGATGCCCATCTGGAAGCACCCCCAGCATTGGGGGAGCTAACCCAATAATAAAGTTTACTTTGAATCAAAGCTCACAAGGACTTAAAACCAGATGGAGTTACAAATGCCATGGGCTTAGTTGCAGAAATATAACCTACTCTTCTGAAATTTTCTTCCTTCCCCTTTTGCCCCTCTAGCAAGCAGCTTCAATGGCAGGCCACTCCTCCTCCTCCTCCTGCCACCACTAGCTGGGTGTGTGTGTATGTGCTTCGAACCTTCTTCCCTTGCACAGCAGCAGCAGGAGAAGCAGACGCCCCCTAATTCTCGTCCCCCATGAGTTGGCGTCCCTGCATTAAGCACATTATCTGACAGGCTATTTGCTTGCACAGTTTCCCATAGCTGTGGAAGACAACAGTTCAATTTAAGAGTTTAGGGTTAGAACAGTAACCACTTGTGAACCTTCTCAACATTCATAATACTGTAAAGGAAAATGGAGCAGGGGAGGGAGGACAACATTCGGATGCACTGGAGAGTGGAATGCAACAAGAAGGTGGTAATATATAGAAGCAGCTACACTGCAATTCCAAAAAAGTTTTTTAAATGCTGAATGAAACGTTAGCACCCAAACTGTAACAACACTGGGGGGTGGGAGAAAAGGGGGGGGGGAGAGGCCTCCATTTGTCTGAGCGTTTTCTTCCCTGTTAACATCTGCTTTCCAGCTCCAGAATACTGGAATTACTCCAAAGGGAAGGAAACCAGGAAGGGAAAAGCAGGGGAGGGGGAAGTAAGAATCAGTACAGATTCATGTATTTTGGAAACTATTATTTAAGGAGGTGAACATTAAAGACTTTAACGTGGAACTTATTACCTAATTATTAGTGCTTATCTTATGCTTGTGACACATATGTCATTATGATTATGCATTCTTGCAAGCATTTTTTGTGTGGCAAAAGTTCTGATAGCTATAATAGTCCCACTTTGGTTTCTTGAGCATTTATTCTGATTTGCTTGCAGCGTTGTTTATAAATCTTTCCATTAATCATTCGGTCACCCTACACTTTTCAGTGCATTTCCCCATCGCCTTCATTATTAGGGCCCCCCGAGAGTCAGAGAGCCCAAGTATGTGCACCAACATGCACCTACATCCTATGGATTTAGATGGGGGCATTTTTCAAGTGGACTGCATCGGCTGTTCTGATGCTGCTGATACAAGCATGACATTCTTAATCACAGTTCAGAACCAGCCTAAGCACTATATCTTATCTTTCATTCATTCTTGCCTTCAACTCGATTCATAACAGAGGAGGTAAGGTAAAGGTAAAGGTACCCCTGCCCGTACGGGCCAGTCTTGCCAGACTCCAGTGGCGTAGCGTGGGGGGTGCAAGGGGTGCCAGCCGCACCGGGCGCAACATTTTTGGGGGCGCACTCGGAGCTCTCTGCCCCTATCTGGTCCTGGTGGCGCTGATAGAACGCCAGGCGCGGGGGCGCCAGGGAGAGCCAGCGCGTGCCCCACCCCGGACGCTCGCGGCCACCGCCGTCCCTCCCTCCCAGGGAAGGCGGGATTAGAGCAAGCGCCCGGGCAGCAAGAAGCGCGCGCGCACGCCGGCCCTGCCCTGGATCCCTCAGAACAGCCAGTCTCTGGGAAAGTGGGCGTGGCTTTAGAACTCTCAGGCAGCAGAGGCCGCCGCCCGGCAAGGCTTCCCATTGGGAGGCGCAAAGGCTTTAGTGGGCGGGGATTGGCGCAAATGTAAGCAGGGCGGGCTAAGAGGAGGAGCCGCTGCCGAGGAGCAGCGGCACCAGCAGCGTTTCCTCTCCCCCCCTCCCCTCCCGTGTCAACAAGCGCTTTGCCTGCGCCGGGGGTTTGCGCGTCTTTTCCTCTCATGCGCGGTATTTGCTTCCCGAGTCGGGCCCGGGGTTTGGCCTAGAGCCGGCGGCGGGCAGAGGGCGCAGCGCGATCGGCCGCAGCTCTCCGGCCGCAGCGGCTCCGGGCGGGCGAGCGATCGGTCGGTCCGCTGGCTCAGGATGGCGGACGACTCCACAGTGGCGTAGCGTGGGGGGTGCAGGGGGGGCGCAACTTCTGGGGTTAGGGCAAATCCACGGGTTAGGGGGCGCAAATCACTTGCCTTGCCCCGGGTGCTGACAACCCACGCTACGCCACTGCCAGACTCTAGGGTTGTGCGCCCATCTCACTCAAGAGGCCGGGGGCCAATGCTGTCCAGAGACACTTCCGGGTCACGTGGCCAGCGTGACATCGCTGCTCTGGCGAGCCAGAGCCGCACACGGAAACACCGTTTACCTTCCCGCTAGTAAGCGGTCCCTATTTATCTACTTGCACCCGGGGGTGCTTTCGAACTGCTAGGTTGGCAGGCGCTGGGACCGAACGACGGGAGCGCACCCCGCCGCAGGGATTTGAACCGCCGACCTTTCGATCGGCAAGCCCTAGGCGCTGAGGCTTTTACCCACAGCGCCACCTGCGTCCCATAGAGGAGGAAGAGAAAGCAAATTAGGAAATCCCTGTTTCATATGCAAGGACTCTTGTTATTGTGGACCAAAACCACACTCTTCCATGGAAGGCTGCCATGCCTTAGGTAGATATATTGGCAATGAAGTCTGCAGCTTCTGGTCAGCTATCCACTGTCTAGGAAAATCAGGTCTGTTAACCATAGCATTGTAGTGGATCCCATCTAAACATGCACAACGGAGATAGTCTTGCCGTGCACAGTAGGGGTGGGACCAGATGCTCCCCAAGCTTCCTCTGCTACATAAGGATGAATACTTCCTAGGCTTTTTCCTAGCCTTCTAGTTTGGCTTTAGCCTAGCTTCCTAGCCTTCTAGTTTGGCTTCAGCCTAGACTGAATCTCCGTGAGCATGCATCAGCAAAGATAGCTTTTCTCTGCATGTGCAGAATGAGAAGAGTCTCTGGCATGCAAGGTGCCTTCATCCAACTACAAAATAATCCCAAACAGTCAACACCAGGAGGCAGGGAAGCTGAGCCAGGGGCAGGGGCTGTAGCCTGCTTTCATTTATGCCTTCCCCATTTGCACAAAATGTAAACACTGCTAAAAATTAGAGGCTTTGGTCTCCCTCTTCAATGAAAATACTGAAGACTGCAAGAGATTCTAGGCCCCTGCAGACCTAAAGATAAAAGGAAGGCTGGCAGTGACCAGAAAAAAATATTTTAAAAACAAAAAGGGAGTTCAGCAATAACATCAGGGGGAGTTTGTGATATTGTTCCTCCTTCTGCAAAGAACTGTGCACTCTGCTCCTGAACCCTTGGCTTTGGATTAAAGTCCCATGGATGATTTAAAAAGGGAAGAATGCAGAGCTGACAATGGGCCAGCTATTCCCTGCTCATCACGTTGGAAATCTTCTATCGGCTTTCATTTGTTATTGATGGGAGAGTTAACAGCGAACATGTTTATAGAACACATAGAACTCTGTGTCGTTCCATTATTCATAGCTCCAGTGCCTTAAAGATGGCCAGACTACAAAGCAAATAACAACCTATGAAAAATATATGTTCCACATGCAAAAGGAAGTGAGCAATAAGGGGTAGGTTCATAGTATCCCAGGGTGGGGTGGGATCACCAGAGTTACCCAAAAGAACTCCTTATAATGTGTCAGGATCCACAGGTTTGTACCCTCCCTTTGACACTTGTTTATAAAGCCACACAAGGAGCAGAATTCCACACCTTTTTTAGGAAACCTGTACCTTTGTCCAACCATTCTTTCAATTACGACAATCCTTTGCCCTCTTACATGAAAGGGAGCCCCATTAAATTCAGTAGGATTTGCTTCCAATATTTATCTGACTGCAGCAGTTAAACTTGAATGGCTTTATACACATTGCATCTTTCATCCCTCTCCTATCAGCAAGCAACAGGAGTCTATTATGCTGAGCACTGCAAAGACATACTGCTTACGTGGCATTTAATGTTTCTGGAGCTGCGCCAGGTTTTTTTAAAAAAAAAAGAAAATCCAGTTTATGCTTGAAATTAGCCGTTTAAGGGCACCAGAAGAGAAAATTAGACTGCTCCCTGCCCCCCTGCCCCCAGCGGTTAAAGGGATACCTGCTTTACAGGCCAAAGTGTAGCACCACAGAGACCTAACACACCACTGCTTCCTCATGACTCCCCTAAAACATTTCTTCTAAAATAGTCTATCAGCTATTTTTGCAAATAAACAAACACAAAAGCAAAACAAGGTCATTCATTGACCAACACATATTAACAAGTATTTGAGCTGTTGCTGTCATATAACTTGTGTTGCAGTGACGCACACACACAACGGTAACACCTTTCCAAAGTTATCAAACATCACACCTGCCGACATTAATCCCATGCAACTTGTCCCACAGTGCTCAGTAGGTCTTACTCAAAGGAAAATGTCCATAGGATTGCAAACTGGGAGACCCTAGCTGCTCACCTCAATCATTAATGAAGAGAACAACCACCCACGAGAGAAGATTTGGATTTTTTTCCAACTTGAAGGACACACATATCCCCCAGAAGCCTTTTTCCTCCCCGCACCCGTTTCTATATATTGTACTTCATTATTTTTAACTACATATTCAATATAATTTTAAGTAGCTTTGTACAACTTGACCAGCATTTTTGTTTTCAATATGCTGAGGTCCTTTCTTAGATACAAGCAACTTGTGAGATGCTGTGTTCACAAGGCTAGTAAGCAAAAGGCCTGCCAACACCAGAATGATTTAATTAAACCTTTACCTTATGTACCACCATCCTTCCAGGTTCTTCTGAATGACCTCCACAGTGACTCCTTTGTCAAACCCGATTTCATCCTTCCCCTGGCTGGTGTATGACTGTATTGTGACATATTTCTCTTCTAGCAAAGAAAGAGAGGGCAACATCAGTTAAGATCAAAACTGGCCCCAGCTGTTGCTCTTTCCTGATTGCTATTCAAAATGATTTCGCAGCAATTAAAATGTGGCAGCATTGCAGAGGTGGAGTCTTGCTTGTGAGGCCCTGTACCTATTAGCTAAGCATGCCTGTATCAGCTCCTCGCCACCGCCCTGCGCCGTCAATGCCAACAAATGAGACAGGGTCCCTGAGGAGGGGTCTCCCCCATCTCCTACATATGGTATTGACAAAAATCAAGCTCTCTGCCAGAGTAGCAAAGCATCACTGGAGGAACTTGCTCCAGCTGGCTCCATTTAGCACACACATGGTTATGTTAAACATTGCATTACTGGAATCTGAATGCTGAAGCTGGAGTGGGACCAATACTACTCCAGCTCGAAGGAATGGACTGACCTATCATCTTCACACTCCTAGAAATAATACAAGTTTGCAGCACCAAGCTGCCAGTATTTGTTTTTTTTCATGATTAGATCATATTGTACCTCCCCTAACTCCACTCCAAACCTCAGTGCTCCCAAGAGAAAGGCAAGTGTCACTTTCTAAGTATCTTCTTAAAAAATCAACATCGTTAATTCAGTGCT
Source organism: Podarcis gaigeae (assembly GCF_964106915.1). Taxonomy (NCBI): domain Eukaryota; kingdom Metazoa; phylum Chordata; class Lepidosauria; order Squamata; family Lacertidae; genus Podarcis; species Podarcis gaigeae. The sequence continues at coordinate 56,380,014 of NC_139681.1, read as the reverse complement.
AGAAGTCCTGTTTTATCCACCCACCACAGGTTATTAAGTCTTTGCAAAGCCATGGAATCACAAAGCATTTTAGCTAACTGTGCACTTGCTATGAACTTTACCCAACTCTACACTAGGTCGCAGTTGGGGGCACTCCAGATGTGATTAGAGTCCCAACTCTCATCAGCCCCAGCTAACACTCACTGATGGGAGTTGTAGTCCAACAACATCTGCAGGGCCACAAGCTCCCCAACTCAAACCACAACCACCTCCTTCCAAACTAGAGTCAGGAGAAGAAAATGCCTCCAAAGTACCCAGAGACTCTCATCTGCATATTAAGATGCTAGCTAATTACATAAGCAAAGCTTCAAATTGACATTCCAGTGAATTTGGAAGACCTCTTGGGTAACAGATCATGTAAAAGACTCACCAATCAATGACTTTTCCACACTAAAGTCAACTCCTCCTCTAATTTTACAGTTGGTGTAACATTCACACTACTCTCCTGTCCAGTACCAGTTTCATAATCTTTCATTTGTTTATTTTCCAGACTGGGACATAGCAGGGTGGTGGGTTTTTTTAATCTGAATGGCAGCCCCACAGACAGCTATCATGTGAGCAGCATACAGAATCCAGAGACTAAATGATCACAAAATGATGTGCTATTTCTTTATGTGTGTTTGGGGAAGTGATAGGGAGTCTTGTTGCTATTTTCCACAATGCATGAACTCTCTTGTGCTTGAGGATTACAGTAGGAAAATATTCTGTTTCAAAATAAGTAAGTAAATGTTTAAATTGTTCACAGAATGGAAGAGATGGGGTTGCATTGCTTATCACTGGGTAGTTGCTTGTGCCATTCTGTTGAAGTCTCCCTACCAAACCTCACATGGGAGTCTGAATACCCATATCCTGCTATTTGATGTTCAGGAGCAAGGGGAGTTTATCCAAAGCAATATAGTGACTGCAGTATATTAGTCCAGGATTCTCATCACAGACATACCACTTTAACCAAGATAGTGGTGAAAATGCTTCTCATGCAAATGCAATGATTTTATTGGCAGATAAGATAGCCATTTATGCTGTCAGCCTAACTATACACTTGGAATTGCAGAAACAGAGGGGAGGGGAGAAAGGATGCTAGATGTAGGCAGAGTTTCAGATCCCCAGGAAGTCAATACAGATAGAAGGGGTGGAGACAAAAGGTAAGAGCAGTACTTTTAAACAGAAAGAAAAAGGTTCCCTGCTATCTGGTGCAGACTGATCCCACTTTATCAGTTAATTGAAGGCTGGTGTCCAGAATATAATATAAGATAAGGTTGTTTGCCAGAATTCCCAAGATCCCAGGGCAGTTCACACATTATGGTAACTATCTGGGTTGGAGTTCAGTTGCATCAACAGCAGCCTGTGTGGAAACACACTGACACGTGTATAATTGATTTCCAATCAGTACAACTGAATGGCTGAAATTCCTCCCTAACTTGCACAGCAGTAGGTCTGAATTATAGTGTGGTATCATCAGTTCAACTTAAGGACTGGATATAGCTTGAGGAGTTCTAAAAATCTTATTGGCCAGCTATGAAGTTTTACACACACATTTAAGAAGGCAGGCAGAGGAGATAACAGCAATTCAACAGGGCCATTTTTGCTCCCTGCTCTGGATGCCGATGACATTCAATCTGAATATGCTGTTATCTGCATTAGCTTGTGGCTCAACTGGCACTGAGAAAACTTGAAAGCCTCTGCAGAGAGATCCATACTTCATTTTTTGTTTTCTGGAGATGTTGGCAAGGGACACGACTGCAACACACTCCAACAAAACCACAGCCTTGTTTCATTAGGATTACAGTACTGCTTTTGGACTCTTTATCACACTTAGGACATGCTGAGCCATCAAAAACAAAAAGCAAACAAACTACATCACACAATAGGAGAAATTGCATTCCTTTGTGGGGAGACGCAGTCATCACCAAGAACTCAGACTTTTAAGGGACAGCTGAACCACAGAGCTGAACTGGGGTAGTTATGCCCTCTTTTGTGGAAACGGTAGGGGGATAGAAACTGTCTAAGATCGTTGTCACACCCTAATAGAACTATATTTCCTAAGATTCTTCAGTGCAATGGGGAAAAAGCTTTTTAACCACAAGGGCAATAGGTGGCAGAGGAAAGGACCAGACCCTGGGGTGGGCAGAACCAGCTTTGCCTTTACTCAGGGCTTAACTCAGATGGGTCCCATTGCCATTCTAAGAACAAGGGAGGTGTTCGTGGCAAGCTCCAGCACCTTTTTCTAGGAAAACAGCACAGCCTTTACTCCATCTCACTCTTAAACACAAACACACACCTCTCTTTAACCCTGTCCCCTTGATCACCTTGAGACTGCAGGAAAGGTGAATGGCTGATCAGCAACAAAAGTGGATGGGGCCCTCTGGGGCTTGGCAGGTCACCCAGAGAGTGTCTAGGTGCCCACTCACATGTATTTTAGAAGAAGCCGTGACAGTTAAAAGTGTTTTATTGGTTGAAAGTGTAAATATGCCATTAGAAAAGGTCTATATTTTAAGCCCATATATGTTATAGTAGTGCAGTGTCTGTGGATGAAACTGATCTGTGCAGGTACTTTGCCCTATCATTTCCTGCATTGTTATGGCAGCTGCACCATGGAATGGTGCCTGCCAAATCCATGTGCAAGCAGCTACCACCATACTATGGTATGGGCCTATTTTGAGTTGCTGGGAAAACAGTATGCAGCCATATCTTTCTGTTTGTTAACTCAGTTTCAGAATCATGCAACAATTCCTTATCTTTCTACATGTCTTCAACTGCTCAGAGCCCACCTAAGGGGACTCGTTAACAGCCATATTATTTTAAGGCTTTGGAGGTGAAAATATTAAACTGCTAGGCAAAGGATTTCAATGAGATTTGCACTTGACTTTAGATAATGCAATAAGCACAGGCTAGCAAGTGACTTCAGAAACCTCAGCTACACCCCCTCATAGCCAAAACATGCTGAAAAAGTATCCCACTGTGACTAATATAATGAGACAATAAACTAACATCTAAACCCACATATTTATGATTTAAGAGTCATAAAGGGGGTGACATCACTACGCAATCAAAGCTCTGCTTTGTGCATCTTGCACATTAAAGCTTCTTTCTTTCTTCTTTCTTTAAAAGGCTCCTGCTGCAACAGTTCCAAGAAATAGCACCTCTGCTTTTATTGAGGCAAATGAGAGTGTAAGTATTGCATAAAATGAATGAAAACTTTGGAAACACCACCAATGAAGAAGCAGTAGAAGTATTAATGCCTTGTGCTTCCTGTCCCTGGAATGTATGAAACACAATCCGTGCATCTCTTTCACCCAGGAAATGCTCAAGTTATGATGTTTAATTCTATGTAATGAACACACCCAGCTGACAAATGTCAAAGGGGGACTGCTGCATTTACAGGTTCTGCAAAAGATTCAGACATTTCTAATAAGGCTCAGTTTTGAAGCCAAATTTGCAAACGTCAAGCAGCTGAAGCTTTACCCATTACAGACTCTACTTTCCAAAGGGTTGCTATTATTTGTTGTTGGGGTTTTTTGGGGGTGTAAAGCCATCCAAAGTTGAACATGGGTCTTTCTGAAATATTTTATTTGTTCATTTAAGATGAGAAAAGTAAGGCAGAAGAAGGAGAAAAAGAGTGTTGTCAGATTAAACCCCTACAGATATTAGAGCCCTGGTTATAGATTTGTTTTGCTGTGCTATTTTTAAGCCTTCTGTGCTGCAACAGGAAGCTATCATTAAAGTTTCCCTTTGCAGAGTGCTTTCGCAGCAAAATATTATAGCATTTCCCAAATTATACTCATTTGGTTTCCTTACAGTGGTGGAAAAAGGGAGACCACAAACGCACACATACACACAAATGCACACACACACACACACACACACACACACACACACACACACAGTTTATAAATTAAGCTGGCACTCCTTTGAGCATGGGTCCGCTTGTAACCCCAAAAGCAATTTGCGACAGTCTTCAGCTGAGGCTAACCGTAGAAAAAATTACAATATCAAATGTATGCAAGTCGGCATTTATGGGAAACAGCAATGAAATGTTATCATTCAGAAGAATGACTAGTGTTGTATCCAGCTGACCAAGGAGGGTTTAAAAGGGGTCCAAGTAAGATAGTATACAATTCAGTTTTCAGAAAAACCTAAAGTGGACAATATGTGGTCTCTTAAGTTTTGTGAGCCATTTCTTGTTTGATATTTTGGTGTGAAGGCAAAAGAGATCACTTATTTCAAATGAAATAAGTTAGTGGACTATCACAATCAATATTCTCTCCCATGTGATATTTCTTGCCCCTGTTTTTAAACATTGCATACTATATTTCTAGGTTAATCATCTTTTTTAGAAGCAGCTGTGGAAAATAAAGCTATTTCAAGACAGTGCGCAAACCATTGCAAGCGAGGTCAGTTTCCTCACTTCAATTAATGTTAAAGTCCAACCATCCTTTGTGTTAGAAAGATCTCTGGTTGTTAGAAGACACAAACACGCACAACTATGCCACCTACGGATTACTTACTCTGACACACTACTGCTGTATAATACCGTTGAAACCTACAAGATTACTACTCCCTCCAGATGGTGTTCCAGGGATTGTGCCAAAGTTAAAGGTAAAGGTAAAGGTACCCCTGCCCGTACGGGCCAGTCTTGACAGACTCTGGGGTTGTGCGCCCATCTCACTCAAGAGGCCAGGGGCCAGCGCTGTCCGGAGACACTTCCGGGTCACGTGGCCAGCGTGACAAAGCTGCATCTGGCGAGCCAGAGCCGCACATGGAAACGCCGTTTACCTTCCCGCTGGTAAGCGGTTCCTATTTATCTACTTGCACCCGGAGGTGCTTTCGAACTGCTAGGTTGGCAGGCGCTGGGACCGAGCAGCGGGAGCGCACCCCGCCGCAGGGATTCGAACCGCCGACCTTTCAATCGGCAAATCCTAGGCACTGAGGCTTTAACCCACAGCGCCACCTGCGTCCCTGTGCCAAAGTTAGCCAAGTTCAATTTTCTCCTTCTTAAATCTGCATGTCTGAGACGTTGTGCACTCACAAAACAGCTGCCATGTGGCTTCTGCAAGTTGGTCCCTGTGGCAGCTGCTTCAACACAACTTCTTATGCAGGGATCAAGCAATTTCTCATTGAATGGGATTAACAACTTTTGAGCCTTCCAGAAACATGGAGGAAGATCTCTCAATTTGCTTGATACAAATGTCTTGGTGGTGGTTTTCTCAGTGCAAGAGAAGCAATTAAAAACAGCCCTTTCTTGAAGGATGTTTTACCAGCAAAGGTAACTCTTTGAGAAAAGCGGCTTGCATGGTAATCAGCTAAGTTTTACTGAGAGTAGACCCATTGGAATTAATTGGCAAAACTTAGCCATGTTCATTTATTTCAATGGTTCTACTCTTGAGTAAAACTTGGTTGAAACTCCTTGTGTTTCCACATATCTGAACTGAATGGCAAATGAAAATAGTTATCTACAAGCTCAAGGGATGGATGTTTTCTGTTTTTTTCCTTTTCTCATTTTTTTTTCCAATTTTAAAAACTGCACAAGCGTTCATATGCAGTTTTGTACACATTTCTTCTAACACGTATTTTTGTGTGCATTTTTTTTTGATATCCACATATGAAAAATGAGAGGACAGTTGTGTTCCCGCTTTGCGTACTTACTTGTGAAGTGTGGATTGGAATTGCCTTAGAAAGGAAGCAAATGACTCTCTCCCCTCTTCCCTGATCTGATCCATGATCTGATTATGGATGAGGAGGCTGATCTGGCATGTATCACTGAAACTTGGGGGGGTGAACAGGGTGGAATCAATCTCACCCAGTTGTGCCCACCTGGGTACTCAGTGCAGCATCAGGCCAGATTTGAGGATTGGGGAGGGGGAGTTGCTGTGGTCTATAGAGATTCTCTCTCTCCAGGCTCTCTGTCCAGTTGGGGGGCAGGAATCTAGAGTGTGTGTTCCTGGCACTGGGCAATTGGGACAGATTAGGGATTCTGGAGGTTTACCGCCCACCTTGCTGCCCAGTAGTCTCCCTGGCTGAGCTGACAGAGCTGGTCTCGGAGGTGGCTCCCCACCTGTGGAATGCTCTCCCCAGGGAAGTTTGCCTGCCGCCTTCATTATACACCTTTACGTGCCAGGCAGAAACATTCCTTTTTAACCAGGCCTTGGGTTGATTTGATTGACATCCTATGCCCTTTTAAAATGTGTGGTTTTTTGGGGGGGGGTATTGGGTTGCTCTTATTTTGATTATATATTTTGTGGTTTTATATTTTGTTTTGGGAACTGCCCAGAGGCCTCCGGGTATAGGGCGGTATATAAATTCTAATACGGTGGTACCTCGGTTTAAGAACTTAATTCGTTCTGGAGGTTCATTCTTAACCTGAAACTGTTCTTAACCTGAAGTACAACTTTAGCTAGTGGGGCCTGCTGCTGCCGCCGCTGCGCAATTTCTGTTCTCATCCTGAAGCAAAGCTCTTAACCCGAGGTACTATTTCTGGGTTAGCAGAGTCTGTAACCTGAAGCGTCTGTAACCTGAGGTACCGCTATAATTATAATATCTGTACAAGATACACCTTTCAGTTTCTTGAGACTGAGGTGAGATGCAAGTAGAACTGTCACACAATTTCCAGTGACTCAGTCGCCTTCTGTGACACAGGAAGGGCCACAGCTCAGTGACAGGGCATCAGCATTGCATGCAGAAGATCCCAGGTTCAATCCCTGAAATCCCTAGTAAGGCTAGGATAGAACCCTGCCTGAAATCCTGGAAAGCTGCTGCCAGTCAGTGTAGACTACACTGAGGTAGATGGTACATGGTCTGCTCAGCATAGGATGCCTTATTACGTTCCTAAGGGCTGAGGCAGGGAAAGCTATCCCAAACGTTTAATTTGTGTCTCTCGGTGTATCAGCTGTGGGACATCACTGTGTGACCTGATCCAACTTTGAAACACTGGGAGCAGAGGCATGCAGTCTGGGGAATTATCTAATTAAGGCTCCTAAGCAACATGCAATAGCTCAAAATCTTCCAAACCACGGAAGAATTCTCCATAAAAATACTTTCCCTTCAGTCAGCAGTCTCTTTCACGCCATCTCCCTTTGCCTCCTCTGAACCCCCTTGTTCAAATAACCTCTGTCAGGACAAAGTCACTCCATGCCTGAGAACTGAGATAATCTAATAATGTTAAGTTTTAGAGCATTTTCACATAAGACAAATCCCCACTAACAGTCTCTCACAACCCGGTGCCTTGAACTACAACTCCAATCAGCTTGCTAGGCCAAAATGTCTGGAGGCACCAGGTTTGGGAAGCCTTTTTTACTACCAGTTCAGAGAAGTTCTGAACTGGCGCTCCAAATGATAGTAAATCAGTAACTTTAAGCCTGAAAAATGTGCAGTCTCTGAGATGGCCACCTTCCCAAGGGATAGTGTAAGACCCAAGGAGTGGCCTACAAATTTCACGATTCTCAGAAAGAATTAAGGAGATTTCACCACATCCCTAGGCCTCACTCTCCTCTCTTTATGTGCAGCCCAGCTCTGGCAAATGAACAGGGTAGCGTTCTTCCCAACAGGCTGTAAATCAGGAGCATCAGATGTTCCCAGGAAGGTTTACAGTTTTTGGAAACGTTTCCAGTAAGAAGTGGCTTAGAGTCAGGAAAGGCAAAAGTCATTACAAGGATCTCTCTTCTGTGTAGGAAACAGTATGTTCCCCTACATGTGTGCTATGCCATATAAAGAGTACACAACTACTTTCACATGCATGAAATGCCCAGCTTGGTGTTATCGTCCCGTTGTATTTATATGCAGCAGAACCACTGACACATGCCGTGACAGCCTCCTGTGTCATTTGGTATAAGTATATTGCTGTTCTGGTAGTATGCAACAGGAAGCATGTAGCATTATTTGCGGTGCTCAGATTCTGCCCCCACTCTTCATGGGAAGCTTTTAATATTTGATGTTTCATTGTATTTTTACATTCTGTTGGAAGCTGCCCAGAGTGGCTGCGGCAACCCAGTCAGACAAGAGGGGTACTAATAAATATTGTTACTATTACTATTATTACTACTATGCTACATACCGGTCAATGGATCAGGGTTGGCTACCAACTCTGAGCTCTGCAGTGGGGGGCAGGAGCGAGGGTGGGATATGGCATTGGCGGGGGGAGGAAGAATTTAATTTCATGATTTAACTTTATCCACCAACCTAATCCTCAACCTTCAAGACACTATTAGGGGCTACAGTCAACACCCTCTTTAAACAGATTTCTAAAACATTCATTTGCACAACCATTCTCAACTATGAACTTAATTTCTTGGCTCACACTATCAGCCTACTTACTTTAGGTTTTAGGTACATTCCCTTCCCTCCCCATGGTCACATCAAATACAAAAACTGATCAAATTGTCCTTTTCCTGCCTTCCCTTTTTCGGTCACCTTAAGGACCTTCAGAAGTGGTGCACAGATTAAAAGATGTGAAGAGTTGCTTGTGAAAGCATATAGTGTCTGCAGAGCTGATTTTTGCTATTGGCTCCCATCTGAACATGCTCAGCAGGTAGCACACCTAAATGCCATCTAATTTTGCTGCAAGCAGGCTTGTTTCTACCGCAGAGAAGACAAGACCCAATAAAATGCAATACACCCGCCAGCAATCTGTAGCAATGTTGAATGGCAAGAGAAGCAGCAGCAGCCACCAGCATGTACATCCTTCAAAGGACCATGTCCCAGAAGTTATTCACCTCGACTCTGCTGCCTGTTGACCATCCCTCCCAGTGTCCATCGCCGGTCCAGGCGTCTCAGGTGTGCCTTGCGTCTCTTAGAAACTATTTTGGAAAATGGATGAGAACATAAAAAAGGAAAGAAAGAAAAATAAAATGTGATGGGTGGGTGGGTGAGGTGGGAACCAAACTCAACGTAAAATATGGTAACAATAAGGACTAGTCTTGTGTTAGCGAGGATGAGATGTAATAATACATTCGGATTAGTTTACAAGAAGTGATAAAATAAGAAACTACCTGAGGCCCAGGCACAAACAGGCTTTCTCATGGTTCTTCGTTTAGTGGACATAAAATCATACTAAATAATAACAGTACTGGGTTGTATGTATCCAGAATTTTGGGAAGTCTTAAGAAATAGACATCAATAATATCACAGCACCTTTGCTTAGAATGCAGGGTGTTTGGAGCATTTTTTTATGACATCTTTGTGGCACAGGAACATTCAGAGCCTTTGCCAAAGTTGGAGCCTGCTCCTTAGATGACTCTGTACGAGCAGAGGGGAGGTCCAAATCTGTACCATGCAGGATGGAACCTTTAAAGAGGCCTCTACAATCCGATGTACACCAATTACACCATTGGCCTGCTCCCATCAGCCCCAGCCAGCATAGCCAATGATAAAATATATCCAAAAACATCAGTAGGGCAATGGGTTCCCCATGTCTGTCCTGAGTAAAGATGCTACAAGTGCACCCCAACTGTATCTCCCATTTGTGGATATGAACTTTTCCTCTGATGCAACCTACACCCTACCATTCCTCTGCACTAAGGCTGAAGGGAGCCTTAATGTCATGCACAACTCTGTTTTGGGACAGCATCCTCTGTGCAGTTATTTATGAGTTGGATAAAGATGTACATATAATGGAATATGACAAAAAGTTAACACTAAAAGGGGAACAAAATACTGTGATGGGAGAGGATAGACTTGGTCAGCACTAAGCAAAATAGGGCAGTTAATGGCAACACCTTTTGCTGTACGCAGATTCTGATAGCATCTTAGACAAAAAGACTTGCAAACTGGGACAAAACCAGAATAATATCAACTATATAATATACTATTCGCATACATCAGGAAAAATATATATTATGAAAACAATTTCATAGATTATATAAACTCCTCTCCCCCACTGTGGTCTATGAAAGATTCAAGATAAGCTGAAAAAAACAACTCAAATAGCTGTGTTAAATCTCTTATGGAAGAACATGGGTGCGTTATTGTATACAAACCACACGTGTCGAGACCACAATTTCTAGAAACCCAGCATCATTATAAACACAAAAGAATCAGCATTTTTAGAAAATATTTTATTATGCTTTAGAATAATGCCACAACCCATACAAGTGTTACTTCTATGATATGCTGTAAGCCGTCCAGAGTGGCTGGAGAAACCCAAACAGATGGGCGGGGGAATAAATAAATAAATAAATAAATAACCTCTTTTCCTACCAGATCAAGGTAGCCTAGGAAAGCATTTATTCTTCCCCTCAACTGGCATAAATAACTGTCAATAGGTAACCTTCTAGCCTTTGTCCCTGTCTTTGAGATAGCTATGCTTATTCCTACAGGGTATATAGGGTAAAGGTGGGTTTTAATTATAATTCCTCACCCAGATCAATTACAGCTGTTTCTTACCTTCCCCACCTTTGGACATGTTAATTTCAGAATCATCTCTAATTCCACTTTGGGATTCCAGGTAAGTGGCAGGGACCCAGCCCTGCTCTTCCGAGGTACTTACAAACCACCAACCTGTGAGGGTAAGGAAAGAATAAGAGTTAATTCACTGCAGAATCACCGTCCCCTAACAATTTTAAATTCTTCAAAACCAGTGTGTTAGTCATCCTGGTTATAATGCTAGCACTATATTATAATGCACCCGTTTCTGAAGTTCCTTTTACACTGTATTCCTTTTACTGTATCATTATGGAATTGTGGCTTTTTGATCAATATAACACTATGTCTTGCTAAATTTCATTCACACTGCTGCGTGTGGTGTGATACAATGGCGGACATGCATGTTTCTGTTCCCCTGTCATTCGCCCATGATAATGGAGGAAAAGAACTGTATGCTGGAATTCCACCCCAATTTTGTCACATGGCGTGATCCATGCAAACTACAGGAAAATTACAGCACAAAACTCCTGTGTTTACCTGGGTTAATGGGATTGGAAAAATTGGTTTTTTTTCCCTGGAAGCAATTAACACAGACTGCTAAACTTATGCTAGATTTCCAGAAGTGTAAATGAGCATGTAAATGATCAGGGAAGGAAACACCAGGAAAACAGAGTAAAGTGCTGTCAGAATGCAGTCTAAGAGTTGTACTCCTGTTCAAGACTCCAGCCACCCTGGAATAAGAACCTCCATAGCAGGATGGGGAGCACAGCAGGACTAACAGAGGTGTATGTGGTGGTGGGGAAGAAATTAAAATGTCATTTTCTGTCTTCCTCCTGCCCTGCCCAAGGCTTCCCTTGCTGTGCTTTCCAGCATTAAAGGGTTCCGAGTTGGGGCTCGATACCAAACATTTTATAAGTATATAGCAGGAGGAGATGAGTCTTGAAAGGGGGGAAGGGAAACTTTTTGCTCGGCTTTTCCATGAAGCAGGAACTGCAATTTTTGTATAGAAGTCGGCATATTGCTGGTGGAAATAAAATCACCTAATTGCCAATGTAGGCACAAAAATGTTCTGTTTTCCTGGTAAAAATCAGACAGGTTGCACAAATTTCCTTTATTAAAATGACTCCACACACTTTGAATAGCTTTTGTAGCCCCAGATAATTGTGCCCAAATGCCATGGAACTCCCCTGGACTATTCAATTCTAAGTGGGAGTGTCAAACTGGAAATTCAAATACTAAAGTTGCAATTAGAATTGGTTTCTTCTCACAGTGCTGCCAAAAGACATTGCCCCTAACACACTGTGGGTCACATCATAACTAAGGTTCTGCTGCTGCAAGTGTCTGTGGGCAAAGTTCCACTAACAGGATGCTGCTTCCAGTGGAAGTTTTTGCTTCTGTCCCCTTCTCCCTGCAGCGCTTATGGTTAGGTGGACCCTTGGAGCAGCATGAGGGGCAGGGCAGCAGGGAGGGGCAGATCTCCACTGGATTCCAGTTCCCCCTGTACAGTGGTACCTCAGGTTAAGTACTTAATTCATTCCGGAGGTCCGTTCTTAACCTGAAACTGTTCTTAACCTGAAGCACCACTTTAGCTAATGGGGCCTCCTCCCGCTGCTGCCGCACCGCCGGAGCATGATTTCTGTTCTCATCCTGAAGCAAAGTTCTTAACCTGAAGCACAATTTCTGGGTTAGCGGAGTCTGTAACCTGAAGCGTATTTAACCCGAGGTACCACTGTGGGACGCAGGTGGCGCTGTGGGTTAAAGCCTCAGCGCCTAGGACTTGCTGATTGAAAGGTCGGCGGTTCGAATCCCTGCGGCGGGGTGCGCTCCCGCTGCTCGGTCCCAGTGCCTGCCAACCTAGCAGTTTGAAAGCACCTCCGGGTGCAAGTAGATAAATAGGGACCGCTTACCAGCGGGAAGGTAAACGGCGTTTCCGTGTGCAGCTCTGGCTCGCCAGATGCAGCTTTGTTACGCTGGCCACGTGACCCGGAAGTGTCTCCAGACAGCGCTGGCCCCTGGCCTCTTAAGTGAGATGGGCGCACAACCCCAGAGTCTGTCAAGACTGGCCCGTACGGGCAGGGGTACCTTTACCTTTACCTTTTTTACCACTGTAAATGAAAATAGTCCTTCTGATCATGGATAACTAGTTAGGATCTAAGCCAATACAGAACTGCATAGGACAGAGACTATTAACCAGACTTAGCCAAGGCTGTGCGCTTTGCTTTCACTTTTAAATAAAAACAAAATGTCTTTGTGAATTCTACTTCATAATAAGCTCCCTTTTGGGTGGAAATTAACACTCTGCAAAGTTGGATAATTCCTTTCCTATTGATATTCTTTAGCATATGGATGATGTTAAACATAACAATTAATGAACTTGTAAATATATAAATTCTCACTGAGGCGAGCAAAGAGACTCGCTTAAAACATAACCTTTTAAATGAAGTGGTTAATGGTCCTTCGCAAAGCCCAGGTGTTAAGTGCAAATTAGATGCTTTTACTATTGGCTACTTCTCTTTGCCTCTCCCAAGGCACAGAGGCTGAGAAGAGTCAGCTGAAGTTTGCAAGAGTGAGAGATGGCGGGGAGGATAAGTTGGAGCAAGACCTGAGCCTTCTACCCATACCCTTGGTTTATGAACTAGATAAAATGTTCATATTTTTGAAGCATTGAAAGGTGCTTTTAAAGAGAGGGTGGGGAAAATAGCTCTTGGTTTTTGGAGCTGGGCAACCAAAATGAGGGAAGTAGAGAGGGAAAACCAGGAGCAGATGTGTGTGTGTGTGCGCGCGCGCGTGCATCATGGGCCAGAGCATTTATACCAAACTCCCAGGGCTAAACACCAACCCAGATACCCTGCTTTGAATTTAAAATATGCATGGAGATAGGAGACTGCAGTTGTACAGTGGAGAAAGAAGAGCACTCTGTACATGCTCATTCCCCACATATTCCAGGACTCAGTCCTGGTAGTAAAACAAGACTCAAGATGAACCCTGTAGTCTTTACACGAGTTAACTTGGATAGGGGAAACAGGCAAAAACAGTTGCTTATGGCTATAGTGACAGTGTTGCTGAAAGGAAAGTGAGAATGGGGAAAGTAAATCGTTTTGTAAGGGAAACATACTATATCCACCACTTGTAGTTTGCTGGCAAAGAAGTGGGGCCCCATTGAATACAGTAGGGCAAACATATATAAGATTTAATTGAAAGCTTGTGGAGGAAGACAAGAGGTTGTAGCTGTTGGAAGTGGCAAGCAAAAAAGCACCCTGCATTTACTCAGAGGAAAACTGCTATTTCAGCATAAGAATTCTCTGGCATGGATTCACCAGCTGATATTTGATATTGCTCTGGTTCAGCATTCCTCAGGCATAAATGTGGACCAGAGCCTACTGCATGGCATAAAATATAGTGCATTGGTGAGTATGCCTTGTAATCTATGGTTTGTCTCACTGCTTTAGTTATCTAGATTAATCTGCTTACATGCACCTTTAATTCCCATTTTCCACTTGCATTTCATTTGAATCTCAACTGTGATGGCCTCACCAGTTTTCAACAGGGCACAATACTAGGCTTCCCAAATTTGCCCCAACCATGCACAGAAGGGTCCCATATTTTACTGTGCAAATAATAGGAGGATAACATTCAAAGCTCATACTCTATAATCTAATTCTGCATGTGAAAGTGCTCTACTCCAAAAGTGAAGGCATGCATACATATCTAAGTTAAATACTCTTAAAAGAATCCAAGCCAATTCTAACAAAAGACATTGCAAAATGGTCAAATGAGAAGGATCCTCTCTCCTGTTCCCCTAAATGTTCCAAAAGTGAATCAAAAATAAAAACAGAGCAGCACCGATGACACCAGAGCCATTACTAGCATCATTTCATCAAGAGGCAGAGATTTCCATTTCCAAGAGAGATTTGGAAAACTTTTCTTCACAGTATTCCTGGTCAGGGAATTTAGTTACACTTTTACACAGCAAGAGGGAGATTCTCCCGACATGACGTTTACCCACAGCAGCCAGCTGCTGTAAATAATAATAATATTATTTAAAAAGAAAACCAACACCACCAACTCATTTCAAAAAGGCCTACTGCTGAAAATGAGGAATAGTTAATGGTAGGGCAGAATAGGAGGCATGTTGGAGTTGAACATGCAATTGTAATTATGACGCAGAAGTAAACAGACCAGAAGCTGATACACATCTGATCCTAATTAGATGGAAACGGTCCTATGAATTCTTCTTCAGAAGCAAACGTTAGCCTGAGTGAAAAGAACTGCACTATAAAGTTAACACTCTAGTAAAAACCATGACCTTTGAAGCATTTCATTTCACCCTGAACTTTGGTTTTGTGCCCTACTATTTCACAAAACAGAAAAGTTGGAAAAGACCTAAATACTATTTTCAACTCTGCATATAGCTTAAAACAGTTGAGCCAAACCAAGCCATTCCACACCCAAGTACAGCAGGGGGTTCTTGAACTTTCTACCCCCAGGGCCAGCTTAAGAAGTTTGAGAATTACTGAGGCCGACTAGTCACAAAATGGTGGTATATGGAAGCAGAGTTTAGCATAACCAGCAGGCAAGTGCTGTTATTTCCTACAGATATCTAATCCATTTTTGGAAATTGCTAAATACTTTGCCACAGTGCTTGCATTGTGACAAGGAGTTCCATACCTCAGGTTTCCTCAAGCTACGATGAGTTCAGATATTTGCTGTGGAGGTATGGTGACTCAGCCTTCCTATTTTAGGCAGGATTTGCTGATCCAGAAGCTCTAAGTGGAGAAGTCTTTGCCTTTCATATTTTTCTTTCCTAACCTCACATACTTCTCAAAGTATCGTTACCCATCTGCTGTAATTTCTTCTCCCATTCTCCTTTCACAATCAACTTGTACCTTTATCCCCCCTTCCCACTGCTAATTGCCAGTTTCTTTCATCCCTCTTCCCTGATCCTTTCACAACCCCTTGTCAACAGTTTTCCTCGCCAATATCCTGCCTTCCTATACAGTCTATATTTGGTGGTGGTCCAGTGGGGGGGGGGGTGGTCTAGGAAAAACAAAACAAAAACAAAGAAGATCTACTTTAGCATCTATACCAACTTCCACATCGACAGGAACAAACAAACAAAAACCTACACAATCATATTCTATTGTGCTCCACTCAGGGTTAGCTCTGCTGGGTGAAGTGATTTAATTCAGGTGCAATTTGCAAATAGATGGAAAGCAGGAACTAATGTTAAAATGGTGTGCCAAGTTTTAAAAGTGTTGGCCCAAGCAGTTTGAAGGTCCACATGGCCGCCAGGAGACAGAGTTGGGTAGTACAGTAGTACCTTGGTTTGCAACCGTTTTGGATTACAACCACGTCACACCCGGAAGTGTGTGTCCCTTTTTTTGGATTACAACCCATTTTTTTTATTATTACAACCAATTTTTGGGGGGGAGGCCCCATTGGCAAAAGCGCACCTTGGGTTACAACCTGTTTTGGTTTACAACTGGACCTCTGGAACGGATTATGGTTGTAAACCCAGGTACCACTGTATATCATACACACATGTGAATGAATGAATGAATGACCTTGGGCTGGCACTGGCTCCATTAGCTCTTCCTTTAATTTCTTTATCAGAAGTGTTATTGTTATTCTGCAAGGATCAGGCAGAGATAACTTGTTTTCCTTGCCAACTCACATCTAGCCATTAAGCTCAATGTCTGGCTCTGTATAATTACCAACTTAAAACACAGTGAGGTTGTTTCCCCCCTGTTCTGTTTAAAATAGCATTTGCATGCTGTTGTACACAGTTGTTTGTGCTTCCAAATAATCCACTGACTGTCCACACCAGTGGGCAGAGAGGGGGCATGGATGTTTTCGTATGGCTTACATTTTCAAATCAGATCAACACTGGTTTGGGGGCAAATGCATCAAAATGCAGTATTTCTCAAGGAACTACAGGATAGATGTGGTTTGTGACTAATGCTGTGTGTATGTGGCTTCACAAACCAGCAGTGGGAGTGCACTGGATTCAGAATATATTGGGAGTGTGTACACAGCCTCACTCAAGTCATTGCTTAGATCCAAAGTGATTCTGTAGATAGATGCAAGTTACCTTCAAGGCGTGAAATGATTATCAGTACTTTCATCACCCTGGGATGTCAAGGCTACTTTCACAGAGCAGTAAATGCTATGCAATCCTACCTGGCACTTTGTTTGTTCACTCCTATTCAGTTGTCAGGAGTGACCAGGTGAAGAGGACAAGGCTCCTGCACTTTTAATTGTGGTCTGAAAGAAGGAAATCCAGCAGGTCTAGCTTGCATGACAACTGCAGCATGGAAGGTTGTAAACATACCATGCTGAAGTCAGGTTTCTTACTCAAATGCACCAAAAAAGACACTATTAAATATATGAAATATCAAGGAAAGGAGAGTGCCGGATTTAACAACACATAATGCTATGAACCTGCTGGAAAAATTGGGTCAAATATGGTTTGGATTGGGAGGTAAACCAATAAAATATCCACATACAAGAAGTAAGCCAACCTTCCTTTATGAAATGGGGGTGAAAGTCAAAACACTTGCAATAAGATGTTGGGAAATTGGGAGCAACTGTGTGTGAAACTGATTAACACACATCACCAGTTTCCTTCAAATTAGGTTAAAAATAAAGTATTCAAGGCAGTAGTTGATAATATAATTTGAACTTTATGGCTGAAATCCTGTAAACCATTAGGAAAAAATAAGTCCCATGAGACCCAAACTGATCTTATGCACATAGCAAAGCACGAGAATCCAGTCAAACTAGATACGCATTGTGTTCAGCACTTATTTTTCTTACAGGTTAGGCCTTCCAGGTACAAAAGGCATACAAAACATGTGCATGGAGTATTTATGGATCCAGAGCCTGCTGCTGCATAATTTAAACAAGCACCCTTACTGAAGCTGTGAAATTCCACCCACCATTTTTAAAAAACACTTTGGGACAAACAAAGTTTCCATTTTCAAGGAGCTTAAGAATGTGCTGAAGTTGCATCTTTTGGGTTTCTACCTGCCATGGATTTGTGTGTACTCGGACACTGATGACACAACCTTCAGGTTTTTTTGTATGATGAGATGCTGTATTTTGAAACATGTGCTGTGCTAGTTAGCCTTTTTGGCAGTTATGCCACAAGTCAAATTCAAGGGTGGGTAGGTGGGGTGTGTGTGTGTGTGTGTGTGTGTGTGTGTGTGTGTGTGTGTGTTGCTACACTACAATATATAAGCAGCTCCTTCTGTACTGGCACTATTTTGGTTCTATCCTACCGAAATAGGGCACAGCCAGCAATGCACATGGGAGTGGCAGACAGAAATATAGTACAGACTATGTCATAGCCAGGAACGTCGCTGATCCTCTTCAACTCCTGCATAAGTGTGCCCCAAACTCCAGTTACCTGTATCACTTTAGCATCCATGCCATAGACTCGACACCTATGATCTAGTGGTGGCTGTGCCTTTGCCACAATCTGAGATATCTGACTACAAGAGCACTCCCTCCAGCTAAAAAAGGGCTCTCAAGGAAGAAACATTGAGGCAGGTGCCTTAGACTCCATCTTAAGCAAATTGTCTAGACCTGAAGGGGGGAAAATGCTTAGCCAAGAGCTACATAGAAGGAATCAAGATTGTTGTACTATAAAGCAAAAACACCTCTCTCGGCCAGATGGATAACCCTGTATAATGTATACATTTCTTAAGAGACTTCACTTTCAAAAACCAGAATGAAGCAATGTATTCATGGAGCTGCCCCTGCCCTGTATTTATTCCTTTCTTTGTGCAGGAGTTGAGCACAATCCGTTATTACAACTATTCTGCAATAACATCTGCAGAGTATTATGTAAAGTGCTCTCTGCATGCTGCCAAGACAATATGAGGTTCACTCTGGCTCCTGCATCATTGGTTGTGATTGAGCAGAATAATATTCTTTGCTGTACTTCATATGACTATCTTACTCCTTTCATTGAAAGGCATCAAAGTTTGAGGGCCACAGCACCAGGCTAACTTCATGCCCTGCTGCCACCACTTTTCCTTTATTAATTGGTTTTTAAAACAAATCTGCAGAACAAAGTCCAAATTCACATGCATTCAATGTGTAAAAATCACTTTGCTTAAGCAAGCTCTAGCAGAATGCCCTATCCATTCTGCTTGTTTGTCTATATACATTAGAAGAGATAAGCTGACTGGCTTGCCCTTCTGCTTACACTAATTCACCCATCCTGAAAGATGGGTCCCAGTACATTTCCGAGCACAATTCAAAGTGTTGGTGCTGACCTTTAAAGCCCTAAATGGCCTCGGTCCAGTATACCTGAAGAATCGTCTCCACCCCCATTGTTCAGCCCACACACTGAGGTCCAGGCGAGAAGTGAGGTTACAAGGAACCAGGCAGAGGGCCATCTCAGTAGTGGCACCCGCCATGTGGAACACCCTCCCATCAGATGTCAAGGAAATAAACAACTATCTGACTTTTCGAAGACAACTGAAGGCAGCCCTGTTTAGGGAGGTTTTTGGTGCCTGATGTTTTACCATTTTTATATACGCTTTAAGCCACCCAGAGTGACTGGGGAAACCCAGCCAGATGGACAGGGTATGTATGTATGTATGTATGTATGTATGAATGTATGAATGAATAAATAAATAAATAAATAAATATTCATTGAATCATCTCTCATTGTAGAATCAGATATGTGTTGTTGGATAACTAGTGGGGTAGCCACCTGGTCCACCCAACCTCATACAGAAAAATGAGAGAGCGCCAAGGGCTTCCTAACACGAATAGTGGTTAGTGTGTGTGTGTGTGTGAGAGAGAGAGAGAGAGTGTGTGTGTGAGAGAGAGAGAGAAAAAGAGAGAGAGAGAGAGAGAGAGAGAGAGAGAGAGAGTAAAGCTGACCTCCCCCCATATCCAGAAGGATTACATCATAACTCAAGTGAAGAGCAGTGGTGTGTACAATGGCCTGAAAAGGTTTAGAAAAACAGAACTAAGACTCACACAGATGAACCATGCCCCTAGCTACAAAAAGAATTCAGGGTCATTGGCCAATCTAGCCTGGAAAAACATTCCTTCCAAAAACACGGTGATCAGTCACTTCCAAAATGTGAAAACAAACCCCATCTGCCTAGCCTCACCCAGGAGAAAGCTCTCTTAGCTCAAGTCCATCCCACTTAAATATCTGGGATATCTGACATTCATTATTTGCACTTGAAAAGTTCTACATTGATTAAGAATGAACGTAATGTTTTCCATTTTAGAGAAATTAAGAAGATTCCAGAACACAATAGCTTCAAACAACATAATGGATGTTCCTTGTTCAGAACACCTCTCCTCCATAACTGCCTAAAGAACACTTAGTACTGGTTCAGAATTTTTGGGAGGTTTGATTGGGTGAGTACATACATTACAACTTGTGTAATAGATTGGAAGCTGTCAGATCTGTTCAATAGGAGGCAATCCCTCATACCACTAGTCAGTAATATCCCTTCAACCGTGCAGAATGCACAACACAACTGATCACTGGGATTTGTGCCAGACATTCTCTGTGTATTACATACATAGATACATAGACCAAGAAGCTATACATAATATTTTTACCCCACTCCCAGTTTCAGAGTATTTGCTAAAATCTGCTACTAATAATAGCTCCTATAATGAATTCACTGTGTTTTGCCAGCAAAGTCTGCAAAATGACACAGAAGGAACAAAGCTGTATGTTGCTAGCTACAGGTATGATTTGGGGAAAATATTCAGGAGAAAGATGGTGTGGCCACAGACAAAAAAGCTTGCAGAGTAGATGTTAACTTTATTAACATATCACACACATGTTCATTTATTTATAGAGGAAAGTGATCTTTTTAGCCAGTGGCAAGAAGATCTGCAAAACCTATCAGTTTCCTCCTCATAGCAAACTTCAATTCTCTCTGGCTGTCAAGTTCAATGCTTTTTGAAAACAGGACTGAGTACCCAGAGTGGTGTACAGTATAATCATAAAACTGCAGTATGTTCAATTAAAGTACAACTAAAAAACTTTCCAAAGGCAACAAAGAACATAATCCAGCCAAAACTTAAACGCAAAAATCTAGAACAGCAGCAGGAATATAAAAGGGATTTCCCATAGAAAGTGGCAGCAGAATTAGGTCGCTATCAAAATTTCCAGTGAAAGAGACACAAAAAGGAAGCCTGACAGATTTTAAATGAGAATGCTGTGGTACAACCAAATAAAAGACTCCAAAGAATGGATGACCAAAGCCAAGTTACTCCTATTCAGACTCCAGGAGTGTATCTGTGAAATTTGGAGGTTTTTGTGTGTGTGTGTTTTTGTCCATATGTGAATCGTATTTGTGGACATTGAATTGCATTTACCATTTTACTTCCCACTCATTTGGTTGGAGAGATCCTTTTAGAGCTCTTCGTAATCCCATTTTGCTTTAACCACCCTGAAACAATTTGGCATTGTCAGCAAAGATGGCTACCTCACCACTCACCTCTGACTCTAAATCTTTTACAAACAAGTTAAAAAGCACAGGTCCCAATACCAATCCTGGGGGACTCTTCTTTCTACATCTTCCATTGAGAGAAGTCTCAATGCTCTCTGCTTCCTGTGTCGAAATCTTTTTGACAGTCTAAGGACAGAATGCGGACTGGATCACCTCTATCAATAAGCTTGTTGACACTCTCAAATAATTCTAACAGGTTAGTGAGAATCTATCCAGAATAGGTTGAATCACCTCAGCAGCGTTCTTGACTAACAGTACTTCCATCTTGTCTGAAATAAGTTTCAGCTTATAAACTCCTATCTGCTCCTGAATTCATGCCAGACACTAATTTACCACTTCCACTGCCTCACTGGCATTAGATGATGGAACCAAGAGGTCATCTGCCTACTGGCAATACCTTAGCCCCGTGAGAATATCCAGTAGGAACTGGCCCCACAGGAAGTGTAATTTATTTTATGCTTCAATCCTGTTTATTTTTCATTCAGTTGTATTTCAGATTTAGCCTGAGTTTTCAATATATACATGGAAAGGCTGCATTTCTGCATCTTTAACTTGAATGAATTATAGCCACTTTCTAAAACCCTTGTCTGTCCTTCCTTCCCTGTTGCTACCTAGTATAGCCTACCTATAGGCTTAGCAGCGTTATTTTATGCAAGGACATTGCAACCATAGACCATTCCGGTACCAGCAGAAGCCACACCTCCCCCTTTTTGGAAAATACTTTAACCGGCTGCAAGAGTTTGGCGAGGACAATACAGCCCATGAATCATCATGCGGAGGAGGGAAAGCGTTTCCGTCTTTCTCCACAATGAACTAGAAATTTTCAGCTCACAGAAATAAAGCTACTTTCAACCCTGAAATTCTATGCATGTGTTCTCAAAAATAAGTCTCACCAAGTTAAAATGGGGACTTGTTTCCAGAGAAATGTGCTAGCCTGAATGTATTGCACGCTTGTACACAACACTGTGAGAAAGAAACGGGTCTTAATTCATTGCACCAGATAAGGATTTCTACAATCACAGCAGGACTTCCCAACCTTCCATATGCTGGGGTCACCACCAAATTTGATGAGGGAAATAACATTCGTGTTTCAGATCTCTGTAAATACAGGCATCCCCAAACTCAGCCCTCCAGATGTTTTGGGACTAAAATTCTCATCATCCCTGACCACTGGTCCTGTTAGCTAGGGATCATGGGAGTTGTAGTCCCAAAACATATGGAGGGCAGAGTTTGGGGATGCCTGCTGTAATACATTTAATATTTATGGAATTCAACCACGTCTGGGCAACAGCTCAGTGATAATACAACTGCTTTGCATGCATAAGGTCCCAGGTTCCATCCAGAAATGATCAGGGGATTTGAAAGACCCCTGCCCAAGACCTTGAAGAGTCAGAGTAGACAATACTTTGTTAGATGGACAGTCTGACCTGGCACAAGACAGTTTTCTATGTTCCATTCTCTAGAAGCACTGAAAAGAAGTAACCATCCTAAATGGTGAGCTAATGCATAGAAACAACAGACAAGTCCTGTTTATGGAGGCATTTAGAGAACACCACTTTTACTCCCATTCCACAGGAAGCAAAACTAAAGGAAGAACAACCACTTCCCTGAACAGCTTTGTTCCCACCGGTATTTCATACTGGAATACATATTCCTTTCATGCTCTTCCTCTCTTGCCAAATCAGTCGTCTGAATATACATATTATGTGCTAAAGTGGAGCCGGGCACTCTGAAAGCTACTTTGGAAATTGCTGACTTTGTGTCACTATACAAGAACACAGGAGACTGCCTTATACATCTCAGCATTGTCTGCACCAAGTATCTTCAACCTTCTCAGGTCCAGCGCCCATTTTTAACCCAAACATGCCTTTGGGGACCCATTTCTTAACCTTTTACCATATATTTGCAGGGCAGTGGTGCTCCTGTTGCAACCCACCTTGGATCTGGCCGTGACCCACCAGTTGAGGATCAGTGCTCTACAATAATTGGCAGTGCTCAGGCAGAAACCTTTCCCAGCCCTACCTGGAGACCTTCTGCATGCAGCACAGCAGCTCTACCATTCAGCTACGACTCCTCCCCATAGTGCAAAAAAGACAAAACAGAATACTTTTCAGAGTTACATTTTTTTTTAAGTCAATGGAACTGGGGATCAAATCCCAGGGGCAACCAGGAATTTACTGTTTTGGACCTTGATTCAATGCAATGTTTACCAATGCCAGTTGTGGTAGATTTCTCCCACATCAGACAGGGCCAGATGGAGGCTGTTAAGAGTATAATTCTGGGAAAAGCTAAAAAGGAACCCTCGTCTGTGACAGGCATTCCGTCCAGATCCTGAAGTCCAGTCCAGCATTTCAAACGTTCCTCTTTTTAAAGCTCTTCCAGGCAATGTTTCAGAAAGCAGCTACTTGAGCTGAAGAGAAAGGTAATGGTGCCAAGCCTGAAGGGAGGGGAAAAGTTTGAGATCACACAACGCTGTCTTGTAATTAGACAAACCACTGGGTCTGAATGGCAGCAAATCAACTGGTCCACTTCCTGAATTCTACTTGTAATTTGTACCAAAGAACAGTACAAGATCAGCCCAAGTCGAATGCAACCTTTGGTGGTGGTGGAGGAGGGGCACTTATGGGTAGAGCAACATATGCAATTCTCACCCGTGCTCATTCCCACCATGCAAGAATCATATTTCTTCACATCTCCCCACTTCTCTCCATATAGCCAAGCAAAGGGCACCATCATGGTACAAGGACGCATCGCGCCAAGCAGAAGCACTCAAAGAGGGTGAAGAGAATGGCTGATGAGGATTATGGCCTGGGGAGAGTCACAAGGGCCAGACAGAGAGGCCTGCATTCGGACTTTGGGCTGCTTAAATGTAATTCTTTTCTTCCATCAGAGACACTCATGGAGTTGGGAGGGTTAGTTGCCACAGTGCCCATGGCAAGTGCTTTTGTGGATTCTTGGACACTGGGAATCAAGCCTGCTCCACTTTGCTTCTACCCTTTCAACAGTATGGGCCTCATTCTGACTTTTGGTTCCTGGTCATAATAGAACATTGCAGGGAATTGGCAGTCTCTCCAGTTAGAAGTCACACTGCACAGGTTGGGCAGGTTTCACAGGTGTGCTGTTAGCAAGCATCTAGTTGTTTGTCACAAAGGGTTGCTGAGTTCCCCTTGCCTTTTTTGCAGAAGGAGGGAGACCCAAATCACATACAAACCTCTCTAAGCAACTGCTTAGCAAACATACATGTCAGCACCCTTCACTAATACAAATTGCTGCAGTGCTTTGTACAAGGTTTTTACATTGTACATTAACGTTTTGTTACAATAATGATACCAGAGATACTGACAAGTTACCAACATGCAGGGGATTGTATTTATTCTGGTTCTGACACAAATTATAAGTCATTCCACACACTGAGGTGTAACAGCCATTCTGCCTGAAAGAAAATAACTGTGTCATTTCTGACTGCAACTAGTCGCTCACACAGGTGTGACTTCTCTGCCACTAAGCAAGGTCCCCCTTCACCAAGTTGAGTTAGAGTAAGGGTAGTGGTAGAATACTGCAGACTGAAGAGGTTATTTTTTTCTACAATGCACGAGTTCAAATGACAACAGAACAGGGCACTGCTGCTTCAGAATGCCTCTTATTTTTCAAACCTGGATCAGCAAAGAACCAAGAGATGCCCATTTCTTCAGAGATGTTAAGAAATCCCACCCCAAACCTGTAAGGAATTCACTATTTTTTATCCCAGGTTTTCCAACCTTCTCAATAGAAGCAGAATTTGAGTCTCTTCTCTTGATATAAACTGCATTCCAGATACAAGTAAAACAGCAGAACAGAATAAGAGAAACTCAGGCAGAAATTGGGGGAAGAAGGTCTGTGTATTTTAGTCATGAAGGAAATATTCCTTCAGTCCCGACAGATCACAGAACTATCATTAGCCAGGCATGTTAACCTTTGCAAACCAACGGTCAGCAGCCTATTAGCCTATGAGCTGTAAGTATTGTACAACATATGCCTCATAACACCAGAGCCATTCATAGGAAGTGACTGGCAGGAAAACCCTTGTGCGCTTGCCAGTTTGCTTGTAACAGGCAACCCACAGCACCGCTACCAATAATGCTACTTTGAAAGATGCTTTTTCAGTTCCTCCTGGAAACATTTCTCATCAACTGGGCTCAAGTGGGAATGCGTTCTTCAATCTGGCGCCGCTTTTTTAAGAATGGCTGCATCAAGAGTGCCTCATCGTTTTATGGGAGAGCTGCCTGGAACAGCTTCCTGCAACAAGCAACTAGAAGTCTTCCGCCTTGCTACAGACAGAGGATTCAAAAAGCTGCATGAATCACAGGGGCTGGCTTTCCGTCATGGAACTAAGCAGCTTCACTAGAAAGAACTTCAAATAGATTTTTAAATAAAATAAAGGCAACCTTTTTGGTCTCATGTTTTACGAAAGCAGCACAAAAAACATGCAAGGAATATCTAGGAAAAGCTTCCAGGAAAGGAATATCGTATTTTTCGCCCTATAGGACGCACTTTTTCCCCTCCAAAAATGAAGGGGAAATGTGTGTGCGTCCTATGGGGCGAATGCAGGCTTTCACTGAAGCCTGGAGAGCGAGAAGCGTTGGTGCGCACCGACCCCTCTCGCTCTCCAGGCTTCACTCAGACACAGAGCTTTTAATCACGGACCTATGCCTGGAAAGAGCAGAGCAAAAGATAAGTGTGGATAAGCCCCAAAACACAGAGTCACAAATGTTAATTGCAAGGCAGGGAACTGGTAGTCCAAGGTACCAGGAGAGCACGGCTCCCATTAGCTTGAGCCAGCATGGTCAGTAATAAGGAATTATGAGAGTTGTACTCTAACACCTGGAGAAGCACAAGCTTCCCATACCTGTCATAGGGGAAGCAGCCACAATGTAATCCAACTTTAACTTCTGAACTTTTCCAAAACACTTAGAGCACATCATTTTAGTGTGGCTTTGAGCTGAGCTTCTAATTGTTTTATTTATCTCTCAAGCAGGGAAGTTTTATTATTGTTTTATTGATTTTGTTTGTTTAAGTTGTATTTTGTATTTTTATATACGGTATCACTGATTGTAATTTGTAAGCCACCTAGATAATTCTGCTGACCAGCCATCAAATTACTAATAAAGAACGATGATGCTAGTAATCCACTTCTGACAGAAATTCTATTCCCCTCCCACTTCACTACCCATACTACCATTTCAAAATAAAAGGCAGAGAAGAATTTATTTGCTCACACACTCCATTATATGAGAAGAGTTCACAGATGGAAACTGCATTGAAAAAGGAAAGGAAAGAGAAATGGATCAGAAAACCTTCACACATGTAAAAATGAGCTTCTTCCAAGTACACTTCGATAAAAAGCAGCCATCCCAGGGTTGAACTAAAGGAGAGTCCTTGTTAGCTAGTACTGTAAGAGTACTTTCATAGATTGGTTTTGCCCAAGATGAGAGGGGCAAAACACACAAAATAACAACTGCTTATAAACATATGTCCTTATAAAAGACAATTCCTTCGGAGGCTAAACGAAGGGCCTTTACCTGTGCCCGTCTCAACTGTTTTCCTACAGCAGTTCTGTCGGGTCGTTACTCCAGAGTTCCCATCGCAAATAGAACATGCTCCTGCAATGACACGGCTCTGGAGACTATGGAACATGTAATGCTCTTCTGTCCCAACTGGACAGATGAAAGATCTCGGTTTCTAACTCCTCTCGTGAACAAGCTTCATCTCCCAATCCAGCCTTGGATAGTGTCCCTTCTTCTGCAGGATTCTGACTGTTGGATTACCGAGATGACAGCTAATTTCCTGCTTAGTGTGATGAAGAGGAAAGCGGCACCAACTCCTTCCTCAATACCACAGATGTAGTCGATGCGCCGCACAGTCAAACCTGTTTTTTGTGTTCTCTGTCACTCGATGTTTTAAGCCTCCCGTTGCCTTTGTTGTCCCCATTTTCTCAGAGTGTTCGCCCAGAACGGCATACACTTTTGTTTCCCCACCCCCATTTTGTGTTGTTGTTTCTATGTATGTTGTGCTATGGCCGCATGGCTAATGCAATAAAATCATTATAGGACCATTATGGGCTAGCTAGGAGGTACACAGTTTAACAAAATACATAGAACTCAAGTTGAAAACCCTTGAAATCACAGCCTTGTACTGTAAAGCATTTGATAAATCATTCTTCTTCTCAGTATCTAGTTATGAAACGCAGCCAGCAATCTATACCACACTGGGCATACTTTTTGTATGGAAAACTGAATACAAATGGGATTTAATCATTAAGAATTCTGCAAGTACAATATAAGCTATCAACTTACAAAAACTTGAATAGGGGAGGCTTAATACAGGCATCTCATTCTAACATTCCAAACAGCTTCCTAAATTAGAAAAAAAAAACCTGTTGGACATACCAGCTTGCTTAGTATTAAATGAGTCAAGAGAGCACAGGAAGCAGCACCACAAAACTTCTACTGTGCAGCTGATATTGTGGCATCCTATATTCCAATATATTTGTTTCTTTATCACAGGCATCCCCAAACTCAGCCCTCCAGCTGTTTTGGGGCTACAACTCCCATCACCCCTAGCTAACAGGACCAGTGGTCAGGGATGATAGGAATTGTAGTCCCAAAAGAGCTGGAGGGCCAAGTTTGGGGGTGCCTGCTTTAACAGAAGCCATAGCAACCACATACAAAATACAACAGTTTATTCATGTGCAGCTTTACAATATAGCTCATCATAAAAGCTCCACAATGCTGTCAGCATTCATTCAATACCATTTTGCATCTCAAACAGTTTTACCAACAACACTGGAAATATTGTTTCACAAGAAGGCAAGTAAAACACAATCCTACCAAACTGCCGACGCCACTTCCTGAAGCATCCAGGTGTTCCTTGAACATCCCCCATCCACATACAGCTCCTATCCTACAACTATTCTTAGCCAGTAAGCTCCAACAAGGCAATGGAAGCAACTGACACACTTTTCAATCTGAACAAACTAAACCTACTCTGGTCGGGCACTGGTTTGGTTTTGGGTTTTGCTTTTTTTTTTTTTTTTGCTTTCCCTCCCAGATGTCCTTCGGGCTCCTCTTCTCAGTCCTATTCAAACAACATCCCTGGCTTTGAAGCCACGCCTCGAGGAACGGAAACAACAGTCAACCCTCTGGAACATGTTTCCTATAAACTAGAAGCCTGCAGAACAGCCAGCACATTGAGCAAACTGCCAATTAACCAAATACATTGCACTGGGGGGAGAGTAAGTGAGAGAGAGAGAGGAAAGAGACTGAAGGAGAAGGAGATGGCTGCTCCCAAAGCAACTCAGAAATCTGAATCCACAGTTCCTGCAACTCCTTCCAAGTACATTCTATTTTTCTAGCCCATGGATTATATAGCTGGTAGAACACACAACCAAAACACACCATTATGGAGCATCTACAAATACACAGAGGAAAGAGTATACAACACAGTTCTAAACTAGAACATGGATCTCATCTCATTTAAAACCATAGACATAGTTTCTTTTACATAGCTTAAGAGCTTCCAACTCTTCATTAGTCCATATGACAAGCACAAGATGCACACTATAGAATGCTTCAAATCCCATCAGTTTTATCTGATATCAACGACACACACCCATTTATGTATTCAGACAGATGTATATCACAAGCTGTTACATTTTCATGGAAGCTGGCACAATGAGTTCCACTACTACAATGGGAATTACCCCCCCCCCCAACTGCACCCTCCTCTTATCTTCCTGGGATGGTCAGCTGAGCACCCACAACAGGGTGCAGGGACAGGAGAGAGGAGATTGTTCCTTCAGCACAATAATTTCTGCTTGCCAGGTAAACAATCACCTACAGGTTGAATTCCATCCTTTGCAACTGGTAGTATTGCATAATTGGAAAGGATTAAGTTCCAACGTTGAAGCCAGTTGCGGAACCAAACACCTGTAATTCCAGATCTGTGGGAGATGGCTGGCCTTCAAGACTAACTAAAGCACTATGTACACATTCTAAGTTCTTAAACCAGTCAGAAAACAATCAGGAAAATGCTAGAGCTGTGTGTTAAAACAGCCTTCTATAGCTTAAGATTCTTAGTTCTATGGTTGGTTTCCGAAACAAACTGTGAGCCCCAAATGAATTCAGTTCAGTTCAAGGACCAGGCTACATTCTAGGTAAACCTTCAGAGGCCAAATGTCAATGGTGGGTGGCACCAGAAGCAAACGTGGCTAGGACAATACATGTGAGTTTTACCTTTGAAGGGTAGGCTAGTTTCCTCACACTCATCCTTCATCCGGGCAGGCAAAAAGTATGACCAGAGTTCCAAGGACACATTAGCTCGGTTGATTAGAGCATGGTGATCATAGCACCAAGGTTGCAGGTTTGATCCCTAAACAGGACAGCTGCCCATTTCTGCATTGCAGGGGGTTGGACTAGATGATCCTCAGGGTCCTTTCCAACTCTACAATTCTACACCAAGGAGATGCAAAAGCTGGGCTGGTAGGGTGTGTGGCTTGGGAGAGTTCTGAAGGCCAGATAAAGAGGCCTGAGGACCACATATGATCCCTTTGGTTCCCCACCCCTTAACTAGATAGCTGTAAACACCAACAAATTCAAGAGCCATGTGGAGGGAGGGGTCCACTTTCGAAGGAGCAGAGGCAAAAAGCAGTGGGGAATCATTGCAAGGCTTTGCTCAAATCCCCATCTCAATAGTTACTGGCATGTTTGGGGAAAACAGCTATGCAGTCCAGGTTCTCCGTTGCCACGAGACTCTTGGATATGTATAACAATACCGTTTTAATAGGACCGAAGAGAAACCAGATTATTAGTGTATGGCTGAAAAATGGCTCCAAGACAATTAAAGGGTGGCCTCCGCTTGCTTACTTCACTGGGCGTGGGGGAGAGAATTAGTCAATGGAACAAGGTCAGCACATTACATTTGGTGGGCTAGAGAGGTGCAAGATGCATTTCTTTGGGCCAACTACAGTGTAGCCAAATGGCATGGAAGACAAGTGTGGGAGAGAAAGACCATCAACATTTTCTTTGCATTCAACTAAAGGCTTCCAGACACAAATACCCATCTGTTCTCTGGTTCAGAACGGCCACTCTTCACTATTAACTGAGGCACACTGCTAAATTCTAGTTTCCAATATACAATTTCCATGTTGGAGGACTTTAGAAAGATCACCTGAGCCAAACTATCATAGTGAGCACCTGGCTTGAACATGTCACCTGTACTGAGCCCACATTGAATTGACCATGTGACCCCTTAATCAGAGGGGAAACTAGGCTTTATTTCACCAGGGTCAAAGACTCAGTTTCGCACCCCCTACACACATTTGTGTACACACAGGCTGGGAGCCTCAATGATGCCCCTCTGCATGCTTCACCTGGGGCAAAAAAACCTGGCTAGCCACACACACACACACGGTAGCTATAGCACTGTCTTCATCCAGCACAGTTCATAATGAAGCCCACGTTTACCACCCAATCCTCTTCCGACAGCATTGCAACAGCACAGAAAATCTGGAGTAAATTTCAAGTTCTGCTCAAATCTGCATGTCTTACCGTGTTAATTCAGTCATATGGCATAACCTTTGATCTCCCTCATTACTTTGCAGCTGAAATGTTGCAATGCAGTTCACCAACCAAAAAATAGAGATTATTGGGAAAAGTGAGCACAAAATGCATATATTAGTGGAAATAATGTTCAAAAATTCATTCTATTATGGAACACTGCTTGCAAAAAAAGTGCATAATAGGCAAAATTGTGTAAAAAAAAAGTTCATATCAGGGGTAAGTATCTGCAATATGTTTTCAATCACTATGCAACAATGAAGGTGGCAGCATTTTTTTAAAAAAAATAAGAACACCTGCTTCCCAGAAAGCAGCAGAGATTACTGAGATTTTTAAAAAACACAATCTGATAGTAACTTTTTAAAAAGTACTTCTCTAGTAGAGAGAGAGAGACTGAAGCCAAAATAATCACTGGTGGGGAAATCCCCCTCCCCAATGTTTAATGGCAGATAAACCAGAAGGTCATGTTAGGCTCCTTCAGTACTTTCTAACGTACAGGACAAGACTATCTGTGGGCACAGGGCTTGAGATATTTACAAAAGGCTCAACAGAGAACTGATGAATCAACAATGGGCCCTTTGACCCAACTGCAGTTTTTGGTTCTTGCCGCCAGACTCGCCTGCATCCTCTCCCTAACTATGCTACAGTCTGCCAGCGCTTATTTGTTCTCCAACTCAGCTTTCAAATATTCTGAGACCAAGCCAGCAAAAAGTGTAATTGTTTCTCCAGATGATGTCTTTTGAAGTTAACTGTGGAGATGCTGAAAAGAGGAGCTGGGGGGGGGGGGGAATCTTGTTCATGGAGCAGCAGAACAATGTCAAATGTTAGTTAGGCTTCAGCTCCTGAACAGGGAATTCAATGAGTAGAAATGTGTGTTGGTGTTATGAACTGGCTGTTTCTTTAAGACCCTGAACATTTCCAGGCAAAGGAAGGAGTGCAAATATGATCTACACTCACACAGATTTGAATAGAAGTTTGTTCAATACTTGAAGACACTTATAGTTAGAGAATTTAAGTGTTCCATAGTGCTCTTCATACATTATCTAAACATAAAGTACTGACATAATTTCAACCTTGTTTAAGAACAATCTCTATCTGCTTTAATTTAAAAATAAACACCTATGGCAGCAGTGAGGAATGAAGCCCAGCACAAGTACTAATTTGGCCCATGAAGCCGTTCCCTCCAAACGACACCCACCTACATTACATCTGACACCATATGTGATGTCAGCTATGGGGCAGATATGGATGTGGCCATAAAGGAATGAACTGGGAGCTTAAATTGAGCCCCCAATTGTTTCTTTGCAAGTGGGGCTCCCAGTAGGTGTGAATCAATTAACTGGTGCCAACAAGAAGCCCCTGCTTAGATTGGCTGTATTGGGGAGAACAGCCAATGGGGTTTATCTGCTCAGTTTTGAAGCATTCAGGAATGGAAGAAACTCATTTGATTGATTCAGGGAGCCCTCCTGACAAGTCCAAGTAATCAAAACCCCAAAATCTGGGGAGAAATTTGAATGAGAATTTCTGAAGCAAGACTAATTCTCTTCTGAAAGTGAGTCCCTGTATCCTATAAATAAAGTTATGGGTTTATCTGGTTCCAAGAACTGGAAGATGTCCATAGCCATATCAAGTAGATCAAAATTAGAAATTCCCATTACACAGAGTAAGGTTATATCATGCTTTCACCCACGACATGTTGGGCCAAGTCAATAGCATCCCTCTTAGGTGCACAAACATGCACCCCAGAGATTGCACGAAGAAACAGCAAAGTTTCAGAGAAAATATATCATATGCTCAGGCAACTGCGCCTACTCTTTGACCCAGACCACCCCAGATTTTGATTTAAGTCTTAGCTAATTTGAGATCGATTCTAACTACTGTATATCTCAGTTTTTCAAACACAACAAAAGAATACAAAGTGCTGCAACTTTAAGAAGAAATGAAACCAGCTGGGCTTTGTTTCGAATTTTGGATGTCTTTGCATTCAGAATTATTTTGTCACAATGGTTTCCTGCTGCCAAGACACACTCCAGTTCCAAGCACAGGGGGTAACTTGATCCAAACAAAACACATGCACTGCTCAAGAGACACTCACTCAAGAAGATCAAATTGCTCTTCTATACAGAAATACAAGAAATGTTCTTGGGGAAAACTTACTTTGTTTCTTAAAGAACAGTAAGTACACATTCCCAAGCCATCCACTTACCTATTCAAACTGCTTGACTAAGTCAGGTAGTACCATCTTTACTTGAATGTAATGGGCACCTTTTTTGGCCAAATTACGTTGTGAAAACTAGGATCCGCATTAGATTTGAAAGCGCATTTACATTTGCCAGCAAATACTTTTTTGGTTTCAAGGTTTTGAAAATTGAAGTGCGCATTAGATTCGATGGCACATTAGATTTGCGTAAATACAATATTTTACACTATTTGATAAATCTCTCACTCTGCCCAAAACACTAGGCAAGACTGGAGAGAGGATTGGAAAACAATGGGAATGAATGAGAGCGTCCCCAAAATGTTGACATTCTGATGCTCAGAGTCTCTGCATTCCAAAAGGATTTTTGCACTCAGAAGGGCTGTTGAATCAATCTACAGTGAAAATTACAAAAATATGCTAGACTATTCAAAGCTGCTTTCATGATGGAGATTTTTATTAAGTGAAAAAACAAAAGCAGGACTTTATTTTCTTCTAAAAGCAGGGAAGTGAAGAAGGAATATTTGCACACATAAGCAGGATGCTCCCCGCCCCCATCATATAATTCCTTCCAACTCAGCCCTATGTAGAGGCTTTCATGGAGAAAAAGGATATACAGTGGTACCTCAGGTCATATACGCTTCAGGTTACAGACTCCGCTAACCCAGAAATATTACCTTGGGTTAAGAACTTTGCTTCAGGATGAGAATAGAAATTGGGCGGCAGTGGCGTGGCAGCAGCAGGAGGCCCCATTAGCTAAAGTGGTGCTTCAGGTTAAGAACAGGTTCAGGTAAAGAATGGACCTCCGGAACGAATTAAGTACGTAACCAGAGGTACCACTGTACTTTAGCAACACATGGATCATGTATAGTTTTTACAACATTGTGCTGAATAGCACCTTGAAATCCTAACAAATTCATAATGTATGTACCTGATAAAATTGTGCTCCAGCACATTAAGCTTTGGGACAGAGTCAGTGTTAGAAACCAAGATATGAAAGCTGGGAGCTAAATGGCACCTTAAACCTAGGTTATGAGCACAACAATGGAATGTCTAGGCGTGCTTTTTTATAACAAGAATACAAAGCTGAAAATGAATGAACAGCAGCTAAATATTATGTCCATTTGTCTCATGGTCCAGTCCTTCCCCTGCCCACCCCCTAATATTCTTAAGAAGGTCTCTTCTCCAGTCTTCAGAGACTAGCTGGAAGTGGGGAGGCAGGAAAAGGTCCTCCTTTCCTTCCACTCAGTAGTTTTAATCTGAAATCTCGGGCACAGTACTGAGCCCAGAGCTCAGAAACTGCTTGCACTAATGAAATTCCCTGTTGCAA
Organism: Podarcis gaigeae; assembly: GCF_964106915.1. NCBI lineage: Eukaryota > Metazoa > Chordata > Lepidosauria > Squamata > Lacertidae > Podarcis > Podarcis gaigeae. Next base: position 56,346,003 of record NC_139681.1, on the reverse strand, counting down.
TATGCTCCTAGAACAGGGGTCGGCAACCTGCGGCTCCGGAGCCGCATGCGGCTCTTTAACGCCTTTGCCGCGGCTCTGGGGTGGAGGCGAGGGGAGGAGGCGCATTTTCCTTTGTTCCCGCCCCAAGCCTCGCGCGCCCGACGGGAGCTCCTGCCAGGCGCGCAAGGCTTGCAGACACTCGCCCGAAGCACGGGGAGCCCTCCGGAGGGCTCCCTGTGCTTCGGGCGGCAGGCTGCCGCCCCAAGCCTCGCGCGCCCGACGGGAGCTCCTGCCAGGCGCGCAAGGCTTGCAGACACTCGCCCGAAGCACGGGGAGCCCTCCGGAGGGCTCCGCGTGCTTCGGGCGGCAGGCTGCCGCCCCAAGCCTCGCGCGCCCGACGGGAGCTCCTGTCGGGCGCGCAAGGCTTGCAGACACTCGCCCCGAAGCACGGGGAGCCCTCCGGAGGGCTCCCTGTGCTTCGGGCAACAGGCTGCCGCCCCAAGCCTCGCGCGCCCGACGGGAGCTCCTGCCGGGCGCGCAAGGCTTGCAGACACTCGCCCGAAGCACGGGGAGCCCTCCTGAGGGCTCCCTGTGCTTCGGGCGACAGGCTGCCGCCCCAAGCCTCGCGCGCCCGACGGGAGCTCCTGCCGGGCGCGCAAGGCTTGCAGACACTCGCCCGAAGCACAGGGAGCCCTCCGGAGGGCTCCGCGTGCTTCGGGCGGCAGGCTGCCGCCCCAAGCCTCGTGCGCCCGACGGGAGCTCCTGCCGGGCGCGCAAGGCTTGCAGACACTCGCCCGAAGCACGGGGAGCCCTCCGGAGGGCTCCGCGTGCTTCGGGCGGCAGGCTGCCGCCCCAAGCCTCGCGCGCCCGACGGGAGCTCCTGCCGGGAGCGCAAGGCTTGCAGACACTCGCCCGAAGCACGGGGAGCCCTCCGGAGGGCTCCCTGTGCTTCGGGCGGCAGGCTGCCGCCCCAAGCCTCGCGCGCCCGACGGGAGCTCCTGCCGGGCGCGCAAGGCTTGCAGACACTCGCCCGAAGCACGGGGAGCCCTCCGGAGGGCTCCCTGTGCTTCGGGCGGCAGGCTGCCGCCCCAAGCCTCGCGCGCCCGACGGGAGCTCCTGCCAGGTGCGCAAGGCTTGCAGACACTCGCCCGAAGCACGGGGAGCCCTCCGGAGGGCTCCGCGTGCTTCGGGCGGCAGGCTGCCGCCCCAAGCCTCGCGCGCCCGACGGGAGCTCCTGCCGGGCGCGCAAGGCTTGCAGACACTCGCCCGAAGCACGGGGAGCCCTCCGGAGGGCTCCCTGTGCTTCGGGCAACAGGCTGCCGCCCCAAGCCTTGCGCGCCCGACGGGAGCTCCTGCCGGGCGCGCAAGGCTTGCAGACACTCGCCTGAAGCACGGGGAGCCCTCCGGAGGGCTCCCTGTGCTTCGGGCAACAGGCTGCCGCCCCAAGCTTCGCGCGCCTGGCGGGAGCTCCCGCCAGGCGCGCAAGGCTTGCGGACACTCGCTGGGGCTGCAGGCTGCTGCCCGCAAGCCTTGTGAGCCTGTGGGAACTCCCGCCGGGCTTGCAAGGCTTGCGGATAGCTTCCTGAAGCCTGGAGAGCGAGAGGGGTCGGTGCGCACCGATGCCTCTCGCTCTCCAGGCTTCAGCGAAAGCCTGCATTCGCACCATAGGACGCACACAGATTTCCCCTTCATTTTTGGAGGGGAAAAGTGCGTCCTATGGAGCGAAAAATACGGTATATAGCATGTCTTTGTTGCTGGCTGATTTGCTGCTATTGCTTTGCAATTTGCAGCTACTGTTTTGAAGGGGAGTGAAGAACACACACTCAAAAAAAGGTAACTTGTTAATATAACGTTTATTTCTATGAGGAGGAGTAATTCTGAGGGGTCAAACAAAAAATAATTAAAAAGTGTCAAAAAAGTTATTTTTATAATGACGAGGATAACATTGGGCTAAGAAACAATGTATGCAGTGTTATATTTGTTTTAAATGTCGCAATGGTTTTGCGGCTTCCAGTTGTTGTTTTTTCTTCGGAAACGGGTCCAAGTGGCTCTTTTTGTCTTAAAGGTTGCAGACCCCTGTCCTAGAACAATGGGAGTTTTGAACACTGGACGAAGTAGCTCGGTATCACCATATTACACCAGTGCTGAAAGCTCTGTACTGGCTGCCACTACATTACCAAGCTAAATTCAAATTTACTATTAGCAGAGCTGGCTTTGCCATTAGGCAGACTGAAGCAGCTGCCTCAGGCGGCAGAAGCCCCAAAGGTGCCCTGCTGCCTCCACTGGCAGCACAGAAGTGGCACTGGTATCGGCACTAATCACACCCAAATCTGTTGAGCTCTTATCTGAAATTGATGCTAATGCTGGCACTGCTTCTCTGCCAGTGATGTGAAACAGGATGCGCTGCCCCTGACTATTAGTATATAAAGTCCTATACACCAGCCAGATCACTGCACTCATCATGCAAAGCCATCCTGTCAGTCTCACATATTAATTTTGGTTCTATGCAGTCTAAGGCTTTCAGCATGGTGGCACCAGCACTTAGGAACACTGTTCCTATTAAAATCAAACTGATATTTCATCACCTACCCCAAATGTGTTTCACTAAACACATTAATTATATTTTAATAATTTTATTGTACACTACATGGTATTTTTAATGAATTGGTAGTTTAGAAATACCCTTATTAATAAAAGCAAAAATGGCAAAGTTTGCACACCTGAATGAGGGTGGTATAAAGCAGGAACATCCCAGGCCATCTATGAAACTTGTCCCAGAAACTAAAACAGGCGAACAGAATCTTAGATTTTTTGTTGTTGTTGTTTAATCATTTAGTCGTGTCCAACTCTTTGTGACCCCATGGGCCAGAGCATGCCAGGCACTCCTGTCTTCCACTGCCTCCTGCAGTTTGGTCAGACTCATGCTGGTAGCTTCATGGGTCACTGCCTTGCCATGTTGAAGGGGCCTGAATAACTCAGAGAAGCTATGAGCTATGCCGTGCAGGGCCACCCAAGATGGACAGGTTATAGTGGAGAGTTTTGACCAAACATGATCCACCTGGAGCAGGAACTGGCAAGCCATGCCAGTATCCCTGCCAAGAAAACTCCATCTTAGATTTTAGCAGAGCCCAAACAGGGCATGATACCAGGAATAAGCAGAAATAAAAACTATGACCTTACAAGCAGTTTTAAACCTTGAGAAAAGGAGCACCTATTGCCTGAGCTTAATGAGACTCCACACAATATGGTGCCTGTGATTTTTAAAACAATGAAGGAGAGGAAACTGATAAAGCACCATTTAACATCTCCTACACTACCTAGTGCCATGAAGGAAGGAACGTCTCAGCATCTTAAAATCTTCAAAAAAGAAATAATGGAATACTGGGCAACACTGCTGAAGGTAAGTTAGGAAACCAACACACTTGGATTGAATCAACCAAAACCAATCCCAACTGAAACCAAATTATTTGGAAAAGGCACACTAGGTGTTGGGACCAAGAAATAACAACAACAACAACAACAACAACAAACTTGTAGTATAGGTACCATAGGATGCCTTTTTTTGCTTTTGCTACTTCACACTAGTACAACTTATCATTGCCTGTCCTATATTTGAAAAAGGAAAGAGTTCCTTGAAAAGCTTTTGAAATGCTGAGATTAAACTGGTAAAAACACACACACAAAAAACTGGCTTTCAAAATTCCAGAATTCTATTTAAGATTTCAATTAAAACACACTTTTCTGGCACCAATTTCTTTCCCCAGTTCTCAACCACCTGGCAATAATCTAGCCCCTAAAGTAGAAATACAAATGAATGCCCAAATTAAGCAGAGCCAAAAGCTTGCTAGAGAATTTAATCTCTTCCAAGTTGAATTTTGGAATTTGTCCTCCATTCTTTCCTACAACATTATACATTTTTTCCCCTGACAGCTTGCAGATTTACAGCTGTTCCCAGATATTGTTCCATTCTTGAATAAAATTGTACCTTCCCCACAAGCAAATGAAAAAGGGTTTTGCAATGGGTGGCAAGCATTGATGCTCACAGAGTGCTCTGCTTGACTGTACAGGGGCTCTCAACAGAGCAGGAGCTTCTAAAAACTACATCAGATGGAAACTCAGAATAGCAGCAACGGGGTACCGGGAGAAACAGTCCTGACTTTTCTATGACCTACTCCCCATGGGGAAAATTCGAGAAGGCGAAGAGTCAAGCTGTACACGCCTGATAGCCCACACTAATTCTACAATAGTTCCACCAGAAACATGAACCAGCAAGAGAGCAATACAGATTAAAACATACTCTCCAGATTCATGGGGTGGGTAATACTGGGTGTATACTGGGTAATACTGAGCACCTCCTATTTTCTTGGCGCCTCCCCTGCCACAAGCTACTAAACATGCAGAGGAGAGTATTTGCAGCACATCAAAATAGCCCAGCTATGTTTAATGAAGCTCATACTGTATTTCAGAAGGACAAGGATTTTTGAGAGGGGGTGGCAGAGAGAAGCAAAAAAGGGGACCACACATGGGACTGAGCAATTTCCACTTTCTGGGAGTCTTTTCCCGTTAGGCATCTGTGTTATTCTTGACTCTTTAGTCTTAGATTGTTGGATACCTCAAGCATTCCTTCCATGGCACCACAGCCACAACGGCTGAAGATGTTTTAATGGGCCATGGAATCCCCAGCCTTTCTACTGAACCTTTCCAGTTTCCACCAGATTTTCCTAGCTCAAATGTCACTGCATGAAAAGATCCAGCACAAACACAAGGGAATGCCCCCTAGTGGAAGAATTTTTTTTATTTTTTTTAAATATTTATTAAAGATTTTCTTAATACAATAGAAAAAACAAACAAAATAACATATAATTTTACAATAGCCATACTTTCTTCACTTCTTTGGACTTCCTCGCATCTCTCGTTCCTGCGTTCCAAATTTTCGAGCTTTACCCAGCAATTTATCACCTTGTTTCAATTCTTATATTATAATTTTCCAATATTGTATCCCTAATTTTAGATAATTTAACCCAAACCTTAAAAGCTTAATTTTAACATAATATTTATCCAAAATTTATCTTTTCTTATATTTTCATTTATCTTCATATTCCTTTTAACTAGCTTATTGGTGCCATATTGTTAATAATCTTACATCTTTCTTAACATTCATACAATTTACAATATTTTTGTAAATAGTCCTTAAATTTCTTCCAGTCCTCCTCCACAGCCTCTTCTCCCAGGTCTCGGATTCTGCCAGTCATTTCTGCTAGCTCCATATAGTCTATCAGTTGCATCTGCCATTCTTCCAGTGTGGGCAAATCTTGGGTTTTCCAGTGCTTGGCGACAAGTATCCTTGCTGCTGTTGTTGCATACATAAAAAATGTTCGGTCCTTCTTTAACACCCTCTGGCCGACGATGCCCAAAAGAAAGGCCTCTGGTTTCTTAGGGAAGGTATACTTAAATACCTTTTTCAACTCGTTATATATCATTTCCCAGAAAGCCTTAACTCTAGGGCAGGTCCATCAGAGGTGAAAGAACGTTCCTTCAGTTTCTTTACATTTCCAACATTTATTATGAGACAAATGGTATATTTTTGCAAGCTTGACTGGGGTCATGTACCACCTATATATCATTTTCATAATATTTTCTTTCAAGGCATTACATGCCGTGAATTTCAAACCGGTGGTCCATAACCTTTCCCAGTCAGCAAACATGATATTGTACCCAATGTCCTGTGCCCATTTTATCATAGCCGATTTGACCGTTTCATCTTGTGTATTCCATTTTAGCAGCAAATTATACATTCTTGAAAGTACCTTAGTCTTAGGTTCTAACAATTCTGTTTCTAACTTTGATTTTTCCACCTGGAATCCTATCTTTTTATCCAACTTAAAAACTTCTTTGATCTGAGCATAATGTAACCAATCTCACACTTTGTCTTTTAATTTCTCCAAACTCTGCAACCTCCAATTATCTCCATCTTTTTCTATTATTTCCCAATATTTCGGCCCTAGTGGAAGATTTGAAGGCAGCATTTGATTCTATTTTCTGTGTAAGATTTTGGAGGAAACTAGCCTCATCCAATATAGCCAAAAATGCCACTTTTTCTAATTAAACGTTTGTATAATAATACCTGGCTGAAGGCATAATGTATTACAGAGGATATCTTACAGATCCTGTGCTATCTACCAAAGGGGTTAAGAAGGTTGCATCTTGCCTCCTATCCTGTTCAACCTATATGGAAATTTTATATATTTAATTGGGCTAACAATGACAATAAAAATGCACAACAGGCCGGTACAATAAAAACACCCTGAGTACACTTTTATACATAGAATACAATAAAACCCAGTACTGCCATGGGTGGAATGAATCTTAAAGAATACTAATATAATGTATTATTGAATCAACCACTGATAAGCAGAGGGATGTGAGACCATGTGCTTCTTTATTAGCACTTGTAATAACATCAAACCAAACCTCTGCAAATATACCTTTTTACACTGTTGAGTTTCCATCATTGCATATTTATCATACCTTTAAGTTGGTCACACACAAAAGTGTTTTAATGTATAGAAATTTTACTGCAAATTTTACTGCAAAAAGTGGATCCGAGGAGAATAATTGTGGGACATTTTCCATATATTGTCAAAACAAACACCTTAAGGGCGAACCATAGGAAACCCAAGTTAATGGTATGGATGGATGGTACTCAAATACCATTAATTCTGATCCACTGCTTTATGGGATAGGATAATTATAAAAACACAACCCTACAGATTAAAGCAATTAAGAAAATCCTTCAATTCCAGATGTTATTATCCATGGTGCTAGTTAATTCATTCTGTTTCTTAGACATTTCAGACATTCACAATGTATATATTTTTTACTATTCTATCTGCCACACACACCAAACAGTCCACTGGGACTATGCAAGTTGGTTTGTTAGCTATTTTGTACAACTCTAGGTTTTCACTCTTCTTCAGTACGATTGTTAGCCTAAAGTCTTTATACAAACCCAAGCAGGCTCTATAACTCTTTTCACATAAAAAAAGTGTATACATTGACTTCACATAGTATCACAGCTTTGGAATGGCCACTCCAGAAAAGCCAGCAATTTCACATCATTAGTGCTGAGGAAGGCAAAATTCCAGCCCTATCTATGCAATTTGCAATCTTGGGTTACAGCCCTAGCTATTTCTGAAGGAAGCCAAGAGTTAGGAAAGAGTCCGAATTAAATGATCCAATGATATATATATATATTTTTTTTAAAAAAAAAACACTTTAGCTGATCAGGGGAAAGGGGGACTTCAATTGTTCTCATAGGGTTCCCAGCCACATAATAAAATGCACAAGTCTAGGTGGATTTAAGAATAGATATTTCAAAAAACAACCAGTAAAAGAGATGCATGGCAGATCAGATAGATGGCAGATGAGAATGGCATAGTTGGTGAAGGTGAACTCCATCTTATTTCAGCAGTGAAGAGCGAGCAGAACCAGTTTTGCCCTGATTTTGAACACTTTGCTCCCACCTACTTGGCCTGGCCTGTTTAGGTGGCTCCTTCCTCAGGTGTTCATGTGCAAAAATAAAGTCTTTGCCATTTTACAAAGTAAAGCCAGGATGGAAAGCTGCCCAGAACAGACCATGTCAATAAGACTAAAGAGAGAAAGCATTTATTGCATTTACAGCATAATTTGAGGCCATCCATACAAGCACATACTAGAAGTGCTTCATTCCTAAAATGAGAACACCGAGGTTCAAAATGCACCACCCTGCTAGGCTGTACTCTTAGCCCTGAATAAACCTTCATCTGCTAACTCCAAGTGTGGGAAGAGGCTGCAACTTCTCAGTGTTGAGGATAGATTGCCCCCAAAGAGAAAATGCACTACAAAAAGAGGAAATCACTTTGTACTAAATTTGCACAAGCAAATTTACATTTATAGTGCATAGGTGCAAATTTAGAAAGAATTACCGTATCATAATTAGAAATATAATTCATTACACCGTAATGAGGAAGACCATGTGCTTGCCAACATTTGTCCTGCCACTTTCCCCCAGGAAAACTCACTGTTTACCACTGCATCAAAACAAACATCAATCGTCTTTTCTGTGGATTGATGTTTGTTCTGATTTAGTGATAAATAGCGGGTTTTCACAGTGAAAGCAGCAGGACAAATGAAAACCCACTCAGACCTGTGCATAAAAAGCATGGGACAAGCGGAAGTGTGGACAAGCCCTGCAATAGGTTACTCTTGTGCCTGTTCAGTCTGATCCCAGGTGCTAACTTCCTTGCTCTCCTTTATCTTTAAACCATGTGGAACAGACAGCTGTTCAAACAAGTGGACTATACTCTGTAAAGAGAAGGGAAGGCAGAGAGGCTTTGCTTTTCATGCAGATGTTCCAGAGATGAACTCTTAACATGACTGACTTGACAAATCAGTTTGGGCTCATCTTATAAACTCTGCAAACCATAATAAAACTTTACCCACTTTGTTCACTCTACTGTTAAGTCCATCCTCTATGTTCTGTTGCAACTTGTGATACCAGAAGATAAGAAACACTGAGGGAGCAGGACATTAGACATAAGCAGAGGGCTTTCCTGGATTCCTTGTCCTCCCTAATGTTCACCCTGCCTTTTGCTGCATAGGGAATTTGGGAGGTACGCTAAGAGTGGAGCAGAGTGATGCATCAGCCATGCTGGTTTGTCTGTCTGTGAGTGATATTAACCATCTGTGCACTAATTTAATAGAAGTAGTATTCCCTGAAGTGGGAGGAGAAGAGGAAGAGAAGTCCAAGGAATATTTCTTTACTGACCACCCCACCCCAGCTATGAAGTTAATAAGCTGTGGCTGTTTAACAAGCATGTGTTTATGTAAAAAAGAACTAAGTAATTGTGTTGCTGGGAAGACAAAAACATACCATATAAACCAAGAAAGAGAGAAAAGTACTGGAGAGAAAGGACATATATTTCTGGTTGCAATTGAAACCAGTCTGCTAATGATTGCAGTTTCTTTGACTGCCAATGCATTATTGAAACTGCTTATTTGCTGTGCAGCCCAGGGGAAAATAAAACCAACACAGCACGCTTTATTAATCTTGTCCTCGTCTGACATAAAAATGCACCATCCGTCTTTTATTTGATATTTGCAGACCAATTTGTCAAAACAAGCATGCAGATAAGTCATTAATCATTTCCCCTAATTAAACAGAAGAAAGGGTTGGAAATCAGCTGACATATCTTTTAAATCAGTGAGGAAAATCTTAAGGTTTAAAAAAACTTTACTTGAAGGGGAAAAGGGGAACACACACCCTTGCAAAAAAGCTTTATGATGTAACTAGAGTCCATCAAAACAATAGTTTATTACTACTATTATTAATTATTATTATTATTATTATTATTAAAGGTTTTCCTCATTTACGAAAGCTCATTGTCTCTTTCTTCAGGTTGTGTTTTCTACAGATCAATTACATTTGTTGTGAGACAATAGTTTTTCAGATGCTGTAACTCTAGAAACCTAATCCACAAGGTAATTACCAAGGGGAATGGGAATCCTTTGTAATATCCCTTAGATCTTTCCGGGTCTTGCTCTCTCAACAAAACTGCTGAGCTGGTGACCTATTTGGCGGATATATAAACCCAATCATTATAACATTAGAGTGTTTTAATATAGAAAGCAGATTTTTCCTGGGGAGGTTTCAAGGTCCCCAAGCTGGCAATAGTTCCATAAACAGAGGGGAAAATGTGTAAGGGAGTCTGGTGGGGGGAGAGAGGCCCAGCATACAATTTTTTCCCTTTTGAGCTGCCAGCCTGAGCAGTTGTGGATTTCTCCATGAGAAGGGGAACAAGGAGCCAAAAAAACCTTGACAATTGGAAGGAGCCAGAAGTGAAAATGAAGGGAGAAATTAAAATTAAGTAATGAAGTTTCCAGTTAGACTTTTCCAACCAAGGGCTGGAAGATGAGAATGTGGAAATATCTATATGCTGCCACATTGCATAGTGGAGGTCTCATGCCTCTCTGAACAGATTTCTTATACAAAAGTCATCTTTGAAATGCATCTACATAAGCCTTTTCTTTAAACAGGGATCAGGTGCAACACCACATCTTTGGTTGCCTTTACCTATCCCAATTTAAGAAGTGAAATGGTTTGTTTCTTGAAATGGGAGGTTTGGGAACATAAGCCTTGAGCAGACTTAGACAAATAGATTATATCTGGGATTAACAGTGTGGCACCCATGGTAGCAATGATGGACTTGGGAATTTTCTGAGCTCTCCCTCCTGGCTTGCTGCCCCCTTTGTCATGAGATGATAAGGGTGGTTAACATCCTCCTCCAACTTCCTGGACAGTACCTATGTACTAAGGCAGTGTTTTTCAACCTTTTTTGGGCAAAGGCACACTTGTTTCATGAAAAAAATCACGAGGCACACCACCATTAGAAAATGTTAAAAAAATTAACTCTGTGCCTATATTGACTATATATAAAGTAATTCTCTTGAATAGGAATCAAATAAACACAAAGAAAGTATTTTATAGTTACTTTATTATGAAATAGTAAGTAAACAGAAATATGAAAAATTATAAAATACTTTATTTTTAAATCTTTCGAATTTTTCAATTTTTCCCACGGCACACCAGGCAACATCTCGCGGCACACTAGTGTGCCGCGGAACAGTGGTTGAAAAACACTGTACTAAGGTACTATGTACTAAGCTAAGGAAGGAAGTTAGAAGAGTGATGCTCTTTCCCAGCTTCCTCTTTCTGTTCTATGTGCTTTCCAATGCTTAGATTGACACTGGAGCAGGGGAAGCGAAGTGGACCAATGTTTTTGTGGTGCTGCAAAGTCTACCCCTTTAAACTTCAGTCTGATGGTGGTTTTGTGGGGGGCCTGTGTGAAATCATGCAAATTCAAGAAGATTGATTTTCTGAGGGTTCTAAATTAAAGTATCCCCCTCACCACAAAAAAGAGAGACAGAAAATGACTGAGAGGATGGAGAGGAAATAAGCAACAAGAAGCAGGTGCCTTCAGTAATCACTCAAAAATCTAAATGTGCCCACAGGCTCAAAACATTTAGTGACCTAGTTCAGTACTGTCTATACAGAGATTAGCAGTTGTTAGGTTTTCTGATAGAAGTCTTTCTTCAGAATCCTACCTAAAAATGCTGGGGATAGGGGCTGGGAGTTTCTGCATGCAATATGTATTTTACTGATTGATTTATAAAAAATATTTATAAACCATCCACTCATATAAAGTATCAAGCTGTCAGGAGAAAGCGAGCAGTAAATCACACCATGCAAGTTGGAGTTAAGTCTTCATTAGCAAAAGCACGTTCTGCACAGTAATGTCAGGCCTAATGAGTACAGCAACTCATCTCCGGTATGTCTTTTAGGAACAAACTTTTTAGTGAATAACCAAAAATCAGGGATCTCAAACTTGTTAACCGAAAACACAAAAGAGCTTATCCTGTAATCTCCACCATGCGTTACATCTCCATCACCTGGATTTCACATCAACTATCAATAGATTATATGGCCCTAGAGGCCACTATCTCCACTTCACTTCCTGGCTTGGGTGGCTCAGCAATGCCAGAAGACCACTCTTGTATCAGAAACTAAAAACAAGATTGCACATGAAGTGCATACACAGATCACCAATGAGGAAGGAAAGAGTTCCGCTTTGGACATTATGGAGAAATACGAAGCACAGATCACCTATGCTTTTGCCAATTCCCCAGCTTCTCTTCATCAACAAAAGTCATCCCAAATGAGAACTGAAAATATCAACTGCTTCCAAAACAACATTATCAAATGTATTCACCACTTGGGCACTAGGCATGCAACATAGCCTCATTGATCTGAATGTCATATCTTGGCTAGCTGGGAGCAACTATTTGTGCAGAACAGGCAAGTACCACTTGTGACTGACCAAGCAAAATGTAGCCCACTAGGGACCTAAGCTTGTATTTCTATCTATCCACGACTGCAGACACAGACATGGTTTGGCACCTGTTAGGCCAAAGTATGTGCCAGGTGTGCTATGTTCAGCAGATCTGGTACTGATATAACATGTAACCAAGTAACATTGTTTCCACGTTCAAAATAGGGCTTTCATTTGATCAAGCTTCAGGCAGGAAAGTATTGGATGTGTTACAAAAGAACAGTGGATGGACACTCTTCAGGAAGTGTAGCAGAGGTGGGAAAATTGTCTGGCTGTAACTACCATCATCCCTGACCACTGGCTATGATGACTGGGGCTGATGGAAGCAGTAGTCCAACATCATCTGGAGGGCACCAGGTTCCCCATCCCTGCTCTTTAGAATAACTAAAGTGCCCTATACTTTATGCATCATTTCCTCATAAAAATAAGCTATAACCTATTATGACTGGAATGACCCAATGTTTACTCCTAGCTCCTAAATATCTGCTTTTTGGACAAAAGAGTCCCTTTCCTATAATTCTTAGTAACTTTCACAAACACTCATCCAAGATAATTTTCATTACTAAAATAACCAAAGACAAAAACAAAGTCTCTGCTCTGTGGGTGGCAATGGGGAGCTCTGGTCTGCAGCCAAGTCTCTTTCTCCTGTGTGTTTGTATGTTTAAAATATGTTCTAACATCCTTCCACGTTCTTCCGAGTTCCGGTAAAAATTGAAACATCACAAGACCATTGCATGACACAGTAAAATATGCATGTCCATCTTGAGTAATTTTGGCGTGACACTGCCATCTGTGCTGCATATGATTAGGATTCAAGTTGAACATAATGCAAGAACATCTAATGAGGCTGCTCCCTTTGGAGAAGTCACGAGAGTAAAGTTGTTTGGAGTGGTGCATGCTACCAAGCATGAAGGTGGAGCTCTGCTGGGGAGCACAAGCCTGCGTTTTAAACCCAGAGAAATCTGATAGCAAAAAGTTAAGTGTGTTGGAACCATTTCCATGGGGGTTACACTCAAGGCCATGACTGTACAAATCAACATAAGGTAAAGGACCCCTGGATGGTTAAGTCCAGTTAAAGATGACTATGGGATGCGGCACTCATCTCGCTTCAGGCTAGGGAGCTGGTGTTTGTCCACAGACAGCTTTTCGGGTCCTGTGGCCAGCATGACTAAACCACTTCTGCTGCATGGAGCACCATGATGAATGCCAGAGCGCATGGAAACGCAGTATACGCTCCCACCACAGCGGTATCTATTTATCTACTTGCATTGGTATGCTTTCGAACTGCTAGGTGCTGTGTTCTAAACTACTGAACCTCTTGGGCTTGCCAATCAGAAGGTTGGCAGTTCAAATCCGTGTAACGGGGTGAGCTCCCATTACTCTGTCCTAGCTTCTGCCAACAATTCAACATACAGCCCTTATGAGACCTAAATTGTCTTGGCGTATACCATTTGCACTGCTCACAATAGGGTTGCTTCTAGGCAACCTGTACATTGAGAATTCACTCTGATTTGTTTGGACAAAGTTTTCATGGAGGTTGAACAATATTAGCTGCTTATCAAGCATTGATTAGAATAGTTTGTGGGGAACTTATACAATGTGCATCAAGCAGTTGCTATCTCACACTTCCAGTACATTTCCCCATCATTTTCCTTATTACATTTGAGGTGGGTGGGGAAGCAGGCTTCTTGTGCAGGAGCACCAACTATAATTGTGTAACCTGAATTTCCCATCATGTGGTTGAATACCACCTGAAAATACCAACAGATTGCAAGTGCCTTAGTTTATAAAAATCCAGTCCTTATGACAAGCACACTTAGGGAAAGTAAAGGATTCTCGAAATTTATTTATGCTCCCACCTTTCCAAGTTCACCTGCCTTTGTTGGACAAGGCTGAAGTCAGCACACCAAATCGTCTCAAACTTGGTTTAAAGTTTGTGAGGGGCAAAGAACTGTACAATGACACCTCCAGCATTAATACCTCTGTCGTCATAAATATATTATTTTCCATCAATTACTTGTCCTTGTTCAATAACTCCATGCCAGTGCCAAGCCAGCAAAGTCAGGCAGACAAGGAAATTTGTCTCTTTAAAGAGGACAGGCGGGGAAAGGCAAAGCTAGCATCCTGGAGCAGTGATATAAAAAGCAGTTTCATATTTTTTGTTAAGAGTCTCAAATCAAAGCACTTTCCTGGTAGCCAGATAGCATTTCTTCCTCTGGGACAAGGCAGCCCTGGGACAGCCAGACAGCTGCCCCACATAACCCATCAGATATTTAAACACCTCACAATCCCTTCTCTACTTTCTTGGCGCAAAGGAATGTCAACAGAATTAACTGTTCGCTGAAGCTTGATCATCTGAAATATATCAGCTTTCCAGCCGCTGTGTTATAGCCTAAGGCACAACTAGAGCAGATCTCTTCCCATCTAGCATCCTCTCAGCCTTCCAGCTGATAGAGAAGAGAGAGTGTGACAGGAGGTTAAAGTGACAAGGAGAGAGAGAAAGGGAAGAGTTAACTTTACACGGCCATACCCAATGGGCATATAAAGATTCATTTTACTTCTCATTCACTACTTTTAAAAAACTAATCCTCTGGCACAGTACAAGGCAACTTTCCATGCAGATCAACTGTAACCTCTCCAATCTGATCTCAGAAGGAATGAGGTGTGATGAAAACTCAGTTACCTAGCGACTAGTACCAATCATTTCACTTCCAGCTGCAATTAAGCGTATTGCTTTATCCTATAATGGCACTCCCTGCTGCCAGGCAATAACCAACCAAAACAGGAAAACCCTTCCAAAATGAACTGGGGTGGTCTGAATCCCTTACTCAAGAAGTTAGCTCAAATTGTTTATATACTAACCAACAGTGTTTTAACTGTATACAAGACTTGTGCAACAAACTGGAAAAGTCAGCAAGGTTCACACAAGACCACTGAAGACTACTGACTATCTCACTTTCTAGACTATCTCAACCAGGTAAGTTGGAGGAGGAGCACATAACAGACCCAGTAGCCAACACTTACTTCTGGAAGCAAGGCTGCTGTAGAAAGAGCATGCCTGTGCTCATCTTAACTCCTGGAGTCTAAATGTTTTGTAGCCATTATTGTCAAGTACCCCTCCAACACAAGTGGATAGGACAAATGGAACAAAATTTAGTAAGGCAGTGATCCTTGCCAAACTTACATGGGAGTAAGACTCATTGAATGAAACACGGTTTTCTTTTGAGTAGATCTGTTTAGTGTTGCAGTCTAAGACCCAGTGCATGTCAAAAACAGTGACAGAAGGGGGGGAAATCTGTGCCACAGAATTCTCTTGATTGCTTCTAGGGACATATCCTAACTCAACAGTTAGTTTATGGGAATGGGATATTCCCTATTGAATAAATGAAAGTTGCAGAAAGGTTACGGAAGCCTACAGCATGAGAGTTGTTTCTGTGACTGAGCAGTTGGTTGAGTTAAGAGTCATCTTCTGATATGGGTAAAGTCTACAGACCTATTTATCAACTGCTACAGGGCAAATGGGGCCAGGGTTCTGCTTAGTCTTAACACATTCACACTTGTTCAGTATTCATTCTGGCAGGGCTTTGCCTTGCCTAGTCTGACCCTTTAAGACACCAAAGTTCACTCAATCATCTCCAAGATGATAATCATGTGTCCCCTAAGCTTTGTTATATTAGTTTGCCTAGTATAAGATTAGTTAGACCAACATTCTGGCTTCGTATTAGGCTGAAAAGTGAAACCTGCCAGAGCCATTCAAAAAACTTAATGCACCAATATGGATTTGGCCTTGATGCAAGTCTCTCTCCCCAAACTGCACAACATCAGTGGGCAACCTCCAAAACTCATCCACCTTGTCGCTTGCTTCTTTCTTTAGCAAAAACACTGCACCAGAAAACACACACATAAGCAAACCTTCTGAAAGGTCATATCCAGAGAGTATATTTCTATATATCTTAAAATGTGGAGTATGATGCATTAACTGCCTTGAGTGGAAAGAATGCATTTCTTTCCCTTACTTTAAGATGACTTTGCAGCCTTGAGGAATAATATTTAAAATAATTATCTTTTACATGCCTATGGAAACTATGCAATGGCCACAAGAAACTCATCAACATCTGCCTGTGCAGTAGCTATCTGCTACTCAGCAGAAAGAGGCAGTGTACAGAAAAAGAAAATAAAAAATAAAAATAAAAATAAATACACTGCACCACAAAAAGACAAACAACGGAATTTAACACAAAGGTGGCATCTTGACTAGAGTTTCCACTTAGGACCATTGGGGATGTGTGTGTGAATCATGTGACAAATGGTTGGCAGTTTCACTGCAGAGAAACAACCTGAAAGACAGACTTTACATTCTAAAGAAGTGCCAGAGCAAATTCCCTTGTTTGCCTGGAGTCTGACTCTTCTTCCATTACTTGGACATTCTGGATCCTCAGTGTTTGTTATATGTAAAACAATAGCCAAGACCAGAAGAATAGTGGGAGTCAGACAATCCCTCCATAAAGGGATGGAGAAGCTCTCTGGAATTGCCCAGTTGGCTGCCAGATGGTCATTCTTTTAAGGGTTCCCCTCACTACACTGGGAAGATTTCTCCTTCAGATGCTGCCATAATCAGGCTTCCCCCCATCTTTCTCCTTCCATTTTTGTCCTCCTTTATCACTCTGTCCCTCAAAGCAAGTGTTTAATTTTAAAGCATTGTGTGTCCGCCCCCCATACCTCTTCCCTAATGCTCCCTTCATTTCACACATATGCATTTGTAATTGGTCCAGCCTTCTATCACTTTCACTTCTCTGCTATGATGGGGGTGGAAAAAGTTTCACAGCAGAAATTCTTCTAGTTTTTTTTTTCTTCCAGAAAAAAAGTTTTGTAACTTCGTTAATAACAATAAATGCACACCCATTTCAAACTATCAAAGTATCAAGCTATCTTGGCAATTCTAAAGGTTTTAGCTATGGTTACTAAACACAAGTAAGATAAACATGCTAAATCCGATCCCTCTCTAGGACATCAGGAGATTTCCCAAAACTAAAAAATTTCCAAGGAAAATTGTTCTGTGCAAATTACCCATGTTTGCATAGGAAACTTTTCAAAATTTTCCATTTCAATTTTTTCTGGAAAAACCACATCACTACTTCCGTGTCTTCTGCTATGCAGCTTCCTAGCAGGGGCAAACGAAGACATTGTGCTTCTTGCGGCAAACGGAAAAGATAGCACCCTCTCTCTGCTCTATGTGCAGAAACTGAGCAGAATGTCACACCCACACCACACATTTAAAGCACATCTAAAGCACACCGCTTCCAGCAAAGAATCCTGGGAACCACAGTTTGCTCCTTACAGAGCTACAATTCTCAACACCCTTGACAAACTACAGTTTCCAGGAGTAGTGGAATGCGACCTTAGCTGAATCTTACTTCAACAGTGGTCATGGGACAACTTCCTCCACTGAATCCAAGTGTAGCAGGCTAGCTAGCCCGGGGGGTGGGGTAATAGGGCAAGTTGTACATTACCCATAGCTTTTGTCTCCTCCAACATCTTGTTGTTGCCCCCACCCCCCAAGCATCCACCACCTGAGGTGGTTGCCTCACTCTGCCTCCTGTATGTTTTGAACATAGCCATATGCATCAGTTATGTTATGGATAGTGGCTTTTTTCTCTGGGGGGACGCAGGAGTACGCATACCCCTAAACATTTTGTGAATCTAAGTTTGGCCTCATAAAGGGGCAGTATTTCAATATGAGTAGGGAAATGAAAGTACTCCTAAACATTTTTTTAAGGAAAAAAGCACTGAATGTTACCATTTAAACTACTAGCATGAAGCAGGAACCTCATCAAAGAAAAACACAGCATTTAGCCTCTGCTTGATTATTTCCCTTATTCTGTTATTTCCTCTGTGCTAGCCTTTTACAAACAAGCTTGTCCCAGTTCACTTGTCTGAGCAAGGACAGACCATCAACCACCCTGGAACTCCAGTAGATTAAGTCATTGCTCCTGCACTGGGTTGGGGGAGGGGGACGCTGTAGAGCTACACTCCCACCTTTACCACAGTACTGGGACTATAGTCTTCTGTATAAGATAATGGAAACCATGTTTTAAACCCTTGGCCAGAGTGTCTCAACCTACCACACAGCTTAAGCCCTAGATCTAGTTGCCCAATAAGCTTTCAACCTCAGAGCTGACGCCAAGGTATTTTATTGTGTGTGGCAAATGACAAGAGCACACACACCCAGTTCATGTGGAGAAGCTGGCCACACTGACCACTGAATCTTAGTGCAACAGTGGTGATGGGACAACATCATCTACCACACCCAAGAGCAGCCTGTTAGCTTAGGGGCCACAGGGAAGGCTGCCTGGAAGGCACAGCTTTGTCCTCTAACAAGGAGAAATGCCAGCGGTGGAGTAAAGTCAGGTGGGTAAAGTCAGGGGGAGGTCAGAAAGAATGGCTAGTGTGAAGGTGGATGAAGAGACAGAAACTTGACTGAAGTTTAACTCTAAACTGCCAGGTAACATGTATTCAAGTCTTTGGACATTTTTGTTTTGTCTGATAGCTTATTTAAAACTGCTATGTAGAGAAAATCTAGGAATTGCCCAAAGAGCTTTGATGCTTTTCTCCCTTAAAAAGGAACCCAGTCTTTGGCTTCCAAAAGGTCATACATGAACACCAAAACTTTCTATCTATTACATATACAGTCTTGGATTGATACATTTTATTAATTGGAGACTAGAAGTGTGTATTTTAAAATCTAAGTGGTCTCTTGCTAGAAGGTTTCAGTTCAAATTGCATTGTTCATGGTCTAAACTAGATACATCTCATTACAACATAGAAGACAGATTGCTGTTAGCCAGTAAAACACTCAGAATGAATTACTTCACTCAGCAACGATAATACTTATTCAAAAATGAATTATATCAGTTAAAAGCAAATGTTACCCACACAACCACTTTTAAAAGCACTTTAAACCTTTCACTGCCATATAATCTATAAAGATCCCACCACCTCTCAATCCTTTGTGATTGGGTGAAAGGTTGAACTGCCATGCCAGGTTTTCATCCCCAGAGGAATATTTTTAAATAGTCCATCCAATAAATCCTTCAAAAATAGTGGCAAGTAATGGAAATACTGAGATCTTTTCCAGCAGAGAAACGGTATCATTCTTAGTAAATACATAGCATATGCTGTGTATATCCCCCTCCTCCACAACCCAAGACTTTCCATTAATGTATATTGGGTAATTAATGTACAGGCTTGGAAGACATTCTTATAGCAAAAGGCAATATTTTGGCCCCAAGCCCAAACCAACTGGTGGGGGCAGGGGGAGAGAAGAGAGAAATCCCACCTCGAGTCAGGCACTCTACCAGATGCAATACACAAGATACATGAAGGGCTGGAGGGGCAATGGAGAAAAGTACATATATATTTCTTTCAGAGTATGTCTTACCACTTTCATTCTTCTCTATTACATCCACCACCTCTCCAGCTTGCAGGCTGATCTCCGAGTTTTCCTGTTTCTCATAGTTAGACACCACCACATACTGGTCCAGGATCATAGGTTCAGAACTAGCGTCAGCACCTGGGGAAGGGAAAAAGCAAGCTGTGAGCCAGCTTCCAGCCATGGCTCCTCGAGAGCGACCTCTGTCCATCCGACTCATGATAGGCTGATTTGTCACCAATGCCAAGCCAATCAGAATACAACCTTGGCTCGCGGCATATCCCCAAATGGCTGGCCATATAGAAGAAGTTTCCTCTGGCCCACAGCTGAGTAGTACAGAAGAACATTGGAGACTGGTTGAAAAGGGGAGAAGGGGGAGGGGGGAAAAAACCACCCAAGAGTTTAACACAACAGCATATTGTTAGATAGCAAGCTGCAGGATGGAGTTTGAAAATAAACCTCTTTCCAACATGGTTGCCACACCATCCTTGTTCTCATTCAGAGAGAAAAATCCATCTCGGTCACAACCAGCATAAAAAAGTGGGGGGGTTGAAATCCAGGGCTGCCTCGCTAAATGGGAGGGCGGAAAAACACCCAAGTCCACAACTTCTCCCCGTCATAGGCTGAGCTCCTGCCTCGCTCTCACAGGCTCAAGCTAAGAGTCAAAAGGGGGGCTGTGGACGCCAATCATATTTGCCTCGCGCTGCAGTCCTTAAATAGAAAACACATGAGCCGTGTTGAATAAGGGAGGTGGGGGTGGAGGAAGGGAAGAGGGGAGGGCGCAAAGGACTGTTTACTTGAAACAGAAGAAGAAGAAGAATTACAGCACCAGATTCCTGCTTACACAGTTCCCCTCTGCTCCGCTGCTCAAGCTCTTTCCAAATAAAACTCCCCCCAGTGTGTCCCCCTGTTAAACCGAGATGTACATAGAGTCATATTTTTTGTGCAGCTGTAAAAAAAACCACAACACTTCGCATAGTAAGAGTCATTCTTCAAAGTTCTCTAAACCAACACAAAATGCTTACATTGGATTCTTTCTCCCTGCCTCCACTCCCCAGCCACCCAGCTGAGCGATGCCCAGGCCTATTTCTTTCCCCCTGTGAAAGTCTTCCCATCCCACCCACCCCATCTTAATTGTATGGGTGTGTGCGTTTTTTTAAAAAAAAACACAAAGGAACAAAAAAAAAGTGTGTTCTGCCACCAGGGACGAAGGCTCACCCTTCCTGCTTTATAGCAACAAGCTGCTGCAGAAGCATGCCTGCCCCTTCGCTCATAAGTCACCCAGAAGATAAACAAGGCCCTTCCCCGCCCACTTCTAAACACCCACAGGAAAATCTGCCCCTGTACATTACTCCTCGGCGCCTGCAAGAAGAAATATGTGCTACAAAAGCATTTTTTAAGCCAGGGCTCTTCCCCCCACCCAGGTCTCCACACACACACCAGTCATGAACAAAAGAAAACCCTGAAGGAAGCCAAAACGTATTCTCAAATGAGCTAGCAATCATTAAGCTTCATGTGAGACGTTTACAAGATTGCATTCAGTTTGATGTGTGCATCAAAAGGGGCATTACCTCTAAGCACAGGATGGCATGCTTCTTGAATATCCCCACCTGGGCTCACAAGACACCTCATTATCAGTGGTCCAGTCACTTTACCGGACAATAGATGTCAAAATCCTCCTTACTCCTTGCAAGGATATCACTGGCTAACCTATGCATGTTTACTAGGAAGTTACATCTGGAAAACCAGCACATAACTAGCAGTTAGGGTGGTCACAGAGGACAGACCTCCATTTAAAGGTCTGTCCAGTCCTCATCCAGTTTAAAAGATAATAAACCATATAAGGAGGGAGAGAAGCTGCTGTTAATGCATTATATATTTTGCAAATTTTTAAAGTTCTGGTGATGGTATTTAGCTGCTTGGGTGCTCCTTGCATGCCAAAAACTGGGATAAAGTGAAAAACAAATATATATATTGGAGAAAGAATTTAGTTAGGGGGCAGCTTGGTGCACGTACGTTCCCTAGAGACCTGTAATTTATGGCATACATCCAGCATGGTACTGTGATGAAAGAGAATTCTCACCTCCAGCCCAAGATCTGGTCTGCTTGGGCTGGACAACGAACTGCTGACTGACTGACTGACTGACTGACTGACTGACTGACTGACTGACTAATATGGGAAGCTATGCATGTTAATCAGACACTTTTACTTTGGTTAAACAAAATAGAGAAAAGCTGTAATACACATTGAGACAGAGACAGGCAAGTTCCTCTCTCAAACTTGTTCTTTTGCAACATTTTGACTGGTCTAATAAAGGCATTGCATTGCAAAGTATAATCTATAGTATAGTATGGAGTATAAAGGTAAAGGGACCCCTGACCATTAGGTCCAGTCGTGACCGGCTCTGGGGTTGCGGCGCTCATCTCGCTTTATTGGTCGAGGGAGCCGGCGTACAGCTTCCGGATCATGTGGCCAGCATGACTAAGCCACTTCTGGCGAATCTGAGCAGCGCACAGAAGCGCCGTTTACCTTCCCACCAGAGCGGTACCTATTTATCTATTTGCACTTTGATGTGCTTTCGAACTGCTAGGTTGGCATGAGCAGGGATCAAGCAACGGGAGCTCACCCCGTCATGGGGATTCAAACCGCCAACCTTATGATCAGCAAGTCGTAGGCTTTGTGGTTTAACCCACAGCGCCACCCACATCCCCAGTTTGGAGTATATTAAACTCAAATAAGGGTAAAGTTAGTTGCCCACCTTCAAATATAGTACACATTTAGAGACCAAGTCTGCAAAGATGTATCTATCACAGCATCTTAATCAATATTTATTTTATGACTGGGAAGAAAGAGACTTCAATCAGAAAACCCTTTTCAGCTATCACAATCCACAATTCTACAGAAAAAGAGGAAAAAGAAGCCTTCATTGTTTCAGAGCAGAGCAAAGTGTTCTTCTTTCGTGCAGCATTTGTTTAAAAAAAAAAAAAAAATCTTCTCCATTGACGTGTTTAATTGGTTCCATCTATCAAAAGATTTTATTTATAGGATGGACAGCTTCTAGAGAAAGAGAGAGAAACAGAGAGAGAGAGAGAGAGAGAGAGAGAGAGAGAGACTTGACTCATCCAAACTGTCTAATGTAACATGGATTGAGTTCCTTCCGACACTTAGCAGGAAGGTTCCCAACAGACATTTGCCCTTCTTTGACTCTCCGGATTAAAGTAGAGGAAATACAAATGTGAATGTACCAGTGGAGGAGGGGGACAAGAATAACTGTGGTATTATTAAGTTCCATTGTCAATTGTGAAAAAAAGACCAGGCTAGTTGAGATGAAATTTCTACTGGTTTATTTTTAAAGAGAGAGTGCTTAGGATTCAAATCAGTCTAGGACAGTGATGGTCAAACTTGGCCCTCCAGCTGTTTTTGGACTACAACTCCCATCACCCCCAGCTAACAGGACCAGTGGTCAGGGATGATGGGAATTGTAGTCCCAAAACAGCTGCAGGACCAAGTTTGGCCATCACTGGTTTAGGAAAACTTGCACTCCCCACTCCTCTATGGAAAACGTATGCATGTGTTCAGGGGCACCCTTCAACATCACAAAGCTCATTAAAAATAAGCTATTCAGGAGACTGGATTCCTAACAAAAGATGAAGCCCAACAACCCTCTCTGATTGTTTCTATTAAATGTTGTTTTGAGAGAACATACTTAAAACAATGTCTTCAAAAGTTGGGGGATTTTCTATACCGAAGTCATTTCCATATAGAAAATATAATGCAAGGAATACACAGATTATCAAACAAGCAATAATCATACTTTTCTTTTTGTCTTCCCATATACATCTGGTGGCTGTTGAGGCTGCTGGCTAGGGTGTGTGTGTGTGTGTGTGTGTGTGTGTGTATAAGAGAATCATACACATATACATTAATGCCATGACTGACTGTAACATAGACATGATTGCCAGCAATCAAATAGTTTCCTCAGATAATATATTACTTAAACAGCCATTTAGGTTTCTAGATAAATGGGAGCTTTCTTAATTTACCCAGTTTATGTTTCCTATATTACTCCATGAAATCACAATCCACTTAACCTAATTAAACAAAATAACTGAAACAAAAAATACGATCCATCTGTACTCAAATGGCTACCTTCCTCATGGTCAAGTCAATAGGAGCATGAACTACATTTAGAGCTGTGCTGGCTGGAGAGTTGAGAGGAGAAACATTTTTATGAAGAAACTCACCCCCCCCCCCCCGCACATTAAAAAGGCACTTCCCCTTCAGGCAATTTCTTCAAAAGTGAGCTAAAGCAGTTGCTTATGTAGGAAGCATGCCCTTACTCTGAAATGGGTTTATTTGCCTTCAGTGATGTCAGCAACATGCAGCCAAATCAAATTGGCTCATCATCTTGATGATTTGGCTTATATCATTATAGAAAAGAGAAAGAGGGAGTATCAGGACAGCAACCAAAATGCAAACAACAGCAATGAACAACTTCTGGAAAATGTAAAAATTCCCACCAAAGTTTCCCACCAAAAATTCCCACCATCTAGAATATGGGGCACTTCCTCTAGGAATTGGGGAACATTGAGCATAGTCCTAACTGCAACACACACCTCAGATTATTGCTGTTCTTTCATCTGTTGCTGAAATGTCAAGCTATCCTGTGAATAAAAATTTAACCCGGCTAGTTTTGAGGATGTTCTGACTAAAAAAAGGTAAAGGTAAAGGACCCCTGACAGTTAAGTCCAGTCGCAGATGACTCTGGGGTTGCGGTGCTCATCTTGCTTTACAGGCTGAGGAGCCGGCGTTTGTCCGCAGGCAGTTTTCCCGGGTCATGTAGCCAGCATGACTGAGCCGCTTCTGGCGCAACGGAACACCGAAACCAGAGCAGCGCACGGAAATGACGTTTACCTTCCCCACTGGAGCGGTACCTATTTATCTACTTGCACTTTTTGACATGCTTTTGAACTGCTAGGTTGGCAGGAGCTGGGAGTGAGCAACGGGAGCTCACCGCATCGCAGGGATTCAAACCGCCGACTTTCTGATCGGCAAGCCCAAGAGGCTCAGTGGTTTAGACCATGGCGCCACCCGCGTCCCTGTTCTGACTAAGGGTATGCAAAAACCCCTATCTAAAGTATGTAATATTTTTAAAGCGGAAGTGACATTGCTCACTTTCATCCAGCCTTTTCTTCAACGTGGTACAAAACAGAAACAAGGTAACAAATATTATCAATGGAAGCTGCAAATGGGATCTATTTCTTGATTCTAGTTCCATCTATACTCCATACATTTTTATCCTTATCCATGTCTACCTGTCCTTTTTCATCTGGTTCTACTGACCCCCCTGCCAAATCTAATGTTTGTTTTTATTCCCAACCAATTTTACAAAGGTTAGCCAATTCTCCATTTTAAATTGCAGCAGGTGCTTTAATGGGGATCTGTCCAATACACAGTTAGCAAGAGTAGTAACTTAAAATAAGTGGTGATTCTCTGGTCCCACTGATATTTGACACAGTTAGTGCTCATGTCGTATCTCTGGCCTTGCCTTCTTATATGTCTTTTGAAAATCTCTAATCAGAGAAATTCATTAGTTCTCCAGGCTCTCCACCCCCAATCACTTTAGATTTGTTGGTTTCAGAGATGACATTCAGCCAAGAAAAAGTTGAGACAGAGGAAAGGGTGAAGTCAGATTCCTTTCCCCAACCACCTCAACTTCTTGGAAAATTGGCTCACAGTCTACAGACTCCAATCAACTAGGTTACAGGTAGAAAAAGTTAAGGCAATGGTATTCCACACACAGATGTGTGAAACCACTTGGAGGGCATCCAAGAAGCTGCCAGACACAAGTTCCCCAACAGTTGGAGAACACCTAAATACTTTGGCACTTGACCCATTTCAACTGGCCAAAGCAAGTGTGGATTCTTTTAGCTGTGCTTTGAGATAGAAAAGGGATAGAAGCTGATCTTTTAAAGAGAAGGCAGGATTGAAGAGTGGAAGAACATTCCTAAAGGTGGCAGTTTGGTTTAGAGAAGTTTAGGAGCAGGAAACTATTAGACCAGGTGTTCTCTCTATGCTCAGTTCAAGTGTTCTCAAAGTGCACTCAGGGCAGAACTTTTACATCTTGGCAGCCACAGTTCTTCCAAATTACTTTTGCTGAGGTAACATAAATGTGGAGAAAGCTGGAAGGGAGAGATGTCCCATCTACTGATTCTCTCCAGAAAACAGCTCCCCACAGGCATCTTTCCCCCTAGCCAGAAGGCGGAAAGGAAGGGGATAAGAACAGCCCAGGGTGTATTTGCAGGGGAGAACTGGTGAGCAGAGGCAGAATTAGGGGAGGCGGAGGGAAGTAAAAAGAATCATTTTTTTTGGCCTGAGAGCATTAAATACAGAAGAGACCGGGGGTGGGGAGATTGCTTTCTCAAATGGCTTGCATACAGTAAT
The DNA here is from genome assembly GCF_964106915.1 of Podarcis gaigeae. Classification (NCBI taxonomy): domain Eukaryota; kingdom Metazoa; phylum Chordata; class Lepidosauria; order Squamata; family Lacertidae; genus Podarcis; species Podarcis gaigeae. Next base: position 56,320,223 of record NC_139681.1, on the reverse strand, counting down.
TTCCTCCCATTTAACTTTTTTCCTGCAAAAGGCTGTTCATACACATGGACTTTTACTGAAGCTCCAATTGCCTGCATCTTGCCATCGCAACAAATCCAGCCAGGTAATACTGCACGGTGCCAAACAGAGAGAGAATTTGGCTCAGAGTCTTAACATTTTAGAGGTGCAAACCTCCCTTTCTCAACCTCCATCTCACACCTAGGCAGTTGTATGTATTCCCATGGCCATATACACAAAAAAGGATCCAATGGGCTGCAAACTTTGCTTTCTATTAAACTGCTGGAAGACATAATTTGATACCTGAAAGAGCTTTGAGTTCTCTAAACCAAAGCCGCGCCTAATGAGGCACACATGGCCTTCAGTGTTAGCCACGCAAAATCCAAGGACAAATCTTTGTCTCTAATTTTTCAGACTGTCTTTTCCTTCCAATGCCATCCAGATTGTTTGTTCCCTGCAACCCCCTCCCCCAATATTTCTTAGAACTTAAGACAAGGGAAAATATGCCTCTTACAGAGGCAAGACTAACTCTTCTCACATCTGTCTTGATCCCTGCAAGATGTACACCCACAGGAGCAGGCTCTAGTGCCAACTGTAAATCCCTAACTTATTATGTTCAGGGTGAGAAAGTATGTGCTATGCAATGGGCAAGGTTAGCACATGCTCCAGTAAGCCATCAACACTTCATTGCTTTGGAACATCGCATGGTAGTATCAGCCAGGTTCTAATTTATTAGAACTCAAATGTTTCCAGATTAATCTGGGATGCATGTGCATGAACGGCATATAGGCATTCTAGCCATCAACTGGGTGCCATAAGAATGATGCATATAATACTATGCTAACCTAACCAGAGATCTCATACTGATAAGCTGGAGGTAAAAAGAAGGTCATATAACTAAAACAATTGTTATGGCAGACATTGTTTACAGCAAACACGATTGATCAACCAATAAAGGTTAACCACGCTAATATACCATATGGTGCCAAAATTAATTCCTAATTTATTCCTTATCTACATGTCCCTTTAGAGGAGAGCAGGTGTGTATGAAATTCTAGGCCAGTACTAGCAAGAACCTGTTGAGTGAACTGTAGTAGTTCCCAACATTCATCTGTGAGTGACAGGGTAATCAGCAGTATCCAAATGAATGCAAGAAGTTGATCAAGAACTCTTTTTCTTGGCATATGCTGTTTTCATTTTGTGAGCTACACCAAGCAATCCCAAACTGTCATCTGAACTCTGAATACTGGCTCATTAGATGGCTTTTTCCACAAACTAACTTCACTTCAATAAACATAAAAGTCACTTCCAACTCTTCTACAGTATCAAATTTTCCATCTACATAACAGCCAAACCAACAATGATAAGGAAGTGAGGGTAGCAAAAATGCTGTCAAGGATGTAGTCACCAAGGAGAGGTTAGAATTGGATAGGTGTTTATAGTAGTTTGTCGACCATATTTCAAACATGGTAAGTCTAAAAGCACAAGCACACAAAGACAATTTGAAGTAAGTTTGTTATCAACATTCCTGCTTCTGAAAGCTCCACTCATCACAATGAGCACTGGGTGTCAGCAATATCAGGGCTCTTCATCAACACAGCTGGCTTGAAGCTGCAGCTGGTGAGTGAGGAAGGCTGTCACTTTTACCCTTCAAATGAGACACCGTTCAAAACAGTATCAAAGGTGGTGTTGAGGCATAATGCCACATTGTAAAAGCAGGTGCGGGGGAAGGTTATCAACGGTAACCAAGGTGGTCAGCATGTAGCAATGCTCTCTTTTATAATGGAAAGCAATCAATAGCTCAGATGGCACAGAACATCCTACTTCTGCAAAAGCAATTCTATTTTGTGTCGTGCTAGCACCTGACATGTGTGAATAATGAAAAAGCATGGGTGGATAAACTGCAATTAGGGAAGTAATGAGTATTTGAAGAATATGCAAGCACCCCTGCTCAAATGACTTCAAGCACAATCCACCTCTGGCAGGCCCCTTGCTTCAATTCTGTTGGCAGCTTCACCCACCCAAATCCCATTTCCTCAAGGCTGTGCTTACTAGGTTTTTTGTAGCTCAAAGTAATTAGTGCCAATGTTGCTGTTTGCACCCATGACCTTGAGCTGCAAGGTCTGTGGCGACAGAAACAGCTGAAGCAAGCCCAAGGTCAACGCACCTATGTAGACTGATGGGACAAGAGGGTCTTCAGCATAGCTCGCTTTTTACCACACATATACCCAAGCCACTGGCAGGCATTCAGTATTCTAAAATTTCTTTGGAAGTGTGTGAAGAACATTATGTCTCCATGGATTTTTGTCAGTCACATCAAGATTTTGTGAGCATCCTTCAACTCTCAAGCTTCTGCAAGTGCAATGAAGAAAAGCTCACAAACATGGCTGATTTTCGAGCCAAATGAGGGGGTGTTGAAGCTTCCCTACTTTCAGTCAGACTATGACTATACTCTTAGTCCATCTCTAAGTACTACCACAACCCCACAGGCCACACACACACACAAATAAAAAAGCAGCTAGCAATGGGAGGTTATGAAATAATTCCAAGAAAACGGCAAGTTTTCTGGAAGATTAAGCAAACAAAAGCCCTCCCACACTGTCAAGTCTCAACAAAAATGAGAACTAGAAACATCACACACACACACACACACACACACACACAGAGAGAGAGAGAGAGAGAGAGAGAGAGAGAGAGAGTTGAAAAATGGCCAGTCAGGAGACCAAATGTGTCATAATACTAATGAGCAAGTCTTAGCCCCTGTATTAGCCCTCTACAGTTTTTATAGACAGTGGTTTCCAAACTTTTTTAAAAGGCCCTGTTCCCTTTTAAAATTAAAATATGCTCAGTTCTGTCCACACTCTAGTCCACCCACCCTGATGCTCATAACCTCTCTGTATTATCCAGGTAGCCCCCGTTTCTTGAAATAAGAAGAAACTGTGGGCAGGTGGCCAGATACAGCTGCATTCCTTGGCTTCTAAGGACCTAGCATGAAAGCTTCAGACTGAGGCTTCTATTTTATTCCACCCCAAGCTCCCATCCCTCATTGTACACCATCATTATATTTTTCTTATGGGATGGCACTTTATAAGTACTCTCATAGGTAAAAGAATCACTCGGTAGGCAAGTCAGTTCCACACAGGCCTTTAAAAATGGGTTCATCAGGAAGGAAGCACCAAATGCCACACCCTAAATGCTGTTGCTCCTGAGTACCTACCTTTGCAAGCAGTCTACCTTTGCAAGATATTAAGAGGCATACAGGCAGTATACAGTTAACATGACTATTAGCCATCCTCCATGAATTTCTCTAATCCCCTTTTAAAGAAATTCACGTTGGTGGGCATTACTATATCTTGTGGTAGGGAATTCCATTGACTATCTGCTGCATGAAGGACTTGCTTTTGTCTTTCCTCCTGAACCTCCCAACATGTAACTTCATTGGAGGACCCTGACTACTAGTATTATATGAGAGGCAAACATCTGTCTATCCACTTTCTTCACATAGTGCATAATTGTACAAACCTCTATAATCTCCAGACTCTTACCTCCCTCCCCTCCCTTAACCAAGAAGCCTCCCCATTACAGTAACTTTATCTCAAAGGGGAGTTGTCCCTGCCCCCAGCCCAAGCACTTTCTTCTGCACATTTTCAAGCTCTATAATCTCTTTTTTGGAGATTATACAAGAACTGTGTATAGTACTGTATTCCAAAAACAGTTGCATGATAAATTTGGAAAAAGATACTGTCTTAATGGTTACTGTAAGCCGATTTGGATACAGTTTACTGAGGAAAAGCAGAATAACTAAATGGGGGGAGGAGATTCAAGAGATTTGTCATCATATTGTGGATATGGTGAATATTATTTATATAGTTGCACCATGCTGCAGAACTAACTTACGGATTGTGAAATCGCTTTAACACTTTTTTCTTGGGAAATGTGCAGTGGATTAGGGAAATTTTGTTCAGAACATTATGAAATAGGTTATGTCAACACTGCTAGGATTTGTGCAGTATAATTTGCAAACTAGGTCCCATTTGTAATTTTTTAAAGAAACAGTTGACTATCACATTTACTGTAATTGACTTCTCAGGTGTATCCATGTGGGGCATCATCAAATGCAACTGTCATTAGATGGGTACTCTTTAAAATGACCCTTAAAGGCCTGAGGAATGATTAATACCCTTGGTCCACTTTAATTTTGGATTATATATTTACATAATTGCTTCTAATGCTTCTTTGTCTTCATACAGGTCTCTTGAGGAGAATGATTGCAAAACACAGAAGAATATCAAGAGAGCGCATTACAGTGGATCACAATACCATTTCTTAAAAACTAACAACTGCCATAGTAAAATCCAAATACTCAAGAGTATGATGGAAGATAGAAATCACCTTTCACCTAAAGAATTGAGAGGGAGAGGGGGGTGGGAGACTGATGGGGAAAGAAGAAAAAGGGAGGGAGAGAAAGAAATCTGAGAATATGTTAGAGGAGACAAAGAGACAAGATGGGAAGCTTAGTGCATGAATGGATACAACAGACAAGTAAAATGCCAAATGCAGATTGAGAAAATAATGGATTGACAAGGCTTGTGCTAGCCAGCCTGTAGACAAACACAAATGTGAGGACTGAACAGATAGCAAAACAAAGGGATAAGTTAAAAGGAATAGAACATGAAATAAGGCATAACTTTAAAATGAAATTTGCTGAAATAATTGGAAAGGCTCAAAGAATAGTTGGTCGATTTTCTTGGTATACAGCAAAACTGTACAACTGGTATAGGAGGCTGCAAACAGCATTAATTCTGGAACACTGAAGCAAGTAAATATGCCAGTGGAGGATCTGCAATATAGGAGATGAAAGGTAGAACTGATCATCTTGGAGTTAAGGTTGTATGTTTAAGTAGTTTAGAAGACCAGGAACTTCATACAGAAACTTATTTATATCTTGGGCAAAGGCCACTTCTCAGTGGTTGAGTTTGCATAAGGTTCAATGCTGAATCACTGGCACCTCAAGGGCAGGCTGGGAATGACCCCTGTATGTAACCCTGGAGAGTTGCTGCCAGTCAGTAGACATACAGGCTTAAGAAGAGCCTACTAGATCAGGCCAATGGCCAGTGCTTTTTTTCTAGGAAAATAGGTGCCAGTACTCACCATGAAGTTGTTAAGGTAAGTGCCACACTTTTTAACAACAAAAAGAGGTGCTGGCACTGCGTACCCTGGAATACACCCGGGGGCACTGCCAATGGCCAATCTAGTCCAGCATCCTTTTCTCACAGTGCTGAATCAGATGCCTGTGGGAAACCTGCAAGCGTAATTTGAGCACAAAAGCACTTTTCCCTTGTGTGGTTTTCAGCAATTAGTATTCAGAAGCTTTACTGCCTCCAACTGTGGATGGAGAGCATAGACATCATGGCTCATAGGCTTCAATAGCCCTCTCCATGAACTTGTCCAATTATTTTAAAGCCATCTAGATTAGTGGCCAAATGGTTGATCTATATAGTTAGCCAAAGGTCTATCCCAATCTATCCCTGAGTAGGGATCCCATGCCACTTATCTGCCTATAGCCTGCCATTCTCTCCCCATCTCCCATTCTAGAGATCTGTAATTGATATCCAGGGTACCAGAGAGAGCAAGCACAAATTTGTATATTAAAAACAATATAGTACCTGCAATAACCTTCTTTGGAGAATCAGATAAGCTGGACATCCAGACTTCAAAGTCCAAGAAAAGAAGCAGCAGAGAAATAAGAAAAGCAGAAGAAGAAGCATTAGAAATACAGAAAAGCAGTTTTATGGCCCAGCAAATACTGAACAGCTTTTTTTTTTATGTGCACACAGAGGAACTATTTCCATAAAGCTCACAGCAAGGAAACAACCAAGGAGGTTGCTAAAAGAAGAGCATAAGAAGGCACAAAGTTATCCCTGTGGTAGAGTTTCATTAGTGACAGATATAGGCAGGGGATTATGTAACTTTGGTCTAAATCAGAAAGGTTTTGCTTTGTTTTTGAATAACTTATTAGTAATTTTAACAAGCATAATACAAACAACTGAGACAAATGGAGGGGGGAGTGGGAAGTTGTTGACATAGGAATGATTCTCAGAAATGGTGCACCTAAGGCACCTCAGGGCCTACATTTACAGTCCCGCAGCACAGAAGGGTCCTAAGTGAACATCCTGGGTGAGGGGCTGTGCAAAAAAAGGCTCCGTATCGGAACCTGGCAATGGGATGATGCTTTCTTATTTTAAAAACATTCTGTAATCACGGACTACATGGCATGTACATGGCACAAATACTCATTATTATTTTAAAATAAAAAATGCATTATTCTTATATACAACACAATGTTGCATATAGCCAAGTAAATCAGGGAAGTAGAAGCAAACTTCATTTTATTCCAGTAGTCATGATTATGCTATGATGTTTATATAGTCTGACTGTGGTTGCTGTATATCAGTGGAACAGATCCCAGTAGGGCTTGCATTTGGTGCCAAATGTTGAAGGTGCCAAACGTAAGCCTTGCTTGCAGAGGAACAATCGGCAGCACACTCTGCAACTGCATTTGTTTGGAATACTGTGCACAATTCTGGTCCCCTCTCCTGAAAAAGAATATTGCAGAACTGGAAAAAGCTCAGAAAAGGGCAACCAAAATGATCAAGGTGGCAGAGCAACTCCCCATGAGGAAAGGTTGCAGCATTTGGGACTTCTAGTTTAGAGAAAACGGTTACATGATGGGAGTTTATAAACTTACACATGGCATGGATAAAGTAGATATGAGAGAGGGAGAAAAACCTCTCTGTTAACACTAGAACCTATGGACATCCAATGAAGTTGAATGTTTTAGGACAGATTTTTAAAAAGCAATTCTTCACATGGCGCATAGTCACTCTCGTGGAAGGCCATGATGGACACCAACCTGGATAGCTTTAAAAGAGAATTTGACAAATTTGTGGAGGATAATAGCTATTGGCCATGATGACAGCATCATTGGCAGTACGTCCCTGAACACCAGTTGCTGGAAACTGCAGGAGGAAAGAGCACTGTTGCACAGGACCTGAGTCCTGCTTGTGAGCTTCCCATGGGCATCTAGTTGGCCACTGTGAGGGCAGGGTGCTGATGGGCCTAATCTGCCCAAAGAGCTGGAAGTCCCCCATACTTGTTCTATCAGAAATGTAGAAGCAGTTGTAAAGCATGGAACAGCAAGTGAGGAGGAGGAAGAGAAATGTTACTTGTGTGCTTCACAACTGATGCCATGACAATCTAATTATCCCATCCAATGGCTCAACACCACTGAGTCCAGGATCTAAAATTACTTAGCTGCACCATTGTCCACAAGACCCTCTGAGTATGTAGTGCAGCAATAAAACTGGATTTGCAAAGCTAAGCAGGGTCCTTTATGGACTGAAGCCATCCAGATAGACACTGACATTGTTCTTAAGGCAAAGGTATGATTAGAGTGCTTCAGCACAAACACAGGAGGTCACCCTGTGAATTTAGCACCTCATTTCAATCCACTCTATCCTGAGCCAAGACTAGAGCTGTTGGTTTATTAACCAATTTTAAAATGTATTTTTAATTCAATAAGCAGGTGATCAGCTAAACATTATCACCAAAGCCTCTGTTTTCAGTACCTTTTGGAGGGAACTGAAGTTTAAAAGATTTGAATTGTAAGCTAAGCTTTACACCTACCATTTGTGACCAAAATAAATAGACTCTCAAGTATTATTTGACCTGCCTGACTTTGAGTTGTGCCAGAATGGAAGCTAGTGCAGATCCAGGGCAGTGTCCAAATATACCCAGCATGCACCTGCAAGGCCATCACATGAAACAGTAAAAATGTTACTTGGAAATCACACTAGGTTGGTAGCAAAACCCTGTACCTCAGTTCATTCATCTGTAAAATGGAAAATTCTTGAATGAGCTTCTGTCTCTGGGAGAGCAGGTATTGTTCCATTCTGAAAGTCTTGACCAAGTGTACAAGGGTTGACTCTGGTTACTTACTGGCACGGGGTGGGGGGAGCATTCTGCACATGTTCAGTATGCTCAAAGACATTGTTATTTTAGATGTTCCAGGAACTGAGGCCTGGCTAACCCTTTGCCATGAGGCTTTTATTTTAAAAGGAGTTCATGCATTAGAAGGAGCTCACACATGGCAAGTTTAAAAACACTAAACCATACACGTACATACTGTGTCTAGCTATTGAGGTTTCTCTGGATAAAGAGAAACAGAGGTGACAGTATAATGAAATAAAGCCACAGAATAATTCCATCCAGGGAAAATACTCCAGAACTCCCCAACTACCCCAAACAGAGTTTGCACTGACCATGCCAAACCAATATTGAAAGAGCCAAAAAACAGGCAATGATGAAAAATATCTGGAATAAGAAAATGCATAGAGCTTATGGTTCTATTGGAACCATATGCTCCCACAGTGGCACAAGATACAGTTTTTAAAATAGTATGCAACTGACCTACTTGGTGAGGGGGTGGTGGTGAGATTTCTATCCATGACTGGTTTTTTTGAAGGAGCAGCTGAAGTGCAACCAAGCCATTTGCACAATTGCCATTTAATCAGATTGCCCTGAATGCTAATTGGTTGTAAATTTTTAAAAGAAGCATTTCCCCCCTACACACACACACACACACACACACACACACACACACACACACTTGTCAACAGCAGTTGAGCCAAAGCAGAGCACAGGCGGCAGGGAATGTAGAAGCATGCAAGCAACTGGCAAGCTATATTGTAGATTTCCAAATAAAAAAGATATATGTACATATAGGAAGAACACCAGAGCTCCCTGTGTCTGACAGCAGCTAGACAAAGATGAGAGTGCTTCTGAAAGGGAAGACAGCTAGCATTTTTTTGTTCTGAACATCTGCTTAGCATTACTTTTAAGGGTTTTCTAAAAAGATTAAAAACTGCACGACATTTATATTCTAATTGGTCCCAGCCTCTACAACCTCCCCCCTCCCATCACCAACAATACTATTGCATATAACCATTGAGCCCCATTGTGACAAAGGAGGGGCAGACACTGCAGTAGGGATTGGGAACCTGTGGCCCTCCAGGCATTGTTGAACTCAACTACCATCCTCCCTGACCATTGGCCATGCTGTCTTCGGCTAGTGGAAGCTGAAATGCAACAGCATCAGGAGGCTACAGGATTCTTGCTTGTTATGGATCTCATATAAGCCACCCTGGGTGCCTTTCTGACTGAAAGGCAGGATAAAAATGGTTTAAATAAATACAAAGTGATCCATAAAACTGCTCTAGTGCATTTTTGATTTGAACAGTCCAACACAGTGCATGCATATACATTTAACAAAAACTTTCTGCAAGGCATTTCTAGTGGAAGTTGCCTGGCTTGCGGTTTAATTACATGGATAAGCTACTTCAAGGTGTTCAACTTATCATGTGTATGCTCAGACTTGCAAGAGATGGCTAGGGAAGGCAGGCAGTGGGTCCAGGTGGTAGAAAATGCTTATCATGTGAGGGAGTAGTTCCTGCTGCCCTGAAGCAGTTAGGGGTGCAGCCCCTCAATTAGACATCCATGAAATTAGCGGTATACAACTGCCACCCAGAGGCAAATACCTGCTTTTGGGGCAAGTTGCTCAAAATGGTGGTAAGTGTCCAGAAGTGCTTGGAAAAAGTTATTTTTCTGGCTCCATTTCAATCTGGCTTTAGGGTTTGGCTTTGGCACTGAAGGAGCCTTAGCCACTTGACCTGTGCTGGGAGAGGCAAAGAAGGAATGCAACCCTGTTAGTTCTCCTAGATCTCTCACCAGCTTTTGATATCATTAACCACAGTATCCTCTTGGACTGGCTCTGTGGGTTGGGAGTTAGGAGAAGAAGCAATGTGTCTATCTCAGGGGTCAGCAACCTGTGGCTCACGGGAGTCATTTAATTGGCCCAAGAGCCGCCCCCCAACCAAGTCGCACACTCGGCGAGTCCCTGCGCACTGCGCTAAACCAGTGCAGCATGGCACAGGGACTCACTTCTGTGGCACCAGAAATCGCATCGATGAAGATGCCTGAAATAGTTGGCACGCGCGCTCACGCACATGCGCGATCTAGCCCATGGAGTGATCTCCGCTGGAGTGAACCGGCAAGGGTGGGGTAAACCTTGCCGACCCCTGGTCTATCTGCAGAGCAGTATTCAGAGACTGGCAGTAAGGGGCAGGGCTGCTCTTTGGTCCCATGAAAAATACGCTGCAGAGTTCTGCAGGGTTTCATATTGTCCCCTATGCTTAACACCATTATGAAGCCACTGGGGCGCCTCTCTTTGCATTGTTCTACCTAGGCTGCAGGATCTGCCAGGTAGGGACTTTTTGTCACTCCAGCAGTGAGGGGAGCCTGAGATGCTTTATGTTAGGAAAGGGGCTTCTCTGTGCAATGCTCTTCCCCTGGAAGATATTGTTCAGTTTTTGGTGCGAGCAGAAAATCCTTCTCCCCCTAAAGACCACCTCTGTGTTATAAGAAGGAGATGAAGCAATTCAGGTTGAGATCATTTTATTGAGTGATTTTATTGTATTTAAATCCCAAGAGTGCTTGCTATTAAGGGCAGGATATAAATTAACAAAATAAAGCAACTGCGCATTTATTGCGCATTTATTCCAGGCTGCCTGGAAATCCTTCTTGTTTTATCTGTATCACTTCCACCAGTAACAGGGAATCCCACATGTTGTGTAGTTAAACCCACCTTGCATTAATCTTTGGGATGCCCCTTTCCTTCTGGAACTATGCCAAGGGGCGTATTGCTCCCTCTCTACAAACATTACACATTACCCTTTTAAATACAAATCCAGGGCACACCAGTGTTCTAAGCCTTGTGGCACCTTATCAACGGCAAAAGGTTTTCTAAGCTTTCATGGGCTCAGTCAACTTTATCAAATGCACAGACCTGTGACTCCAAAGGAAGTGAGCTCTAGTCCATGGCAGCCTTTTGCCTCTTTCTCATTTTAAAACCAAACCCTCATTTGCATTGTTCTACACAGAATGAATCTGTCTTTGAGACTTTCACTTGTTGTTCGCCTGTTGTAAGTTATCAGCTCCTCCCCTGTTCCGTCCCAGACCAATCAGAGGCTGCTTCCATTTGCCACGTAAACAGAACTGCCTCATTTATCATCTCCACGCCAGCAGAGACCAAACTGTTTCGAAATACTCACATCTGGCCTTCATGTGATAGAATGGTGCTTCAGAACTGATCATATGGCACAAGAAAGCTCAAGAGAGGGGGGAGAGAGAAGCAACGCAGGGGAAAAAACTCAGTAATGCCCTAGCCTTCTCCTGCTCCAAAAGCTATTTTTTTCTAGACTGTAACCTGAGCAGAGGTATCACACATGCTCCAAATAAACAAGGCATAATTCTACATTTACACAATTGGGCTTCAAACAACATCACAAGTTAACTCTCCCTGGGAAACAGAGCCCAAAAACTATCGTCGTTGCATTTCATTTCCAGCATGATATACCTTGTGCTTAATCCTCAAGAAAGAATCCTGATCTCATTTGAGACATTAGGAATCTACAGGATTATTTTGTTTTGTCTGGGCACTTTAGGTCCAGGGGGAAGCTTCTGACTTCAGGGAGTCCAGACAGATTGCACCCCCTACCCCCTTCCCATATGGTTGCTATATTAAGACAGCATGCATGGAGATCCGAAGGAGGTTATAATACTGCTATTTTAGGGTCCAAAGCAGTGCAGCTGGCTTCTAAAGAGAGTCTGGATAACTTCATTGCCATCAATAACATTTACAGCTATGCAAGCAAGGAGGAAATGGCAGGAATTTGGGCAAGAGTTGAGTTCCTGCCAAAGATGGGGAGGGAGCTCTGGCTCCCAACCAGACAGTATCACTTAGCTGATTAGATGCATTCGCAAGGGCTAAAGAGTCCTGATGGAGAAGTATTGATCATTACTGCAAGAAAACCCAGGTTCTTAACTTATTTTTAAATAGGCACACATTTGCTTCCTTCAATCCAAACAGCTGCAGTGAGAGACCTTATCATGTACTACATTGTTTCCCAAACTTCCAATAGCTGAAGCACACTTTTTCCAAATTAAACCTGGCATTGGCACACCTAAGTCCTTCAAGCTTGCATTTGGTGTGTAGAAAGGAGCTCATTCCTTCAGTTTCTGCACACTCTGCTTGGCACTCTTCTTCCAAGGGCAGGTAAATCTGCTGCATCAGAAGCAGTGAATGTCCAATCTCCCTCATCTCAAATCATAAATAGCTCACTACTTGCAACCAGCATCTGTGAACACCCAATAAAAAGCTTGATTTTTTTATTCAAGAATTCCAACTTGGCTCACACCTCTTGCATAGTAATAAAAACAAACAGACCTGCTCTGGGAGAGGGGGAAAAAGTGAATGCCTGCTGATGCTTTTCTGAAAAATGCTTTTCCAAAAACTGATGTCCATTTTCAGGAGTGCACATTGCTGCCAGGCAATGTTTTAAAAACTTTATGCATTTCAAAACCAGCTCATAGAGAACTGTGAATTGGGGAAATGCAATTATTTAACTCAATTGCTGATGAGGAGTGACGAAAAGATCGAAGCACACCTTAACCAGAGATGTGGCAGTATTACCTCCCCACTCAAGCCAGAGCAGTGAATCATGCAAAGAGACAGCCTCTTCTGTGAGTGGGTCCTTTCACAGGAAGCTTTAATTATTCAATATTATTTCTTAGATCACTTGTGGCACTATGATTTATTGTGATAAGCACAAGCCTCAGATTTGTATGTCTGTCCCCCCCCCCCAACACCCTGGCTAGAAGGAAGATTTCAAAAACCATTATTAAGCCATGGCTTCCTAAACCCAGGATTGTGGCTTTACACCAATGTGGTACCCTCTAGATGTTGAGGCCTGCAACTCCTATCATCCTTGACCATTGGCCATGCTGGGAGAGGGGGCTGGAGTCCGTAACATCAAGGGAGGCATCACACTGGGTACCCTGTTCTACAACAATATGGATAAACAAGCCAGCATCATATCTTGAAGCTGGCTCGTTTTGAGAACTGAGAATAGGTAGTCTTTAAACAAAACAGGAAACTGTTGCTTACTAAAAACCAAATAAAAAGCCCTCCAAAGCCCTCCTGACAGCCACATGAGGAGAGCACCCAAACCCAACACTCACTGCAGCTTGTGCATGTCATGATAAAACCATGGCTTATCATGAGCATCACCAAATGGCCCTCGACATTTAACAGACCATACTGTTGTCCTAAGCTCCTGGTGTATGTAGACATGAGTTTGGGTGAAGGGTATTATCCAAACAAGTTTTCTACTTCATAAGCACAAGAGATTGCAGCATTTCTTGTGAGTCTGGTGGGGGGCGGGGGTTAAAATAGCCCAATGCAGATGTTCCATAAATATAAATATATCAACACTAGGAGAAAGGAGCTGTATCCACACAGCCATTTATTCTCTCCCCTCGCCCCCAACATTTCCCTTAGTGTCAGGGCTTTTTTTCCAGCCAGAACTCAGTTCCCAGCACCTCTCCAGTGGGTGCCGTTGCCAGTGTAAGAGAACAAGGGAGATGTTCATGGCGACTTGAGACACCTCTTTTTCTAGAAAAAACAGCACTGCTTACTGGAGCTTACTGGAGAGCCAGTGTGGTGTAGTGGTTAAGAGCGGTAGACTCGTAATCTGGTGAATCGGGTTTGCATCTCCGCTCCTCCACATGCAGCTGCTGGATGACCTTGGGCTAATCAAACTTCTTTGAGGTCTCTCAGCCCCACTCACCTCACAGAGTGTTTGTTGTGGGGGAGGAAGGGAAAGGAGATTGTTAGCCATTTTGAGACCGCTTCGGGTAGTGATAAAGCAGGATATCAAATCCAAACTCCTCCTCCTCTTCTTCTTCTGCATTATATTTCAGCTTTCACACAACATAAAAGGCACTAATGGAGATCTAGCTGAATATAGTGTAAGTTTAGCACTTATTTTCATGTCAGCCGATTCCAGAAATAAATCTGTTTAAAGTACCAGCATGCAGTTCTTTCTCTGCCATTCTCATGGATGAATGATGGGGAACAGAAGTATGCATGTGTGGAAAGGGTAAGGAAGTAGCAACTCTGTCCAATAAAGTTTGGTGTTGTGTCACACCACGCCCACTGGTGTGAATGAAATTTAGCACAACATGTCAGTCAAAAGCCACAGTTCCATAACACAACAGATACTGCAGTGCGAAAGGAACATTTTAAAAAAAGGAACACAAGCATCATAAGTCAGGAAAACTAACAATATTCCTCACATCGGAAAGCACCCTGAGTTGTTGAGCATTAGGCTGAACATTTGCATCCAAGAACTAGATTGGATGCACTGAAAACAACGTTCCAAGTAACTTTCCTTATGGGACCTGATGTCGCACAACATAGCAACATCAGGTGCTTGGGTCGATTATTGAGTGGAAATTTAGGAAGTGTAAATACTGGCAATTCTCCTGCTGATGCCAGCCAGTTACCTTGTAGAAGTCATATCAGGCATACTGTAAAATTAGGAATTCCAAACACAGCGAGCCAGACCAGAACGAGTCACATAGCAAGGAAATATTTTCTTTGGAAAATATTTCCAAAGAAAAGAGTTCCAGTAGGTTCTTCAAATGCCAAATCAATATCAAAAACACAAAACCATCCTCGTAAAAGTTCTCTCAGCAAGTCTAGTCACTTAAAAGAAAAGTGAGATCTAGATTCCTTGGCAAGATTCACAAAACAATAAGCATCCATTTGTTTTATTTCTTCATCTGTCCTGGTGTTTTTCATGGGACTTCTTTATAGCGATGATCGCAGTGGTTTCAGTTTTTGGGGGGAGATGCACTACCAGACTGCAGTAAGAATGTTATATGCTGCTGGGTGGCAAATTCTATGCTTTTGTCCAGGAGCAAAACACATTATCATCATCAACAACAACCTTTCACCTTGAACTCTCAGGAAAGATAACAATTCAAAAATATAGTACTAAAATCAGTTAAAACAAATTGGTTAAGATAGGACTTATCCTATCAGGTGTCAAAGGAAAGGGTATTTTCTGCATTATTCTTCCAGCTACAACTGATTGAACCACTGAGCACAAGGTGTAGTTCTAATAGCCCTGCACCACCTCAAATATGTCAGAGATTTTTAAGTCCTCATATTAAAGTATCTCTGAGTTACCATGTCCAGCCTACCTAGCCTTCTCCCAGTTCAAGGGTTAGTTCAGATTCTGTGGTAGGACTCTGAATACTAGAAACTGTGACTGCTGTGGCAAGTGCACCATTGTATGCACATGTGTATGTTCTACCTTTCATACTCACAGCCCATGCCTCCATAGTGGCAAAGAGTTGTGCATGGCAGCCTGGCAGAGCTAATGCACTGAACATCCTGAATAATATGGGAGCACACTTAGCTTTAAAGAGTGCCGTCACATCCTTTGCTGCAAGCCAGAATCTTGCATGTTGGCAGAAATTAGGTACTATATTAACATGTTACTTTTCTCTTAGAAAACCCCAATATTTTACTACACCCCATGGCACCGGCTTTTATGTAGCAAGAAGAGACCAACAGGTAGGTCACACTAGCGAAACTACCATTTCCTTTCCTTTTTTTGTTTAGGAGGAGGAGAAATCCCAAATGAGAATGGGCCATAACACATGGTTTGCAAACAGAAGGTCCCAGGTTCAATCCCTGACATCTTCAGTTAATAGAAACTAGTAACAGGCGATAAGAAACATCTTTACTGAGAACACGGAGGGCTGCTGCCAGTCAGAATACACAATACTGAGCTAGATGGACAAATAGTCTGAGCTGGTACAAGGATCTCATGCTGCAAGTTATGAGTTAAAGAAAGTTGAAAACTACTGTGCTATGGTCCCCATAACACATAGTGCACGGACATATTTAAACTAGAGACGTCACTAAGCTGCATATAGAAGACAGTGTGTCATGCTTCAAATTTAACAAGCAAGTCTTTGCACACAATAGCTGCTGTATTTATGTCCATACACAATCCGATCTGGCAGGAGCCATGGGAATTACATCAGCTCTGCTCTTGGGGAATGTCTCCCCTGCTTCAGTCTACACAGAGATGGGTCCTCCAGAAAATACTTGTCAAATCAACATTAAGGATGTGTGGATGGGAGTTGCAATCCATTTGGAGGATTACAGATGCTCCATACCTGCCTTAGGGCAGGAGAGAGACATGCTGGATTACATCTCCCTGGTACCACCATGCCTCTCTCTGGGTGGGTGGGTGGGTGGGTGGGTGGGTGTATAGCTTAATTTTGTTCTCCCTTTGAAACGTTTAGCTGAACATTTAGCTGACAGGTAGCCAAAATGATGCCTTCCAGATGTTTTGGGTGACAACTTCCTTCAGGCCCAGCCAGCACAACTGATGGTCAGGGATGATGGGAGCTGTAGCCCACAATACCTGAAGGCACCACATTGGCATCCCAGAACTAGCCAAATGAAACCAGGTAAGAGAGAAGGACAAGACTATTATAGCTTTGAAAAGTAATTTCAGTGGGTAGTTTTTAACCACCCACGCATGACAAATTGGAGCTGCCAAATTCTCTCTTCTACAGTGTAATTCAAAGTAGAGGACCTTTGTCCTTTGCACACAATCACCCTACTGAGCAAACATTAGAAGCAAGTCTCACACAATAATCTATAATTATGAGATGGCTTCCGAGTACACACAGCTGTCCCCAACTGCGCCAATGTCAGTCTGAGAGCAAGAGAAAAGAAGGGACTCGTATTGAGCCAGTAACAGCAAGAGTAACCATTTTAGTTGGTTAAAGAATTATTAGATAACGTCTAGGTTCTTGTATTTACTAGGAAACAACTAGTGACCACTAACTGTGGGACAGGATGCTATCACTGCACAATCACACAGAGTCACCATGCTACAAAGCTCCAGCATTGGAAATGCTCTGGGATTATGTCCAGAGCAGACTATGTTTCTAAAGCACAGATGGTATTTTGCAGAGGGTTTTTGTTTGGGGGGCGGAGGTGGAAGAGATAAAGAATTGGCCTAATTTATGAGATGTCTGTACAGAACCATTAATTTTAAGAGGATTTATAAAGACACTTTAAAAGTGAAATAAAAGAGGGTGCCTCTGAGTTGAAAATAATTTGAATTGTGCAATCAAATCCAACACATGCAGCTCACATGTGTGTATAGTTTGCATGGTTAGTAGCAGAAGCATTAACTCAGCACTGTACACATATGCCATAGCCATCATAATTTCACATGATAGAAAGGGAGGAATGCCACATTTAATACAGTAACGGCTTTCTACAGTTTTTATAAAGCACTTGTATTAAAAATAATTACGTTATAAAACATCTGCAGCCAGATCACAGTCAATTTTTAAACAATGCTTTAAAGCTCAGTGAAAATTATCAATACTAGAACTGCAGAGTATAATCAATGTTTTACTCCAGTACAGTAGTACCTTGGTTCTCGAACTTAATCCGTTCTGGGAGTCCGTTCGACTGCCGAAATCGTATGAAAACCATGGCATGGCTTCCAATTGGCTGCAGGAGCTTCCTGCACTCAAGCAGAAGCCGCGTAAGACATTCAGCTTCCGAAAAATGTTTGCAAACTTGAACACTTACTTCCGGGTTTGCGGTGTTCAGAAGCCAATTTGCTCGACGACTAAGCCATTCGGGAACCAATTAGAGTACTGTACTCTAATTCTCATTTATCTGTGGGGTGGGGGTACAGAATCACCATCTTTAAAGTATGAATAGAAGAATGCTATGCCCCACCTCTGTTCTGGGAACAAAAGGTGCACTATTATTCCAAAGGCATGAGCTGAAAGCATTAACAGCTCATGTCCATTTTCTCTTTATGCCAACTTTTTGAAGGCCTGTTTTGAAGAAGCAGATCTACAGAAGCAGGTCTGGCTTGTTCTGCTCTGGGTTTTCCCAGCCCTAAGAAGAGAAGGCGGCTTGCCAGAAGATATAGTGTTGTTCTCAAAGTGGAGTATATGGTCAAGGTAAAAAGGTAAAGGTACCCCTGCCCGTACGGGCCAGTCTTGACAGACTCTGGGGTTGTGCGCCCATCTCACTCAAGAGGCCAGGGGCCAGCGCTGTCCGGAGACACTTCCGGGTCACGTGGCCAGCGTGACATCGCTGCTCTGGTGAGCCAGAGCCGCACACGGAAACGCCGTTTACCTTCCCGCTGGTAAGCGGTCCCTATTTATCTACTTGCACCCGGAGGTGCTTTCGAACTGCTAGGTTGGCAGGCGCTGGGACCGAGCAGCGGGAGCGCACCCCGCCGCAGGGATTCGAACCGCCGACCTTTTGATCGGCAAGTCCTAGGCGCTGAGGCTTTAACCCACAGCGCCACCTGCATCCCATATGGTCAAGGACTTGGGGCCAAAATAATTTGCCAGTCACAGTGGGAGAGCCTGTCCAAAATCCCATTATGTTATAACTAGATGAAGCATAATTTGGTGGATTTTGTAAAAAAGGAGCAGGAAGTCTTTTCTTCCGGGGGGGGGGGGGAGCAAACCAGGAATATTGAGAAATGGCAAGGAAGCTGCTTCAAGGTTAGAATATACATAATATATTGATAGATATAAATAACAAATAATAAATATTGTGATAAGTAAGTGGGTTGCAGATTTAAATGAAGATATTCTGGAGGTAGTATGAGAATCCATGTGGGAGCAATATAGACATAATTCACCACGTGGAAATCTTTTAAAGTAATAGCAAGATAGTACATGACGCCATAGAGAATTAAAACGATTTATCTGGAGGAGAAAGCTGAATGCTGGCAATGTAACGCTGCATATTTGATGGAAAGGTCTGGTTCCACAAAAGCTTACAATACTTATATTAAGATGTGGTGCTGTATCCTCTTAGAATTTAACTGGGATATATGGAAGGTGCTAGATCAGAAATTGAAAAAAATGTATGGTTTACTGATAGCAGCAAAAATATTTGTGCAAGATTAGGAAAGAAAGTACAGAAGTACAAAGAATAGTGGATTGGGAAAAGCGAACATTTAGAGAGAAAGAGAACTTGGACATGTTTTGGACTTAATCTAGAGATAGTTCTTAATGGGAAATATTAAAGGTACTATGCCTTACCTTGTTATGGTTTACTGATATGGCATTGAGTCTGACTGTGATCGACAGATTCAAACCTACACACTCAGGCATGAAATGCAGCTCATTCATACGAGTCATAGTCTCAGCCTGATCTACGCAGCAGGGTTAATAAAAGATGAATGAAATGACAACTGCTATGGTTTCTTATGCTATTTACCTCTGGGTTTCATGCTACAGGCTAGGAGCCTTTTTTCAAATCATCAGGATTTCCAGGAAAGGGGAGGGGGAGATAGACAAAATGCCAACTATCTATTAGAATACCACTTAGTTAAATTGCAAAAATCAAGCATTCCAGCTTAGCTAGCCCATCAATGGAATTAATAAGAGTCACGTGCCAGATAAGCACAACAGCATTAGGGCACGTCATTCCCAAAGACAAATAAGAGCTATTTGCCCAGGCTCTAATTGAGGTCTCTATACCTCTACACCCCCCTTAATATGCATGCGTGCATGCACACACACATGCACACACACACACAGAGGGAGGGAGTTTTGTAAAAAGTCAGACCATTAATGCATCTAGCACAGTAACTGACCGGCATGAGCATCTAAAACAGAGAATCGTCTTTTCTAGTATTCTGCCCAAGTACCTTCTAAACAGATACAGTGGTACCTCGGGTTAAGTACTTAATTCGTTCTGGAGGTCCATTCTTAACCTAAAACTGTTCTTAACCTGAAGCACCACTTTAGCTAATGGGGCCTCCTGCTGCCACCGCGCCACCAGAGCACGATTTCTGTTCTCATCCTGAAGCAAAGTTCTTAACCTGAGGTACTATTTCTGTGTTAGCGGAGTTTGTAACCTGAAGCATATGTAACCTGAAGCATATGTAACCCAAGGTACCACTGTATTGTGGTCAATTTCTTCCTGGGATAGGCAACATGGTGCCCTCTCAATGCTGCTGGAATACAACTCTGAATTAACTCCCTGGGGGGGGGGGCGGGAACTGTTGCACAGCGTGGGGCTACTTCTTGATCCATCACTGTTGCTTGAGGTCCAGGTGGCCTTGTTGACTAGGAGTGCCTGTTTCTAGCTGTTCAGCAGCTACTACCCTTTTGACAGATGTAGCTTCACCACAGTGATCCATGTTCTGGTAACTTCCAGACTGGACTATTGCCATGCACTCTCAGGGCTGCCCTTGAAGACAGTCTGGGAAGCTGCAACTTGTGCAGAATGCAGGAATAAAGCAGAAGAAGAGTTTGGATTTGATATCCTGCCTTTCACTCCCCTTCAGGAGTCTCAAAGCAGCTAACATTCTCCTTTCCCTTCCTCCCCCACAACAAACACTCTGTGAGGTGAGTGGGGCTGAGAGACTTCAAAGAAGTGTGACTAGCCCAGGGTCACCCAGCAGCTGCATGTGGAGGAGCGGAGACGCGAACCCGGTTACCCAGGATTAGAAGACTACCGCTCTTAACCACTGCACCACACTGGCTGCACCAAGTGGGCATTTCTGGCTGGACTCAGAATATACTGGTCTTAAAGCAACTGCTCTGGTACCAATTCACTACCAAGCCCAGTTTAAATTGTTGATTTTGGCATTCAAAATCCTAAGTGACTTGAGCCCCAAATATTTGAAGACGACTCCTCCCATATCCACCTGCCTGGACTAATGGGAGGGTGCTGCTGGCAGTACCACCTCCTTGTGTGGTTTGTGGGCTGGTAGCGCATGGGGGCTTTTTCTCTGGTGGTCCCCAGGTTGTAAAATGTTATCTCCTCTGAGGTGCATCTTGTATAGTTTTCAGCATCAGATCAAGATGCCCCGCTTTACCCAAGATTTTAAGACAGTGGATGTTTTCCCTTGTGCTGTCTTGCTTCACACCTGTTTCGCTGTTCTCGTTATTTTCTTTAGTTCTGCAGCTTTAACTTATGGTTTTCAATTAATTGTACTATTTTGATATGGCCTGCCCCGAGACCGTTCAGTGAAGAGAGGGCTAGAAGTAGAAAAAATAAATATATAAAGTCATCCCTGACCATTGATGTTGCCAACTGGTGCTGAGGGCAGTTGCACTCCAAAACATCTGGATATTGCTACTTGGGACTAAGTCTCATTTAATTTAATGAGGCTCCCTTCTGAGTAGGCATTAACAGGATTTCATTGTGAACCTATTCTCCCATCCGACCCCACAGCTGCACTTTTATTCAGCCCTGCACAATACATTTTGCTGCCTGAGGTACAGGACAAGATAGTACTTCCACTTTCCATGTACAGAAACCACCTCAATTGGCAGCTGGAATTTTGCTTTAATAGCTGCAGCAAGATAACATCATCCACTGCACCTGAGGGCAACAGGCTAGTTCAGGGAGTACATGACAAGCTACATAGCACACACAGCTCTGATCTTCAAGGGAAGGGAATGCCCAGAGGTTCAGGAAGAATTCGTCACCTGAAGGGACTGCCTTCCTCTGCCTAATGGTAGAGCTGGCCCTGATTTCATTTCTGAGCCATGTCTGCACTGCATAGTGCACACAACAGAGTATAACTTGTATTTATACTTTTGACTGATTAGGAGAACTTACTAGTTAGAAATTTAGGCCAATAAAGATTATAGAGAACCTAATCTTAGGGTATCTGTGTCTGATGAATCTCTCACTCACACAGCAATTTCCCTAACAGCTAGTAAGAATGCAGCCATTAAGAAAACCTGGTGATGAGTCAAGATTGAATCCATGTGAGGGAGGTAGGCCAGAACACATACAGCCAGGGTTCCTGTGCCTTTTTATAGTAGTATGAAAGATGACATTTTAGCAGGTATAAGTTTTTTTACACTGGCACAATAAGCTGCATTTACTCTAAAACACCCCCCTTAGATACAGCTAAAGGTACAGGAACCCCTTCAGGAGCACTAGACTAGGGAGGGATGGAGAAGTGTGGTGATACACATGAGGGAATGGGCAGTGCATGCACAAACTAAGCTTGCAAGTTCAGTTATACCATTACTATTCCTCCAGAAATAACCACAAACAATCCCTGGATTGAGACAGGGTCAGGTTAGAGTGATTCTACCTTAGCAAGAAGAACATGAAACTAGATGGTCTTCAGATAGCTTCCAATGCAATGCCAAACTGCAAGACAGAAAGCCTGCTTTTTCTGCATTTAGTATTTGTAAAACATTTCCCCATCGACTAGAGAGGGCAGAGAGAGGCACATTTTCTGCTGAAATATACAACAGCAAAAATGTGCAAGCAACATTTTGCCTACTCATTTACTAAATATTTTAAATACTCCCTTTCCTGCTAAATGAAATCCATTAAACACCCCCAACATTTCACACAGCAGGCAATAAAAGAGCAATTGTTAAGAAACATTTTGAGCTTTGTAGACATGATGCTACATATGGAACAAGCATGGTTTCTTACCTGATTTCCTTTTTGAGGATCCATAATCCCTGAAAAAAAGGCAACAACAGATAGACATGGTTAGGTCTTGAAGCACAGGGGAGAAAAAAGGTAGAGCCCACTTGCTCAGAAGCACGTTGTGGGCTTCCCCTCTTTTAAACTGGAGCCTGGGACCACAAGGCATTGACACACACACCCAGCCGGTGATGCACCCTCCCTTGATCAGCAGCAGCTGGTGCTTCTGCAGCAGAGCCTAACAAGCCCATGTGATCCACTAGAAAGAGCCGACCATCCACTCAAGGGAGGGGGAGAGCATATCAATTCTCCCTTCTTTAAATCAAGCTTCAGATAGAGCCGTTACTGGCTTAACCCTTTATCGTTTTCATCCAGCACAGAGGCACAAGCATGCCGGCTACTCCTAGCAAGGATACCGCATTTGCTTCATTAAGCGATACTGTGTGACGCTTGCAGTACTATGGTTTCAAAAAAGCAGTTTGCCATCTGCATACCCCTGCAGCTTCTTCTAGTTATCTCTGCCTAACACTTGTCTGTGCAAAAGAACAGTAGAAATGCCTGGCTTCTTTCACATAAGGAGAATACCGTATTTTTCGTCCTATAGGACGCACCGGCCCATGTTATCTCCTCAAACGCACCTCGTTTTTTGGGGTGGGGAATGAATAAAAAAAAATTATTTCCCCCCTCCAGCTGCGGCTGCCGCCCCAAGCCTTGCACACGCCTGCCCGAAGCACGGGGCACCCTCCGGAGGGCTCCGCGTGCTTCGGGCGGCAGGCTGCCGCCCCAAGCCTCGCGCGCCCGGCGGGAGCTCCTGCCGGGCGCGCAAGGCTTGCAGACACTCGCCCGAAGCACGGGGAGCCCTCCTGCCGGGTGCGCAAGGCTTGCAGACACTCGCCCGAAGCACGGGGAGCCCTCCGGAGGGCTCCCTGTGCTTCGGGCAACAGATGCCACCCCAAGCCTCGCGCGCCTGGCGGGAGCTCCTGCCGGGCGCGCAAGGCTTGCAAACACTCGCCCGAAGCACGGGGAGCCCTCCGGAGGGCTCCGCGTGCTTCGGGCAACAGGCTGCCACCCCAAGCCTTGCGCGCCTGGCGGGAGCTCCTGCCGGGCGCGCAAGGCTTGCGGACAGCTTCCTGAAGCCTGGAGAGCGAGAGGGGTCGGTGCGCACCGATGCCTCTTGCTCTCCAGGCTTCAGCGAAAGCCTGCATTCGCCCCATAGGACGCACACACATTTCCCCTTCATTTTTGGAGGGGAAAAAGTGCGTCCTATGGGGCGAAAAATACGGTAAATGCTGTTTTCTCACTTGGATTGGTTCTTTTGATTATGGGGCTGACAAGGTTTTTATATTTCTAGAAAATATTTTATTAACTTGTATATTCACACAAATAGCTGTTAAAGGAGAAGCTCTTGCATTTCCAAAGCAGGATTTTCCCACCATCACCTCAATCATATGCATGCTTACTTAGAAGTAAATCCCAGTAAGTTCAATGGGAACTAACTCTCAAGTAGATGTGCATAGGATTTCAGCCATAAACGTGAGAAAATGCACATTTTCCAATAGCCATTTCAATAAATTGCCCATCTATTAGTACAATCTTTTCCCTACTAGAAATGAATAACAACCTGGTGTTCCCCCAGATGCTGCTGGACTCCCAACTTCTAGTAGCCCCAGCCAGAATGACCAACGGTCAGGATTATGGAAGTTGGAGTTCAACATCTGGAAGGCCACAGGTTCCCCACCTCTACTTTAAGTGAAGCAGCTCTCCAAAGTCATAAATGACAATAAAGGCATTTCATGAAAACATACAAATAGGAATTTAAAACATTTAAATAATGATTAAGACCTGTTGCCCACCTCTTGAAGCTACTGACCATTCATAGGTGATTGGGGGGAACTAAAGAGAGAATAGAATACAATGTAGGGGTGTAAACAATACTGGGAGCAGAATACCCAGTGGTACCAATGCTTCTCTTTGGGGACACAACCCCTGACTACTTATCCCCTTCCTTCTGGAGCTCTGAAATTGTTAAAATTGAGACGTTTGTAATGTTTCTAGCATTCTGACCCCTTTCCCTCTTTCGCGAGACAAATAAACCAATGAAATAAAAGTAATTAGTATCCTATTCATTTACTAAGCTAAATCGTTGCATTGTGGAGCCCTCTTCAACATGAATCTGTTCCTTCACAATCTGGGTCAACTTTTTCCATAGACTTAGAATGCCTCTCATTGTGATGGTATATTAAGTACAAGAGCCCAAAATTCCTTGCCTCCAGCAAAAACAGGGCTTGAGGAAGGCCAAAATTTCTGAAATTCTCTCTGTTCAAGCAGAGTAGACAGAAAGAAGGGCCCTGTGTTGAGGAGAAGGGGCTGCACAGACTTGAAGCAATACTGTGATGGTATTAGAAGAAGCTACAGTCTAGTTCTACACATGTTTACTCAGGAAGACTTCCCATTCTTCAATGGACTAATACCTATACCCATTATATATGGCATAAGTGCTTCTCAGCTTGCAAATCCCAATACAGTCATACCTTGGATCACAAATGTCTTGGTACTCGTCCATTTTGGCTCCCGAACGCCACAAACCCAGAAGTAAGCATTCCAGTTTGCGAACGTTCTTTGGAAACTGAATGTCCGATGGGGCTTCCACGGCTTCCATTTGGAAGCTGCACCTTGGTTTCTGAACGTTTTGGAAGTCAAATGGATTTCCCGAATGGATTCCGTTTGATTTCTGAGGTACCATTGTATATTTGCACAATGAGGGACTTGCCACATCCCAATTCCAGAGACTTTCTTTCTTTCTTTCTTTCTTTCTTTCTTTCTTTCTTTCTTTCTTTCACCACGCTGACAGCCCATCAGTACTGTTGGTTGGCCCATTTCAGAGAACTGCCACATTCACACCACACATTTAAACCACTATGATGCTACTTTAGACAATTTACAGTTCCCTGCAAATAGACTGTCAAGTCACTCTGAAATTGTAGCTCTGTGAGGAGAATACAGGTCCCCTAGCAACTCTTAGCACCCTTAACAAACTACAGTTCCCAGAATTCTTTGGGGGAAGCCGTGATTGTTTAAAGTGGTATCACTATACTTTAAATGTACAGTGGTACCTCAGGTTACAGATGCTTCAGGTTACAGAGGCTTCAGGTTACAGACTCCGCTAACCCAGAAATAGTACCTCGGGTTAAGAACTTTGCTTCAGGATGAGAACAGAAATCGTGGGGTGGCAGCACAGCGGCAGTGGGAGGCCCCATTAGCTAAAGTGGTACCTCAGGTTAAGAACAGTTTTAGGTTAAGAACGGACCTCCAGAACATATTAAGTTCTTAACCCAAGGTACCACTGTACAGTGTGAATGTGGCCTAATTCTATCCTTCGTCTATCAGTGCCATCTCTGGGCAGGATGTATTCCCCTCCTTCCTGCTGTTACCACTCCCCATTTGCTTACCCTCTTTCTCTGGACCCAATCCATACTATCAGTTAGAGGGAATGGGAAAGATAAGTAAGTGGAAGCTGATGCTGTTTGTCCTTGCTCCTGTCACTGCTCTCTTCCTTAGCCTGGTAAAATCAGAGTGACAGAAAGGACAACCATCAGGGCCAGGAACAAGGGGAAATAAATTCACAAGGACCCAAAAGAGGACATAAAGAAGGGTCCAAACAGGCACAAAATGAATGAATAATTGGTGATGGAGTCAGGAGGATGACATGCAAATCCATTGAATGGGATAATATGTGTGTGTGAAGCTACTTTTTTGTCCTGAATGCTTTGCCTTTGAAATTATTCAACTTTCCCTGATGAAAGATGAACCTTGAGTTTGATGAGTTCATCAGTGCATTAGGATATAATATATGGCAGTGCAGCACCAGGAAAAGACCCATGCCTCATGGGGAAAGCAGTGACTATGGAATAACAAAACAGGAGGCTTCAGAGGGCAGGAACAATCAATTAAAACCACATGACCTTCCCCAGAAAAGGTCATCCAGACTGGGATATGCAACACTGATGTTTATTGCTGGCTTTTTCCTGGAAAGTTAAAGGACAAAATAGATATTGCTTAAGAATCATATCCCCCATCTGGTTCTGCTTTGCCTTGTTTATCCCTTCAATCTGTGAACTTTTGCACAAGAGACAGAATATTTACCTCACAAAGGACCTGCCCCATAAAGCAGCCTGGACCGCCTGCAGTCCAGTCTTTGAGATACATCTTGCATCAGATCAAATTTAAATTTCTCCCATTGTGAAGTTTTCGTTGAGGGTATCTTTTTATAGAATGTAAATAAAGACAAACAGAACTGGAGAAGTTTAAAAAGCACAGTGAGGAACAACAAAAAGGGGAGTCATTATTATTTTGAAATATTCATAGTAGAAATGTCTGCAAGTTGCAAAATAATGCTCATTGCACAAATCATTTAAATGCTTTTAACATAGCTGGGGTTTCATGGATTCATGACATTACACTACAAGTTTAAGCTTGCTTCACACCCATTGATTGCATAGGTGCTACCCAATGCCATAGGTGCTACCCATTGATTGCATAGGTGCTACCCCAGACTTCTCTGAACTCACTCAACTCAGGGGAAGAGCAAAGGTAAAATTCGACCAAAAGAGATCCAAAATATACACATTTTTACAAGCAATTTTCTTCAAAATATGCATTTTTTGGTAAGCATTTTTGGCAGGAGAACTGCATTGCAAAATTTGGAGAAGTGAGAATTTGGAAGCATGGCACTGTTTCATTCCTTGTGTTATTTCAGAAAGTATGAATTTGGTAGCCTTTGCTTCAAATATGAACTGGGTGGGCAGGATTCTCACCCATCCCTAGATCAAAGCAGGAATCAGTGTTTGAATGGTGTAGCCAGATTTTTTAAACCGTTTGTCCTCACTGGTAGGAGGGTGTGCACACTTGGGCACCACTTCAAGCAGTAAAATGTCTTGGGCCAGCAGTAGTCAAAAACCTTGACCAGCACTAGCGGTAGGTTTTTAGATCACTTTCATGGTGAAAAAATAGAATTGTGGTTCTAAAATAGCTGCCTTTTTAGTGCTGAGTTCTAAACCCACTCACACACATGCTCTGGGATGATTAATATTTTTGTGGTTTTTGATTAGCTAAGGTCCCTTGTTCATAATTTCAAAGGCAGTCTTGATTTATCAGGTTTCCTAGCACTATAACACCAGGGGCCCATTTCCCTCTGAAATGGCACAATGATTTTTTGCAATACATAATTACTGGGATTATCCTATATCCTACAAGATGTGGGTGAGAGAGAAATGAAGCCAATTGTCAAGGTTTACAGTCTCTATTTTTCTTCTCAACAGTCACAGTCTCTCTCTTGGTATACTGTTAGTATTAGCAATGTCCCTTTGATCTTGTGCATTTGCTGCTCCTTTTTCTGAGCTATACTACTCCAGAAAAAAGCTGTAGTGTTGGCACTCTATCATTTCTTTATATAAGTTGTTGCCTGATTTAATTTAACACGTGCTTCCTGGTCATATTCTATTTGAAGTTACAAAAGGAAACACAAAGACAACTCCTTATCCGACATGGCTAAAAGCAGAGTTCATGCACATCAAAATAGATCCTATAAAACTACATACAGTTGTGGGGAAAATACCAGAACAGACTTCCTAGGGGTCGGGCACTACCAGCTTTGATACAGCTTTTGCATAAAAGGCTTTGTTTTCATAGTTCTATCAGGCTATAAGATGCAATCCAGACCAGTTCTCATAAGTATTAAGCATGTCAGGACATATGTTGGCATGCTCCAGTATGTGTTAAGCTTATACCAGAGGCCTCCCATAACCTGTTTGGCAATAATCCTATGAGATGGCTATCAGGCACTTCACTTTTTATGTATAGTTATGCATATGCATCTGAGAAAACACCTTTTCAAATGGACGTCTTTCTAACTTTCTGAACAAAAAATGCCACCTGCGTTTTGCTAGCAGCTTTCCTGGAGATGTGACTCTCTTAGCACTAAGTAGCTACTTTATATTCAACATATTTCACCTGTTATTTCCATAGATATAAAGTCCCCATGTCCCATATGTGTCTTGGTTAGGAATAGAGTACTCTTGCCTAGTGGTGGTAGACTTCAGATTTGTAGGAGCTGCTTTTATTTTTTATTTATTTATTTTTACTAGCAGCCAAAGATCCACCAACCAGAGCCTGGTACAAAAGACATACACTGAATGAAAGAATTCTGAAGCCAGGAATTTATTCTGAGTGCCCTTCCATGCAACAGTCCACTTCTGGTATCCCAAGCTTTCTGCATTTCAGCAATATGATTTAGGGTGGTGATAGGAGGGGGTCGTTTTGCATATCAAAAATCCTTACCTATCTACTGCAAATCATCATGAGATCTACCTTAGGCCCACTCCTGCTCTTGCTCATACATGACCGCTCTATGCTGTTCTAAAGCTGCTAGATCCATAAGACTGAAAACTTGCATCTCTCTCCATAAGCATAACTATGGACTACAATGATAAATCATGAATTAATTTATTCTCTCCTTCTTGGATTAGAAACAACAGACTCTTAAATTCCCCCAAAACTGAAATTTAAGTAAAGAAGAGAGCTCAATATCCACTGGGAGACACAGTTGCCTTGTTCAGAAAATCAAAAGACTGGGACATGAGTCTTGATTCAGATGTAACACTAAATCATAGGCTGGCACTCAAGGAATGAGCTGGGCTAGTCTTTGCACACGACACCCCCTTCTCTCTCCTCCTCTGGCACAGCCAGCCAGGAACTTTAACCTTTACAATAATCAGAATTTCTCATTATGTCCACATTGATCCTGGCTTATTTCAATAAACCATAGTTGAAACTTACCTCAGTTTGTCTTGTTGAATGTAACAACAAACTATGATTAGTTGAACATGGTAGAAGATAGTTCTAACACGTATACAATTTACATTAAAAACCCTTAATGCCACAAAATAAGTCACACAGAGAACATTCCCTGCATGTAAAAAATTAGTGCCTAAGGGAGAAAGCTAATTCAGAACCCTTCTCCCTGTCATGCCTGCATCACCCTGCAGCCTGAAGCAGTGCAGAACACACAAGGATTATAGACAATAGAAACACCATATGATCATGTCAAATGAGTCAAAGAAATCGCAAAGTAACTGCGGGGAAAACCAGTTAAATTAAAAACAAAAACCAACACATCATTGAGTAGGAGCCTACATTCTTCTGTGTAAATGCTTATAATGCATATAAATTACCAGCATCCAGAGCGGGGTCTTGGCTTCCCCTGTGTATTCGATTCAGCATTTTAGGCTCCAAACTGTCTTCTGGACAGTGATTTAGAATGGAAAAGCTTTTATCTAATTGTGAAACAGGATTCTTGCCAGACACCTCTAATGGATGAGATATACAGCAGGGCCTGCTGCCTCGTCATTGCTTTATTTCCTCCTGTTTGGTGAAACGGGGGAGGGGAACACTTCTCCATTCAACCTCCCTGACTCTGCTTTTCACCACGTAGCAAATGGCCCTCACTTAATGGCCTTAGTGGTTTTCAATTTGACAGGCAATTGCTTACAATGAGGAGTGCATACATGTGCACACTTTACTTGTTACTCAAAGCACCTTCATGGTTCCTCTTCTGAATGAGTCCCAGGAGTATAACACTGGATTAGAGCCCCGGCTGTAGTAACTGTAACCGGACATCAAACACAGGCCTGTGGCTTTATTGTCTAGATAGGTAAGGATTAACCTCAATCTTTGTTCAGCCTGACACAAAGACAATTCAGGGCATTTTCACACACATGGCTTTACAACACTTCCTGCTTCAATCCATTTGCAATGTAAACAACACAGGCAATTTGTAGAAAAGCAGAGCCAACAGATGGATGTCACTGACAACCAGAAAGGGGGGGGGGGATTGGTTCTTCTCATTGTCATCAACATAATGATGCTGCATTTGTGCTTCTGGTTAAGTACTGTCCCTCTTTTCCAACTGGTATTGATATTTTTCTATTAAAACGGGAAAACACTTTATTTCCTTCCTCAAAGATCACATTAGATCTGTGTGCACTTCAAGTTTCCAAGTGGCTCTACCTGAAGACACAAATTTCTGTGGTTGTTGTGCAGCTGTTGTGGCAATAAGTCTTATCCTCCCAGTTCCTCCTATCATTTTACTTTTCTGATTCTTACAGAGAGTCACTCAAGGGTGCAGAAGAGTGATGGACCCTTATTCATAAGGATGAAAGGGATCTTGGTATACTTACTGAACTAGTTTGCTCTACACAGTAGATCTAACTTAGTGAGACCATGAGAAGATTTGTTCTTCGCTCCAGCTTGTGGTAAGAGAGGTGAGAGCTTAACCACGATTCCCTGTTCCACCAAGATGCTAAGCCAAGCCTTGGTTTAGTTCAAGGAGCATGACAGTAAATAGGACCAGGGAGGAGCCAAGTGGCTGTGAGCTCATCTCCAGCAGCCCACATGTTCACACAGTTTTGCTAAACCAAGGTTTGGCCTACCATGCCATCTAAACCAACTTGTTGTCTGCATGGCCTAAAAGGGGTAAGCATAATCTTTAGAAAATTTACCAGCTGTAACCACCCTCATGCCTTACTCCCCTCCATTTTTGAAAAGGAGGAGTGATGAACAATTAAAAATGAATAATAATGCAAAATATTGGAAATTAAAAAACACATGCATTTTTTAATACTCTCATAACTAACATATCTTGAGATCCGAGTGTGCCAAAGAGGCTCACAACACATTTTACACTGGTATTGCTTAAAAGGCAAACTTCATGGGCAGTCATTTGTGGCAAGCAGCTCCCATGTGGTTAAAGCTGTTTTCAAAGTGTGCTCAATCAGCGCTCAATCATACTCCTGGCGTTTGTAACCCCAAGGAAAACCCCCTGAAAAAGATGAGAGTTGCTGGTTTGGTTCACATCAGTCCAAACCACATAGGAGTTGCTTCACAGATGGAAAGCGCTGCCCTCTAAGCAACCACTCCGTTGCAGAGAAACATAGGAAGCAAGCCAAAGCAAGCCAAGGAGGCCACGAGGACTTCCAGCAACCATCTTCCAGCACCTTACCTCTTGTGCCACTAGCTCTCTAGTCTCTCAGCAAGCCAGGCAAATTAGGCTCTGTGGGTTTGAGGACACCATCTAGCCTACCCCCACCCCCACCCTGTCACATTAAGATTACCTCATGCAAACTCTTCTCATCAAGCAGCTATAAAGACAGCCTCACCTAAACATAACCTTGCATCCGAACACCAGCCTGTTTTCAAGCAATTGGTTTACCTCCGGGTCTGTGGAACCAGGTCTGCTTGAGACAGAATCCTTCCCCCCACCCCCCACAACTGTTTTCATGGAGCTTGGCCGTGACCTGACAAAAGATGAATCAGATTCCGCTTCTCTTAGGTACACTGATAACAATGCCATAGCCTACCAATCCACCCACTAGGTCTGAACAACCCACTTTGGAGCCCCAAACCACAATGTGTAAGTCAGGGATATCTGGCACCCTGGAATGACTTCACATTGTGGATCTGTTGCATGCTTGTGTTGATTCTATGTTTGCATAGATTCTCCTCTGCAATGAATAAAAGGGCAGCTGCTGCCTCCAGGGAAATAGCTGAGTTTGGAGTCTTTATGTTATGGAAGAAATCATGTTCATCGTGCAGCTCTCCCCTTGTGTTTCTCATTCTTGAAGGTCTGAAAACAGTTTCTCTCAGACTGAGTTGCTTTTAGTGGCATATTTTCCATGCTCCCTTCAGGAACATAACAATAGTTTGCTTTGTAAATTACTGGGGGAGGAAAACAATACAGCCCAAAGATTTTATAGAGATGGGAAGACAATTATACCTTTTATGCTGGTTGGCCTGCAAAAACAGGAGGCGGAAGGTGTAAAGAAAAACAACTAAAAGCCTTGTACACAAGTCTTTCACGTATCTGCTGAGATAAGGTCCATAACTCAGGGGTTAGAAAAGCTGTTTTAATTGCACAAGGTCTCAACTTCAAGAGAGACCTGAAATCTCAGAAAGCCATTGCCAGTCAGTGGGGACAATACTGAGCTCGATGGACCAATGGTCTGACTCAGTGCATGGCAGATTCTTGTCCCTATAACCTGAAGTAAGGAACCACATCCAGAAAAGTGTCCAGTCACAACTCCTGACTAAGACGTTGGCTGCGGTTGCCCATTAACCACAATGTAGGGATGATGTTTCCATGACATGAGCAAGGCGTCTGCTCTGCCCTGGACTGCTTTTCAGCCATGTGGACAATGCACATAATTTATGTATTTCCTTTCTTTTATCATAATGCAAAATCTGTCTGTTTCTGTGTCAGGTTTTTCCTTGCCATTACACAAAAAGCTACTATTAAAAATGCTGAACCATTTCATTCATTGTTTTGAAACATTTTCTTCATCACTAAGGGTGCAACCCTGAGCCCAGATCCACTGAATGGCTTAGGATGTGGTGGATCTTCAGCTCAGCTGGCTGGTTCCTGGTTCTGCTGAGCTACACCAGCGTACGTCTCCAACCTTGGCTCAGCTGAAGACACACTGGCTTCAGTCCCTCATCCAGGCTTGCTTGGCTCAGCCAAGCACAGTGGATCTTAAACTGATGCAAGCCCTGAAACGGGGGCATTCCGAGGCAGTAGTGAGGGTGGGAACACTGGGAGGGAGAGGCTTACACTGGATCTGAAGCCCATTCAGCTTGTCAGGTGACCTGGCAGCCCAGCATAAATTCTGCCAGCAAAAGGAAAGACAACAGCGAGGGCCCAATCCTCAGAAATCAGGACCAGGCTTACCAGGCAGCTCCCCACACACTGCTCAGAAAGAGCACTTGGGATGCTGCATCACTCCTGGCCAATCTCACAGCTGCAGCAGGATATAAACTATGGCTTAGCATGATGCCCCAACAGGGCCAGTGAATTTCTATTGTCTTATATCTAAGACATTGAAAACCGGTGTGTGTGTGTGTGTGTGTGTGTGTGTGTGTGTGTGTGTGTTAAACAAGACATATTCAAGGCAGGGAAGCTTAGAGATGCAAGATCCAATTG
This sequence comes from Podarcis gaigeae, assembly GCF_964106915.1. Classification (NCBI taxonomy): domain Eukaryota; kingdom Metazoa; phylum Chordata; class Lepidosauria; order Squamata; family Lacertidae; genus Podarcis; species Podarcis gaigeae. The sequence goes on along the minus strand of NC_139681.1, from coordinate 56,286,750 downwards.
TGGGAGTAAAAACTAAACATGGAATTGGATTCTTAAGATGGAGGGGGGTATTAAAAATATTTCAAGATAGTGCACAGAAATGAGTACTTGTGTGGAGCTTAAATATAAGGATCCCTTCTCTTGAAAATAGGACTGTGAATTATCTGGAAAGGAGTAAGATCCTATCCTGCTAATTTCCCCATTTAGGGAGAACAGTGTCATCCTGAATTACCACAACGATCACAAATTAACATCAGCACAAAAATCACTGCCATGAAAACCTTACTTCAGCCAGCGTTGACCAACATAGCTGCAAAGGCAGCCAGTATATGGCAATCCCCAATCAGACTCTTGCAGCCTGCTGGAATTCCTCAAGCCGCTGGAAGAAATGCTGCCCAACAGCTGGTTTCTATCTTCTGTGCTTTGGCCCACGTCATGTCTCCGAAAGAATCTTTTGCAGTCTCAGTGAGATATATACCAGCAACATATCAGCAAGAATAACGGACTGAAAGCAAAACTGCAGAGCAATCAGGCGCTCCAATGAGCTGCTTGTAAATCTACTAAAACGTGGCATGTTTCCACAATAAACACAGCGCAATCGCTCTTGCTCTCTTCCCACTTCATCTGTTGGGAGGCCAGCTCGGCTGTGAATGTACCATCATAAAACAAACCTGAAGCAGATACTCCACCTATTGGAGAAAATCTCTTCCTACAGTCCAGCAATCTTTAAAGCAACTTTGGATGTGGCACTGACTTTCTGTAAAGTCAGCAATTTTAAATGTGGTACAAGCATGTTAAACCTGAACCCTCAAACTGTGGTTTGCTGTGGTTTCTTCCCATGGGGACCTTGAGCCCCTTTGGAAGAAAAGCAGCCCAAATAAAGTGACAACAACTCTCTTGGGAATCAGAAGGGACCATCCCCTCACTGTAGCCCATCTACACAGGGCTTTATATGCCCCCCCCCCCCCGCTTTATATTATCTTGGCAGCAACTACTGCACACCGCTCTGCTACTGTAATATCCTGAGGTTCAATTGTTTTGCAGAATTCTGCAAGAATAAAAGCAGGGGTTCAGGAATCAGCTCTTCATTCTCCTCCTATGCCTTGTAATTTTGACATTGAGCAATTCTGTGTATGACCGGATTTTTCAAGGAAATTAGATTATCCCTTATTTGCTGATCTAAAAATTGTGTGGAAACACTGGTAAGGTCCTTTATCTAATTATGAAAAAAAAACCAAAAACAAAATAAACCAGTGTGTTTTAAGGGCATAAGATCAACAGTGCGATCTTACGCACATTGGTTTGTAAGTATCACTGGATATAGAGGAACTTTCTTCCAAGTAAACACACGCAGGATCAGGCTGTAGAATAAAGGTTGTTTCCCCCCTTCCTTTTCCTTTTAAGGAGCTTTTAAAATTAACATGGATCTGGGCAAGGGGGCTAGTGAAATTTCACATAGACTGGTAGCATTAGTGGGTTTATTCGCAAGGCTGGCTTTGCTATATTTATCTAGATGCAGTCATAGCTACATCCCACAAACTCTTACTCAGCCTAGCTTAGCTACACTAGAAAGTCAGTGTGGTGTGGTGGCCAGAGTGTTGCACTTAAGACCAGGGAAACCAGGATTCCAATGTCTGCTCCCTTGACACTCACTGCTTAGCCTTGGGGCAGCCACTTTCTTAGGCTTACCAATAGAACAAGATTGGTGTGAGGATGTATGATGTACGCCACCGTGAGCTCCTTGGAGGAAGGGCAGGACAATAATAATTTTAAAAACTGTTACATTTAACAATTTGCTTTGCACACACTCCTGCCCCCTCCAATATATTCAGAAGCTCTAAAATGAGCTCTGCAATAGAAGTGTGATGTGGAACAAAATATTGCAGCATAGAGTGCTTCTCTTCATTGTTCCAGCCAGTGATAACCGGCAGCAGAGCTTTCCAAACATTTCATGCTGGTGACACAATTTTATAGACATGTATCATTTTGCACTCCTGCCAACCTAGCAGTTCGAAAGCATGTCAAAGTGCAAGTAGATAAATAGGTAGCACTCTGCAAGGAAGGTAAACGGCATTTCCGTGCGCTGCTCTGGTCCGCCAGAAGCGGCTTAAACATGCTGGCCACATGACCCGGGAGCTGTACGCCGGCTCCCTCGGCCAGTAAAGCGAGATGAGAGCCAAAACCCCAGAGTCATCCGCGACTGGACGTAATGATCAGAGGTCCCTTTACCTTTTTTATCATTTTGCAACACAGTAATTCAGTTTTACTAGCAAACTGGACGTTAAACGAACCCTTTTCCAGCCCCGGGAGGAGCGTGGAGAGCGTTTGTACAATACACCTACACACTGCAAAAGACACACTAATGTTTCGTGACACACGGTTTGGAAAGCTCTGATGGACATGGACATCTCATTGGCTACTATGGGAGCAGGATGCTGAACTAGATGGGCCACTGGCCTGATCCAGCAGAATAATTCTTACGTACCTCTTCCAAGATACTCCATTCCATCTCTCCCATAACCAAGAAAGCCAGGGCTCTGTGCCCATCTCCATCTTCAACTGGACTCTCTTCCAAATCCCCTCCTCTTCAGATTTTTTTGGTAAAGGTTTTTTTTTTTTAAACTGTGCACTTCTGCAAACTTTGGGCTTTTCCCAATCCAGTTGCTACCACTACCCTGTGCATGGAAGGTGCCATTGTGGCTACGTAAGGATCAACAGAGAATGTGTTTGCTTAGTGTAGAGGATTCTTACTTTTCATTCACTGTACAAATAACAGGTTACGACCAGATGTTGTGTCTGTCTATATTAATGTTTGCTACTCATTAATTTCGGGGCTCAACTGATGACTCAGCCACACTTTCATGTTTGTTATTTTTAAATACAGAAGACAAGATAGAATATAATTTAAAATGTCAGAAACCATTATGAATATCAAATACGTTTTCTTATTTAAATGTCTTTTAACATGCATAATAGTAGAAAAACTGAGTTATGACAGAACAATGTTTTCCCCTCCTGGATTAAATTAAGGAAAACAGATGGGTTTGCTGAGCTTCAGATAAAAAGAAATTTATGGGTATGTGATGAGCATGAGGCAGACTGAACTTTGCAGACACTAATTCTCCAACAGGCTCACCCAGAGCCTATCAATTCAAGATGATTTTTTCCTTCCTAAGGCCAACATGGTATAAATAACATCCAGAGAAGCCAACCTTTTTTCCTGACATACTAGTTTTCTATGACACCTCCTGCCTTGCATAGGGGGAACAGTCTAACACACAAACCTCCACCCTAGTCCAGCACAGCCTGATGTGAGACAGTCCAGCAAATGTTTTACCATTTGATGGTATAACCTGACACTAAGACACCATGGCAGGAGCGGGGTTTTTTTGGTCCTCCAGATGTTGCTGAACTACAACTCTCATCATCCCTGGTCATTGGTCATGCTAGTAGGAGCTGATGGGAGTTGTAGTTCAGCAACTTCTAGAAGACCTTGCACTATAAGTTTATAACCAATTATTAGAACCCCAGTTTGTGTCAAGAGGAACAGGAGGCTTCATGGAGGAAGTCATGCATCTATCATGTGAAGCTGGTATGTCTACACTGTCTTCTTCATCCCCCAAGTCAACTGGAGCAAGGCTGGGTTTCAACTAACCTTTACTGATACGGATTAGCCAGTGTGGTACAGTGGTTAGTGTGTTGTGACTAGGATTGCAAAGACCCGGGTTCAAATGAGCCCCGAAATTACTGGGTGACCTTGGATCAGTCTATGGGTAATCTAGGCATTCTTACTCGCACAGTTAGATGGGGCAGTGCTCACTGGCCCCTTCCCTTTCATCACATCCATGTCAATTTCCACACATTGGGGCAGAGGTTCTGAAGCAGGGAGCCTACTCTATTCCATGTGTTTGAGCAGGGTTCTAAATAGCACGGGGAGCAAACACTGGTAGAGCAGGCCTCCCTGTTTCAGGCTAGGGCTGTGAGATGTATTGATACAACTGGCCCAACACCAGTTTGTAGACCACATTGTAAGAACCATTTCAAAAATAATTGAACTGGCGATGTATTGTGAAGCACAGCCTTCAAAACTCCAGGGGGCAGTATAATTGCAAGCCCTCTGGGGACTAGCTAACTGCCCTCCCTTTCCCATCTGATGGCAGAACAGTCCCACTCGGGCTCGCCTGCCTCTTAGAGGAATCTGCAGTGCTCATAGCACATACCTATTAATCTTCATGACTGCTCCTTCGCCCGACTAGCAGGTGGCTAGTACAGTCTTATTGCATGAGATGCCAGATCTGGCTTCAGTGTAGTCTGTGGATCAGGGTTCAAGAGACCACAAAGCAAACAATACTGGACATTAGTACTTGTGGTGGAGGCAGATCTGCATCAGGGAAGACCAGCAAGTCAAAACATCATGATACTCAGAAAAGAGAACAGGCCTGCCTGGCAACATTTCATATGGAGTTAGGTACTGCCATTGGGAGAGTTCCTTCTTAGTGATATTCAATAAGCTTACTGCAGGTCTCGGTGGTCATCCTACAGAAGGAATGAGGACCCTGTGGCCTTTTACATGTTGCTGGACTACTACTCCCATTGTCCCTGACCATCAGCCATGCTGCTTGAGGCTAATAGGAATTGCCTCTTTGGCCAGAGGCTGGTGATAGTGCACAGGTAGAATCCCGCCTGACATTCTCAAGGTTCACACTCTGCTTCAGGCTCAAGTCCTAACACTGGGCCTTTTGAGGATCAGGTGGCCGTTATATTCAAGAGGTGAGGAAAAACATATCAGGCAGGCATTCCATATGCATAATGCAGGCTAGTTTGAACCTCATGTCAAACATATGCACTGGGCCACTAGAGCCTGAAGAAACGCCAGTCCAAGATTCCTTATCTATCTTTCAGGTTCTCCGACTGGACTCCCTCACATCTGGCAACACTTGGCTCACAAGACAGCTCTCGGTTACCTTTTGAATGTGAAGGTATTTAACAGAGATGGTTGCAATTGTAAGATAAATGGGGAAAGGCGGGGCTGTAACACCTAATAAGATGACAGGTGGGAAACATATTTAGAAGCATCTGCTAAATATTATGAGGAAAGATTTGTGTTTGCCAGATTTTCAGGGTCTGATGCAGACATTTTGAGTTGCAGATGTATGTATCGGAGTTGCAGCAGATCTCTGACCCACATAGGAGTTATGCACTTATAATGAGCTTTGGAAACGAGAGCCTTTGAGTAAACCATTATGGGTCTTCCATTCTGAATTTTGGTTGAATCACTCATTATCATTTTTTTCAATTTTCTCCATCGACATGAATGGTTTGTTTTTTAAGCCTGGTGCCCTTCCTAACTGCCTACACCTTATTTGATCACAAATGCAGTGCAGCAGGCAGAAACTCACCAGTCCTTATGCTTGAGGTCCTTTGGGGCACACCCGAATAGCACTGACTTATAGAACTCTCATCACACACATACACACATCCCAGGGATGCTGAAAGTGGCTTGAATAATGATCTTCAACTGATGGGTCCGAACCCACTAGTGAGTCATAACATGAGCACTACCACTATGAAAATATATGGTAAATGACTCAGAAAGGATCCCCAAATGTATGTTTGGGTGCAAAGTGGGTCCTGGGTCTGAAAAGCTTGAAGACTACGTGTATAGTTTAACCTTTTTGCATCTGGTGCCCCCTAGATGTCACTGGACTCCAACTCTTGTTATTTCTGATTACTGGAATTAGAGCCCAAAACATCTGAAAGGCAGATTGAGGAAAGCTGATATACTTGGTGTGATGGTTGTGTTGAAAAAGTAGAGTCAGTGGGTCAATCTGGTCATGCAAATTGGCCTTTATATCACTGCTTTTAAGCCTTAAAAAGAGAACAATGAAAAATGGAATTTATGGTATATAAGGAACTCTACATGTTTAAGTTGGGAGGAAAAGGACAAGGTTTGATAGCTATTTTTAAGTCTGAATAACTGCTTAAAGGATAACAGCTTGAGGCAGGGTGAGGAATAATGAGTTGAGGTTGAAATGCAGCAGATGTAAGTTCAAAACCTCCTAAATGCAAGGATAACTGAACAGCCGATTGGATTACTCAGGAAAAGTTGTGGGGTCTTTCCATTAGGGACAGCTAGAAGATTTTAAGCAGGAAAGGAGGCTGAGTTAGCAAACTTTCCACTCCAGCTATATCCCTGTAATTATTTTTCTGTGGACCAAAATAAAGGAAGCTTATAAAGTTCTCCCTATATTAAGTTCACCTCAGATTTGGGGGCTGCAAATTAACTTGTCTTGTTTGTGGTATGCCACTGATACCTTAGCAATCTGCTAGCCTTCCTTTCCCCCTTCAAAAATTGTTTAACAATACAGCAAAAAAACCTTCTCAAAATTACATACTGTACATGCATGATGATCAGATACACACAAGAACTGTGCTTCATGTGATTCAGAGCCAGACCATGTATGTAAGAACCCTGCTCAGGAAAAGAAAAGGACCTTTAGCTCTGTTGTATGTAATGAACACATTCATTCCTCTCTAGAACAAGGCTTGAGTTGTGGGAAACCCAGGGAATTCTAATTCTTATTAATAAAGAAGAAAAATAAAAACCACATTCCATCCAATTGGTCTTTGTTTTCAGTCCCTCTGACCACTTTCCTATGTTGCCTATCCTTCCGTTTTTTATTTGTAGACTGCATTGAAGCCATTTGCCCTAGCCATAAGCCTCTTCCATTTCTTTGAGTCTTTCCCTGCCCACAGCATCCAGGTTGCCAGTGTGCACTAATGGTTAGGTATGTTAATGAAACAGAGTACAAAAAAATCATCTTGATGTGATGGTGCACACAATGGCCTTGTGATTTTTGTGGGTGCCGGCTGTGTTTCCTCAATGCCCATAAGTATTTGCACACCTTAATAATACGCAGCAGCAGCAGCAACAAGCATATGAACAGAAGGATCCTAAAAGCTGAGGCAAACTGTGCTTGGACCAGTTCTGAAACTAAATTTAGCAATTCTCCAAGTTGAAGAAAGGCAGAGCAGAAGCATGGGAGCAGAGCTAACCCACAGGGCAGAAATGGGGTAAAGTCTGCCCATCCTTAATATTTTGATATACTTCCATTTGACAAGTAAGTATGTTACTCCATTTGATTTCTACTAACTTTTCCTTTATCCTTGCATACACCTTAAAATCAATCTGCAGCTTTGCTAATACAAAAACTGTCATGCTTCTCTTTAATTGACTTCTCAATCTAACAAGGAATGTTTGTGCTTCACTTAAAGACAGGGACAGATCCAGGTAACGACTGGATTTTATATTTTAAAAGTGGGAAGCGGAATGGCTGAGCCACTGTGTGTGTTTTGACTCAGCAGGTGCAACCTGACACCTGCACAGATTCTAGTTGAGCCTGATTCAATTAAAGTTGCAATCCTGCATGCAAGTCTGTTATTTCCTCCTATATTTCATATTACAACTGTGATATTTGGGCTACAACCATTTACCCTTTTTCTCCCCCTACCCCCACCACAAACCCATTTTGCTTAGCATCCAGACTGATGGAATATTCTGGGGAACTGAAAAACTTTCTCACAATCCTAAAACAATACTTCTTGGAATGCCCCAATCTGAGGACATAAATGTTGATCTTCAAATAATACAAACTCTACTGATAACAGCAAAATTTTGTATGCCCAATTTTGGAAATGTAAAAATCCCCCAACAGTTATGGAATGGCTGCAGAAAACAGTCTTGCAGATAAAGCAAACAAACAACTAATTTGTTTTTTAAAATGTATCAAAAGATGGTCCATGTTTATACAATTATAGAATGATAGCTCCTTATAATTTATTTACAATAAATTGATGTTCTATCAGAGTGTACTATTTCTATCTGTTCTTTCCCTCTGTTCCCAATACAAACTTATGATTCACATTTTCTCTTCGTTTTATTATTGTGTACCAATACTAAAATGAATAAAAATATAATTTTTTTTTAAAAATGCTCAAAATGTTGTGACATTTTGCTTGGCCCAAATAAAGTTCTTCGCTGAACTGTGGTTGATCTGCCCACCCCCTTTATGGACCTAACACAGCTTCCCTTGTTTATCTTCTGTCTGCCTCTCTGTTATGCAGATTTTTTAAATGGCTGCTCACAAATGACAAACTAGGAGGAATAAGAGAGAGAGCAAAGCTGCAAATACTGCACAGTATCCTCCACTCCCCCACACACCCATGCTAGATTAAAAGTGCACCTTTCTGGACCAGTTGCTGCTAGCCATGACTTCACGGTTAAAATGAAAAACAGAAGGTAAACCATGTAATGCATCATTTGACCTCATGGTGGAGATAGAGACCTAGAAGAACCCAATATACAAACTAGTCTTCTAAGACTTCTGACAGACAAGCAGGGCATACGTAATTAGGGGCTCTTTCCCCAACCCCTCCCAATCAATGCCAGCCAAACCTTTTAGACAATCTGTGTTGATTTCAACTTACATCAGACCACAACCACAACAAGGCAGAGATGTGCATGTTAGGAGTGGCTACGTACCCAACATTACCGTTCTCTGTTTGAAGGCATCCTCTATGTGAAGTGCTGTTCTGTCCCAAGTCTGGTTTAAAGATAAATAACCATAAGAAAGGACAGCAGAAGCCTTGAACTTGCCTGTCAACATTTAGCTGCTGGACAGCAGCTGGTCACAGTGTTCTGCAGTCTGGTGAGGTGTGCTCTATTCCTATTTGTAATTACATTTTGTGTCTGCACTTATAAATCAGCATGTGCTTGTTTTATACAGATCTGTGCCCTTTCCCTCCCTCTTTTTTGGCAATATGTAAGTGGTCTCTGTAGCACTGAACCACACACTCAAGTTAGCCTACAATGGCCTTTGAAGCAACAATGCCACTAGATAGAAAATGGATGCTTGCAGCTGTCACCCCAAAAGCCAACGAAGGTTAATTTCATTTCACCACTCATATCTTCCTGGCCATGATATGAGATGGGCAGCAGTCAGTAAAGGTTACCTAAAAGAAGGATGCCACCTCCTCCCTTTCATTTCTTTAAATCCTTCCTCAAAACCTCAAGCTTTGCATGAAGCCTTTGGCACAATCCCCACGTTGTCCTACTGTAAGGAAGCCACATGCTACTGAAGTAATTGTACATTCTTTTCTTGTTTATCCATGGATGCCTCCAGACTGTATTTTACAGGAGGGATTCCAGTGCATCCTGTAAATTTAGGTTTGCACTATTCAAGAGGATTACACTGCTCTGTTGCCCTAGTGCAACAAATACACACACACACACAACTGGCTTTTGCAGTTAGGAAACTGACGACGAAATGCACTGAAAAGTGTGGGATGGTAGAATGATGAATATGTATAAACACCCCTCAATGATATCAGAATGTGTGCTGGTTGTCATATAACTATCCTGCAAGAAAATCAGAACAAATGCTCCATAAAGAATGGTGGGAGTTGGGGAGAGATATATAACTTCCATGTAAGCTTTGTGAAAGCAATCCATGGCATGGAGAATGTTCAATGTCTGGAGCAGTCCCCTGCCTCCCCTTGCCATATTGCTTCCCTGTGTCCAATTTTGGATGAGAAAATCCTTGGGGCAATACTCCACTTTTACACTGTGATGTGCCATGCACATTAATAGCATATATGTGGAAGGCTTCCAGTTGTTAGCAGAGGTCCTCATTCTGCTCCTTGCCCTAATCTGTTTCCATGACTGCTAACCTCTGTCCTGCCCTGGGCACATGTACTATGAAATTCCCACACTTACCATCATTCTCTCCCGTCATCACCACGATACAGTCCCTGATGCACAGTGGGCATTGTGCAAGGAAAGTCAGATTTTGCAACCAGAATTTCCCCAAATTGCATCTCTTATTATTCTTGCACAAGTCAAAGAACATTTTCAAAAGCACTAATTATAATTACTTACAGGCACTCTGTTTCTGAGAAATGTGGTGCAGTACTATCTCCAAAAACTGTAATCTGGAATAGGACCCATTGGTACCAAGTGCTAGAGAGGCCTAGGAGGAAATTTCTAAGAGGTAAACATACTGCTTTGGCTTTTCTTTCAGCCAAGTTTTCTGATATTAATCGGCACAGAAAGGTGAGTGCATCTGATAGTCTATATGTTATAGTCTAGCGCTTAACAGTGATTGGTATCTGTGATGCTGCCGATTAACACTTGTCTCACCTCCTTCTAATAATGTTTCCTGGACTGACTATCTTTTCCTCAGCAGAGGGTTATCTGGAGCACAAAGCAGTGAGTCACAACCACACCATACATTGAAAACACTCTTCTACCTCTTCAGACTGCCATGGCTTCCCCCAGAGAATCCCCAGAAACTGTAGTTTGTTAAGAGTGCCGAGTGTTGTTAAGAGACCCCTCAAAGAGCTACAATCGCTAGTGCCCTTAACGAACTACAGTTCCCAGAATTCTTTGGGGGGGGGGAACCATGACTTTTACAGCAGTAGAAGAATGTTTTAAATGTATGGTGTGGATGTGACCATGGACAAGGAAACAACAGTAGTACATGTGTGGTAGGGCTGAGCCACACTTCTGACACGGGCGTCACTGTTGTTTATGCAAAGAGGGCTGGGCCAGGGGGGCGGTGAGAGAGGGGCCATGACAACACATCTGCTGGACTGCTGCTGCCATTCCAGTGTTCTTGTTGGTGTACTAGCATGGCCTCAACTTGCTAATGCCCTGCCCAGGCAAGCAGGCAAGCAGCAGAGATTCTGGTATTGGGAGGTGAGCTCCAGCCCACCACATGCACTGCTACAGCAACAAATCCACCCGTAACAAAACAGAAGCCCCGAGTCTTCCTGATATAATGCTCCCCAAACCATTCCAGTGACAACTTATTATGAACACTCAAAAGTGGTTAAGTCTTCCACAGGACGTGTCGCTGCTGCTTTGCTACGACAGATTCATCTCAGCTATGCCTCTGGATTTTATTAACACCCCAGGAGTCATGCAAGGCACCCAGTCTGAACTTGCCTCTCCCTTGACATGCCTCAGAAGGCATTTCCCCACAGCATCACCAAGATGTCTGAGATGCTTGGGCAAGGGCAAGGAGCATGTGCTCACAGGCCTGGAAAGCCTACAAGCTGAGCTTTGAAAGCCTTCTCGGTGAATCACTGGAACCTGAGCACTGGCCAAGTCAAAGTGAAGCCTCTCAAAGGCATGGAGAGACACTCTAACCTGCAGTGGTACATTTTAGACTCTGGACTTAATTGTCTGACAGACAGCTCCTCTTTAGATCATAAGGTGTATTTACTTCACTAACTTCAAAATGTGAGGTAAGTCATCCTGTGCATTGTAGGTTGGAGTGTCCCTTCTGCACATTCTCCCAAGAGGGGGCCCTAGACTTCTGCTCCAAAGTTTTGCCCTGATAGCTCCGCTGATACATCTCCCTCTATAGGTACCAGTGCTTCCTAGAAAAAAATTCTGCACAAGTGATTGGTACACAACCTTTCTAGTCATCGCTGAAAAAATATGGTTGCCCTATGGGACTAGTGGACACATAAGGAGGAGCAGGCATGCCACAGATTTCCAACTCACTTCCTCTCTCTCTCACCTAGCAGGATTTCAAAGTCAGCCAGCAAAAGTGCCTGGAAATCCCTTGGGTGTTGTGACAAGAGCTGGTAATATATTTGGCATTCAAACTATGAATCATGCTTCCATGACTCTCTTGCCACGGAAGGATGTGCAAGAGATATCCTGCTTTTCATTGTGTACATATTTTCTATATGGTTGATCAGATTATCTTTCCTGTTTCTTGCAAGTTTGACTCTGTTAAACTTGCTGCAATCTAAGCCAATAATATGCTGTTCTTATGCAACTCTTCTGCACAATGCAATCAACGTAATTCTATTTAAATTTGATTTTACTTGACAATCTTGCCTTTCTTTTAATTAAAAAAACCTCTAGCTCTTATGGTCTCATATGAAAGCAAGAAAATGTGTAGCATTTGCTGAAGTTGCAAGAAACCAAAGGAAGTCTCAAGTAGGATATATATTATGGTAGGATATATATTCCCTGCACTAACACGCTGTCCTTTCCCACAATCCTCTGTCCTCACCCCTCCCTGATCCTAGGAAAATTGGTTATCCTTGGCACCATAAAGATGCTAATCCCAGAAAGGGAACTGTCCCAGGGCCAATTCACATATTCTCCAGGTGAAAGAGCATTCTTATGATTATGGGTGCTATGTATGGTTTTTTATTTTTGCGTTATGAATGTGATTGCTGTTTTAAATGAATTTTGTACTCCTCTCCAAGACTGATTCGATATGGGGTGGGATATAAAATACTTTAAACAAGTATGAAAGAAATAATATTTTGCAAACCATTCCTCATCATAGAACTCAGACTGAATCCACTGGGTAACTTAAACTGTGACTGACATTCTTGTTATACTCTAAATTGCAAGTATTCATGATACTGTCAGTTCCATAATCACATGACCCTGTTTATGTGAACATTTTTCTTCACTGGATGAGAAAGGAGCAAGTCAGACTCATGCAACTTTGCCCCATCCTCTCTCTTCTCCTCTCCTCTCCCTGCATAGAAAGCAGTTCTTAAGACCCACCACAACATAGTGGTAAAGAGTAGGTTTTCGTGGGGAAACAGCCAGGGTGGCAGGGGAAGAAGCGCTCAGACATGGAGCTTTAGAGAGTGGACCTATGTCTAGAATGGATGGATGGTGGCTAATGGATTGAAGTTGAATCCTGACAAGACAGAAGTACTGTTTTGGGGGGACAGGAGGCGGGCAGGTGTGGAGGATTCCCTGGTCCTGAATAGGGTAACTGCCCCTGAAGGACCAGGTGCGCAGCCTGGGAGTCATTTTGGACTCACAGCTGTCCATGGAGGTGCAGGTCAATTCTGTATCCAGGGCAGCTGTCTACCAACTCCAACTGGTACGCAGGCTGAGACCCTACCTGCCCGCGGACTGTCTCGCCAGAGTGGTGCATGCTCTAGTTATCTCCCGCTTGGACTACTGCAATGCACTCTACGTGGGGCTACCTTTGAAGGTGACTCGGAAACTACAACTAATCCAGAATGCGGCAGCTAGACTAGTGACTGGGGGCGGCCGCCGAGACCCCATAACACCGGTCTTGAAAGACCTACATTGGCTCCCAGTTCGTTTCCGAGCACAATTCAAAGTGTTGGTGTTGACCTTTAAAGCCCTAAACGGCCTCGGCCCAGTATACCTGAAGGAGCATCTCCACCCCCATCATTCTGCCCGGACGCTGAGGTCCAGCGCCGAGGGCCTTCTGGCAGTTCCCTCATTGCGAGAATGAGGGAAGTTTTTAATGTGTGATATTTTAGTGTATTTTGGGTTTCTATGGAAGCCGCCCAGAGTGGCTGGGGAAACCCAGCCAGATGGGCGGGGTACAAATAATAAATTATTATTATTATTATTATTATTATTATTATTATTATTATTATAGAAATGAGGACAAAAGCAAGTCTGGATGAGCACCGTCTTTCTAAGCTGAGCTTACCTATACTTGCTTTTAACACAAATTCTGTGCTACATGCCATTGTGCAGTGCAATAAGAAGTCACACATACAGAATTGCCTGTCTTTATCACACAACTTTGGGAGTGGGTGATGCTTGAAAGGTCATTTCATACAAGCACACCTCCACACCTGAGCAGATAGTTGATGCAAGATAATGGAGTGATCCCTCCATTAGCTTGCATAGGAGGAAAGAAGATAGTGGATCTCTATAAATGGTGGTGATGATGGAGAATCTCACCAAAAGGGTTCTGTTATCCTTGGCAGATAAGATTCCCCCAACCCAGTTTCTGGGTAGCCTTTTCTTTTAGCCATGCAAGTTAATAGAAGGATGGCTCTCAATTAATTTGCATAGGGGAAAGAAGTATCTGTAGCCCCAGAAATAACTGCAGAGTGTATGTAGTCACCACCACAATCAGTTCTTCTCCTCCGCCTGAGAAAAACTGATGGTTTGGGAGAAAGGGATTTTGAAGGTGTGCACTGAGAAGCAGTAAGCCCCCCCCCCCCCCAGTTATGATCAACCTTTGAGTTGTATATTAAAATAGAGGATAAAACTTCATGCCTACAGATTCACTCCCACCTGCCTAAGATTAAGATGGAGCAGGAGAGGAAGGTGAAGGGCAAAGGGTAGCAAACTGGTTCTGTAAGAACAAAGCTACTTCCAGCAGTTAACATGAGGCTGGTTCACATGGAAATCCAGATCAAATGAGCAAACAGAAATCACAACAGATTGGAAATGCATTATGTGCCTCACAAGCCAGAAAAAGCTGTGGCATGGGGAAAACCCGAATTGTGGATCGAACCTAAGTGTGTTAGAAGAGGGGAAGAGACGTTGATAAAACAGGGGTGGCTAACCTCCCCCTGCCCTCTTGCTGGACTACAACTCCTATAATCATGGGAAGCGTAGTTCAACAACATCTAGAGATCCTTGAACTGGGAAATGCATAATTAGAATTTGTGTCTCAGCCAGGCACTCCAGGCACAGCCAGGCACATACACAGTCATACCTATTCTAAAAAGGACAAGTTGCAAAGGGTAAGGGCAAATCTTGCAAATACGAATATTTTACCAGCTAAATCACTTGTACTAAACATTTTACCAGCATGTCCCCACCCTGCCCAGTACTAATTTGCCACAGCATAACGGAGGGGAATAAATTTACTAAGCTACTTGCCTTGAAGGAACTGTTGCTTTCCCTAGGGCAATATCCAAGTGCAATACTGGGGGAAAGGGGATGCCAAACTTTTAGTAACATCTAAATGTCTTAACAGGCAAAACCAAGGGCAGTTAGGACTAACATCTCAAGACATTTGGGAGCCCAAGGCTGCAATCCTGTGCACTTACCTGTGAGTAAACCACATTGAACTCAGTCTTTTTTCCTAAGTAGACATACATAGGATTGCACTGTCAACTATCACTGAAGCAGTGCTAAAACTTTTGTAAATGTTTTTCACCCTGATAACTACTCACATTTTGCTGAAAATGTAACCCACAAAGCCGCTTCACTTTCCATTTTTAAGTACGATCTTTGTTTAAAGCAGCTGGAGCTGAACATTTGATACAGATTGTGACTTAAAAGTACAACAGGAAAGCCTCAAGAACAGAATAAAGGAGTGCCTGAATCTAATTAAGTGTGATGACAGAGGACAGCCCTCTCACTTCCCACTCAGACCCTCTATGTAGAGGTGTTTATACATCTTTAAGACAAGCCAATGCTTAAAAGCTATGCTAAAGCAGAAGTTGAACATGACAACAGATTTACTTACATGAGGGTTAAAGCATGAAGTTGTCCTTCGTTTAAGGAGCAGCTGGAAAGTGTTCTGCTGTTTAGCTTATGCAAAATACACAAAGCTGCTATTTGTGTTTGCTCGGAGTTATGGGAGGTGGGCCGTGCATCCCAGCGCACACACGCAGAGAACAAAGCCTACATGCATACAATATCTCTTACTCCCACCCACTGGTACTTCTCAGAATGAGGGACAGATTTGCATAAGACATCATCTGCAGCCAGTGATAACAGCTGAAGAGCGAAGTGGGACAGAGGGGCTTTAATATGTGATAGATGATCGAAGAGTGAGACCACACAGCCAGTGAATAAGAAGAGGAAAAAAGGGCGGTGCCAGAGAATTCCTAAAACAGAGGGAGAGAGATGCATGAAGGAAAGAGAAAATTTGGAACACACCCGTGACCTACAGACCAATGGAAAGCTGCTCACTGGGAAGAGGACTACCTCACACTATGGGCATTTGCTCCCCCCTCACTAGTTGTGGAGGAAAATTTTCAGACATTATCTTCATTTGTTCTATAAATTAGTCTACACCCAAGTTTCACTCGTTTTAGCCAATGAATAGAGGCATAACAATGATTGACATATAGGAAAGCAGATCTTACAAACTCCACAAACATGAAAAGGCCAGAGTGACACACACACAGTTTACTTCCTGGCTCCTTTATTTTGGTCTTTCCGGGTGGAGAACAGATTATACTCATATTGCAGTGGCTATGAGAAAAAGTTACACCAGCCCTGCAAAAGAAACCCAGTTATCAGAGCTACTGCCTCAGTTGACAGAGTGGCAGATTTGTGCCCGCTGGGTCCCTGCTTCCTTGCCTTGCCAGCTAGCCCACCACCCCAGCTCTTTCAAAGCTCTGAAGAACACCTGCTCCATGCCTGTGCTGCCTGAAGCAAATTTAAACTTCAAATTACCAGTAAAAAAAGAACTTCTAGCCACTGGAGAATAATGGTACCAGCAGCACTCTCCTGGCCGCCCTTCCTCAGAGGGTGTGTATGTTAACTTTATTTATTTATTTATTTATTTATTTATTTATTTATTTATTTATTTGGAGTATTTACTTGCCCTGCCTGGGGCAAATAATAAATAAATCCCAAGGAATCCCATTTATGTACTTACTTATAAAAAAATATTTATATACTGCTGTATCATAAAAATATATCACAGCGGTTTGCAACAATATAAAAACATAAAGCAAACAATAAATTTGTAAAAAGTTAAAAGCAAAAAGAAATTAAAAGCAAACACCAATAGACCATTGAGGAGGATATACTCTTAATACTCTTAATTGCTTGCAAGGGCCTGGAGGAATACAGAAGTTTCCAGCCGGTGTTTAGAAGTTGGCACAGAAGGTGCTCACTGAATCTCTAGTGGCAAGGTGTTGCCGAGGACTGAGCCAATGATGCACTAAACCTTTCATGCCAGTGTGCCACTTTACTACATTAAAGGAGCTGTTGTTTTCTGTACTGTACTTTTCTCTTTTTTTACATAGAGGAGCATTCAAGAATATGATTTCTCCCCCTGGAAGTGTTACACTTCGAAATTCTATCTGTTGCTTTGAAAAGAAGCATCAAGAGAACCTGAACAGCCTTTACCAAAGGTGTCATGGACTTTGAGGAAGCACGAACTCAGGGCAAAAAGGAGAAATGAGCTAAGAGCAAGACATGTTTGGGAAACCCGCACTGTGATCAACTCCCATCCAGAAACCTATGTCCCCGCTGTGGAAGGATGTGTGGATCCAGAATTGGCCTCCACAGTCACTTACAGACTTACGGTTCATGGAAGACAATCTTACTTGGCTACAAGTGATTGCCAAAGAAGAAAGAAAACCCTCTTAAGCTTCACCATGCAGAAAATAAACAATCACAACTCACCATGCTCCATTCTTGTCTTTGCTAATTAATTTCTATGACCAAAACTGGGGTAACACACTCTTATCTCTCCTGTTGCTATCCCCTGCCCACCGGTGCTCTTTGAATGGCTGGTTGAAACAACATTAATGGTTTCCAGTTGAACTGAAACTATTAGAAAGACGATGGCTCTCAAGAAAAGAGGCATTTTATTTCTGTTGTTTTTGCTGCAGCTGTATGAGTCACATCAGGCTTTCTCTCCCCTCCCCACCCCCAGCCTTATTCTATTAGGAACAATCCCTGGGAAGATTTTGGTTCCAGAGAGGGGGAAAGTTGGCAGAAACAACCCAATTTCCATATGTTCTGCATGATTTTAAAAAGGAAACTAACTGCCTTTAGTTTTGAAGGCCCAACTCCCAAGAATGGCTTTGACCTAGTAAAAGAAAATCAAGAGGTTTCTTCTCTTTTCTTTAAATTTACCCATGACTTCTCATATTCTGTTCCAGGAATGTCTTGGAAGTTTTTCTGGCAACTCTTTTCAGTTGGTGGCAATATTGTGGTTTTCTGCTGGGCACATATCCGGTAAATGCTGGATAGTATCCCAAAACTTGCTTGACAGGAATAGCCAGCCATGACCACCTTGTGTCCTCAAAATGGGGGTTCCAGTAAAGTGACTGTGCACACCTGTGCAGAAGTGCACATTGCCCAGCCATTACCACAGAGTAGAAATCCAGAAGTAAATATAACTCAGCGATAGCTGGGTGGAGTCCAACTGCTTCCCCGCCTCCAAGGCCAACACTTTCTAAAAGCCTTGCTGCACCAGTAACACACCGTTCCTGCCTTCGGCCCCCCCACAGGTCTGCCTGAGGCAAGTCATTTCACCCTGATGCATGGACTTGTTCAATGTTTTATCCGCCAGAGATGGCCTTTACCACCGGTTAAATGTGTGGACCTAATGAAAGAGCAACTTTACAGCCTTATCCTATTTCCTGGAAAATACTATGTAGGGAAGTGGGTGGGTGTGTGGAGAGATTGTGCTGCTGCAACCTCATTAAGTCTCCACTCAATACTGGATCAGCTCTACAGATGCATGCTGCACCTGTGAAGGAACGGAAAAGGCATAGCTGGTTATGTGTGCTGCAAAGCTGTGCATGGCTAGGGAAGGGGAATGAAGAAGAGGGGGTATGTTTAGTTGGCATTGTATCCACAATGCCAGGATGAGGAAGACTGTTACATGCATTAGTGCAATGGGGTACTTCATATATTTTCTCCCACTAAAATCTGACTCCTTCCAGACTGGGCAACATGGCCAGAAACTCACACTCCCAGACCCAAAAGTAGACACGAAGGAGCAGAGGTTGGAAAAGAGTACAAGCATTTGTTATTCTCAAGGTAAATACTGTATTTTCAGTTGGGTTTTTGTAATTTGGTTTTGTTTGGCACTAGTTTTCTTGCAGACCAGATGCAACTTTCTTATAGGTCATGTTCAAATGGTGCACACTGTTATTTTCCTGGCTCACCTAGAAACAAAGTGCATCTTGCTTTCTGACAAGTTAAGATCTAACCTTCTGGACAGTTCTGCCAAATCAAACATGAATGCTTAATATTGAAATATCAAAATCTCCCCTGTAACATGCAACTGAAATGTTCAGTGCTTGGCTGAATATCATTCCTCAACCCCCTTTATCATCTTTCTGTTTGTACTCTGGTTGAAAACTTTAAAAGCCCCAGGCATCCCCTATGAAAAATTAAGCACCAAATGGTACAAAATATGTTCATTTTCATACACTGACCTAGGTAAAGAGCACATTTTTCAATCCTCCTTTCCCCCACTGCCACTCAGAGATGGGCTAGAAGCCAAGTCTGTGCCGGTAAGCTTGTTTTTCTATTTAAAGTGTTCATTTTTATTAATAACCCTTTAATGTCTACACACTGGCACTGTAGGAGTTGTATTTCCATGTTATGTCATCGGGAGCTATTATGTATTTAATTCCTGAGCCCACAAATCCATATGGACAGCATTAAACATATATAGCATAGCATTAAAACTCTGTTCCACCCCCCTCCCAGAAAAAAGCCCAACCCCCAGCTAAGGTCATGGGAAAGAGAAACAGGCAAGCAGGGTGATTTTAGCGTTACATTTTACTATGCACAACTAGGCACTTTTTTGTGCACAATAGGTTGCGAGTTGCCCTGAGCTTTTGTTGGGAGGGGGACTAATACCTGAGCCAAATAAATAAAAGTGGGGTTGTGTTAATAAACTTGGCAGAGTGTTGAGGCCATAGGGCAAAGCCCTTACCCATGTAAGCTTTGCATGTGCACCCAGACATATTTACCATATTCAATGTCTGATTTCTGTACAGTATTAGTACACCAGGTGCTGATGGCTTGGGCATGTTTGCTGCTGGCATGCAAGTGTTACACAGAAATGGGTCAGGTTATGTACTAAGTACATCTAAATGCACATGGAAAGCTTACAGATGAAGCCCTGGCGGTGTTCAATGACACTTTTTGTGGGGCTGGCCCACAGTAAAAGTTTCTAAAAGATCAATATGTACAATAGTAGAGAGAACAAAGAAATCCACTAAAATACATTTGTAGTTATTTCCCCATAGAAGATGAATCATGAACCCAAATTGTGCTTAAATATCCCATGGGATCAAATTCTCAAGATCAGAATGCATTGGGATATCCATCCATTTCCCTCTGTCTCCAAAAGGTTACACACCATGCATTTAAAGCACATGACTTCTTCAAAGAATCTTGGGAACCGTAGTTTTCCCCTCACAGAGCTACAATTCCCAGCACCCTCAACAAACTACAGTACCCAGTTTGCAGGAAGAGTAATGGAAGTGGCAAATCCATCAATGAAATGGGGGGAAAAACATTTTTAGGTGTAATAGACTGGGGGAATTAATCTCATAAAAATTAAAGCTGAAGTTTGAAAAATATTTATTTCCCCGTACATCTAGAAACACCAACACACCAACTTGCAGAATGTCTGTTCCTCATCTGCTGCAAGCATCATAACACACACTTCACTATCAGGGCCTCTTTGATATTTCCATCTGGAAAAGGCAAGCGCTGCCTCCCTGAAGTCTGAAAACTACCTTTTAATCTCCTATTCTCCTTGATCTACTTCTTTTTCCACCACTTGTTCTAGCTCCCCAATGAATTCAAGGATCACTCATCTGTCTAGTTTCTAATGCTCCTTAAAATGCTCGCAAACTTTTCTCAGAAGGGGCTCTGAAATTTAATTCAGGTGATTCCATTCCTTCAAATAGGGCCAGTCACTAGTCTATGCAGGTGAATTTTTTTTTAAGAAGGACTGGGAGAAATAAAACTCTTTAGATGGAGCCCTTGTATGTCCAGATTTCATGATCCATTTCTAGCCTTTTACAGCCTGCTGTGAAGACATGCATTTTAATGGCTTTAGCCTCATCGCTATTTGAACAACAGGGGCTTGATCTGTGTATTGAGAGGGAATAAGAGAACAATGGAAGCTTTTCTTTTATGCTTCTGGGCAGCCTAAAAGAAGTTTGCAAGAATGGAGCTCAGCTGTGCTGTGATATTTCCACCACCACTCAGTGGTGGAAAAGGATTAACAGATTAAAGGCCTTACCCAACAAGACAAGTGCACTGTACACATATTCAGGTCCCATATCTAAGGGTCTACTGCAAACTCAGGATCATCTGAAGAAGATTAATAATCCTCTTCCGCTTCTTTTGATCTCACCATCGCAAGTAGTTGAAGAATCTTAAAAGTGGAAGTGAGAAACTTACCATGCACACCAGCTCCCTCGGCCAATAAAGCGAGATGAGCGCCGCAACCTTATGGTAGTTATATTGTGATGTTTATTCTTTTGGTGTATTGTTGCCTTAGTAAAGATAAAGGGACCCCTGACCATTAGGTCCAGTCGTGGCCAACTCTGAGGTTGCGGTGCTCATCTCACTTTATTGGCCGAGGGAGCTGGTGTACAGCTTCCGGGTCATGTGGCCAGCATGACTAAGCTGCTTCTGGCAACCAGAGCAGCACAAAGAAACACAATTTACCTTCCCGCTAGAGCGGTACCTATTTATCTGCTTGCACTTTGACGTACTTTCGAACTGCTAGGTTGGCAGGAGCAGGGACTGAGCAACGGGAGCTCACTCCACTGCGGGGATTCGAACCGCCGACCTTCTGATCAGCAAGTCCTAGGCTCTGTGGTTTAACCCACAGCGCCACCCGCGCCCCTTGTTGCCTTAGGAGCATATAATTAGGATGTCATAGAGTTTAATTTTACTTAAACTGGGGCAGCTTCACACACATACATGGTTAATTAACATGTTTTACAATGACCCCAACTTTACATATTGGTAATGAGAATTCTCATGATGAAAGGTGCCCACTTTTCACTTAACATTCTTGAAACAGATGGACCATATTGTCAATATAACCATGCTGTCTTTTAAGAACTGTTAAGTTCTTAAAATTCTGCTTCCCAATGTGCCATTCTCTACTCACTGGATTCCCCATCATTATTTAAGCCTACAATCTTTTTTAAAGTAATAGGGAGGTCGGATTACCAGCAAGTAGTTTCCAGTGGTTTCCTGACAATTTTTCAGAGAACCCACAAGACTCTAATTAAAAGCAAATGCAATTCGACAGATAAAATATCCTGAGGTTCACCACAATGCTTTGATGTCTGCCTTCTGAGGAGGGTGTTGAAATCTCTTGAATATGGGATATATACCACAGTTGACTCTTGCAGTTGCCCTTCATTGGCTTAGGCTAGAATACTTAGTGCCACTTCCAAGGATATGAGAGTCACAAACTGAATGGCTTGAACCCTGGTTTTCACATTCCTAGGAGGTGCCTCTGCAAAGTAAACTTTCTTACTCAGCTCTTCCACAGCTGCCCTGGTTAATAGATCACATGAATTCAACATGAGTACATCAAACTGACCTATATCGCAACATGAAGTATTTATTTAGTGCTTTGGGGATGTTCAAGATGTTTAACAGAATCCTAGTCATGTTCGTCTCTCCCTTCCCTCCTTCATAACTTGAGCACTCATCCTGTTCATCCCATTGTCTCAGCTGCCTCATGCTTTCCTCTCCCTAGCTTCCTCCTTTGCCCCATGCTTTTAGGCCGGCTTCCTCACTCACTGCCATGGCCATTATCTCAATCTTGTGTTCTGCTAGAACAATCTTTTCTCTAACATGATCACAGTCATAATGGCATTTCCTCTGGTAGCTGAGGCCCCGTTCTGAAAATCAGGTCTAGGGTTATCTGTGAAATTTCAATTAAATCAGAAGCTCTGATAGTTTGATAAGCTGCCTGTCGTTTTGAGTCAAAACATGAGGTTATTTGATCTGCTGTTTGTGTTTCTGGGGGCCAGAGTGCATCAAAGACCATCAGTGCAGACAGGCAGAGAGACTGATGATGTGGTGGTGACTTTACCAAGCAGTTTTTGACATTTATCTCTTGGATACGGTATTCTTTAAAGCACCTAAAAGCTACCTACTTATCTTAAAAGAAATTAAAACTTTTTTTAAAAAAAGAAAAGAATGTGGCCTTGTTCGGATATTTTCTTTGAAGAAGAAATAATTTAGAGATACTGGGATGTTTGAGACATAATGCCAAACCACAGCTTAGTGCCACATGAGGGAGACGTGAGCCTCACACAGGGCTCATCCACAGTTTTGCTTCACCCATATTTTGATTGTATTGTACCAATTAATTCCCCTAGTCTGAGAGCTTTTTGCATTGTTATGTGACTGTCCCTTGCAGAAATATGATCTTACCCACTGAGTTGGATCTTTTCAGATGTGTGGAAAATCTGAAGAGAGATTTTGCTTAACCAAACTTCAATTGAGTGGGTAAGATCAGATTTTTCCAATGCACAGGTATGGAACAACAAAAAAAGCTCTTGGACCCAGAGGAATTAATACACAGTATGTATACAGGCCAAGCCAAAGTGTGGGTGAGACCTCAGGCTCACAGGCTCCTTCCCCCTTCCCCTTTCCTTTCATGACAGGATCCCCTCCTAGCTTCAGGCATTGTTCGCAATTTCATCTGAACCAGCAAACCATGGTTTGCCTTGTCCTACAAACCAGTATGGAAACTAGGATCAAACCATGGTTTGCAATCCTAGTTTGTGGCGTTAAGTTTTGCAGATAGTTTTGCAGGTTTGTACAAAGTGGCAGACAGTGGTTTGCCACAAACAAGGAAGGGAGGGAAGAAATTTCAGCCTGTACGGCGAAGAGAGAAAGCATGAGCTCAAGGGTCTTTAAAAGCTTGTACGCATTGCACCAATCATGGTTTGATATTACATCTGAACCAGACCACTGAGTGCTTTTCTTACAAATAGCAAGTACAGAATATATGAGGAGTTTAACAGATAAGCTCAGATACAAAATAGGGGCATCTTTTCTAGTCAATAAATGTTATCAATTAATCATGAATTGTATTAATCAATTAAAACTGTGTAGCTTCGCATATGAATAATAAAAAAGCTTTTTTGAAGGACAGGGTTATGTCAAAGTAGGTCACACTTGAAGTAGATCCAGTGGGCTTAAAATCACTCATCACCAACAAGTGCATTGATTTCAGTGGGTTTGCTCCGAGTGTGAGTGAGATACAGCCCAATCTTTCTTTCACTGATGATTATGTATGTTTATGTATCACAGAAGTCACCTTCTCAGAAGTGACATCTCTAACTCACGTCAGACAAAAGGGAAAATGCTTCTCATGAGATGGCACTAGTCACCTGCAGTTTTATAAACAATACATTGTGTGTGTGTGTGTGTGTGTGTGTGTGTGTGTGTGTGTTGCCTGGAAAATCAGTTTTTAGTTAGTCACTCAAAAGGTGTGTGATCACGCATGCACTTGGGGCAGAAAGGGCTCCACTTCCTCCCATTTTTAAACACATAAATAAATCTTTGCATGTAAGAGGAATGTTGGTGTCTGATAACCTCCTTCTACCTCTAGGTCAGGATGAGAACATCTGGCTGGACTGCCAATATAAATTCAATTATATACCATGGTAAAACAGTTCAGATCTCCAAAGATATCAATTACTTTGCTGGAAACCAGAGAGCAGATCAATAAGTACAAAAGCAATTTTCAGAAACAGGCATATTTCTTTTTCTTGAAAGCAGAGTGGATAGGTGAATAGAACTACCTTTCTTATGCAGAACATTATGGAATTAGCGATGCAGCGTGACAACCAGCTGTAGTGATCTATTTGCACAATGGATTTCAATTTGTGTAAACAGGGCTCATTCTTCCTTCCCTACTCCAAGAATCTGCCCATGTACCCCTAAAATATACTCTGAAGGCTGGAGGACCCCTCTGGAGTAGATTGCGAGGTACGGCGATTGCAGGGAGAAGGGGAGGGGAAGCAATTCCATTGCACCTGCTGGTGAAATTTCATGCACAACTGGCTTCCTGTCCAATCACAATATTTTGAATTAGGTATTCCTTTAGATGCATAACATTTTTATTACCTTGTTTGTTTGTTTGTTTGTTTGTTTGTTTGTTTGTTTAGCTAGCTAGTTAGCTTGATAGATACTCAACCACTTTCAAGGTTCATCATTTAAAATCTGATCAGAACAGGGCCCACATACCTGTTCCCAACTGAAATACTCCCAAAGTTGCAGAAAATATATGAGGAGGAAAAAATCCTGTAGGGCTAACCACAGCTTTGCGGGTGAAATTAGGTCAGGAAAACAGCATGAAGAAAATAGTGAGAATTTACTCCAGCACTACTGCTCCGATCCCTCCACCCCCACTTACTGCTGTGTTAAGATGAAAATATTTGGACATACATAATGTGTAATTTAGCTTTATATCGCCTGGTAGCTGCATTCCACTAGTAAGCAGCTGCAATACAGATGAGGCAGAGGAACATTCACAACTCCTTCCTAGGTACACTTGATGCCCTTTTGTTGGGTTGACAGAGTACTAGGAGACCAGAGAGGATAGCTCATTTGGTAGAGCATGAGACACTTGATCTGAGAGTTGTGAGTTTGAGCCACACATTGGAGGGGGGGAGAACCCCCCCCTGCTAATTACAGTCTGCTGGGAGGAGATATATAGCACAAATAATATAGTTATTGGTAATTCAGCAGAATGGTAGGTATATTTCTCTTCTGCATCCAGCAGAATCTGCTCTCCTGGTGTGCCTGATTTTGCTTTCGGCTTCCAAAAAATAGGCTCTCCGGATATTGTATCCGTCACGGATCATAATCAAAGCCTTGCAAATCATCTTTGAGCATGAGTATATCTGGTAAGGTAGACGGTGATTAAAACTTGATATTTTAACTGGCAGGATTTCCTTCAGCTGATAAAGCCAATACTTTTATGACTTTAATGATTCCTTGGAAGAACACAATTAGGCAAACTAACAAAGCGAGAAAAGTTCTGTCCTCTGACCTATGATTAAACAGATGCCAAGTTTGTTTCAATTTTCCCCTTGCATAAGCGCGCGCGCACACACACACACAGACTTACATGTGCCAAATTATAGTCTCATTTCCCTGGGAATTAAAAGCTTAAAATAAAACCAAGTGTTCTTCCATCCTCTGGATGCGATAAAATGAAATGACCTTTAGCTTCCTTCCTCGCTAACAAAATTGGAGAAGTGCAGCAGCAAAAGCAACAATGGAACTTACTCTTTAGGAGGGTTTAGGTCCTCTGGTCTGGTCTCAAAGAACTGAAAGACTTCATCACACTGTGAAATGTGAGGGGGAAGCTTCACCAATGCCTGTTTTTTAAATATATATAAGGGAAAGTCAGTTTTTTAAAATATGCCAAGTAACAAGAATTTATTTATTTTAAAAGAAAGTTTTGGATCATATCAACTCAGAAATGTTAGTGAATAAAAACAGGATGACATAAAAACACAAATTGGACTTATAAACTTGGTCTTCAAGCAGATTCACAGCTGTCAATCCTTGTTCAATATTCCCCAACCTTGGGCCCCAGATGTTTTTACACTACAATCCCCATCATCCCCAGGCAGTATGGCCACAGGTCAGGGGTGATGGGAGGTGTAGTCCAGCAACACCTTGAGACCAAAAGGTTGAAAAAGCCTGCTTTAGTTGGTCATCCCTTTCTAGGCACGGGACAAGCAGAAATGTAGACTAGTCCTTAGCGATGGGGAATTTTCAAAGAGAAAGACACCATCTCTTGTAATGGTATCATTAGCTGGTACAAAAGGAAGAAACAATCTTATGCTCTATATTTAAATAAGCATAAAAGCTAGCTGTTCTGGGTCAAAACATACCTATACTATTCTTGTTTAATGTTTTGTTAAAAAAACAGAGTCCTTGACATTATAGTCTCACTCATTTCATAATTCACTTAAAGATGCTTTACTTTGAACATTTGACCTATTGTAGTTTACTTTGCTTTACTTTGAACATTTGACCTATTGTAGTTATAGATGGGCAAGGTGCCATATTATACTTCCCAATGCCTCCAACCAATTAATTTACTTGAGATTTATATCCTGTTCCAAGAGCACTGTTGTGCATCATGGTTTTGAGTCTTGATGAAAGGTTCAGATATCCTTTGATCATTATCCTGTGCAAAATGATGCCATGGTGATCCACGTCTATTATTTATTTATTTTTCAAAAAAGGTATTAGGAATACTTCCTTCCAATTTCCAATGGCTGGTGTTTATGCACAGGATCAGACAGAACAATTTTGACTTCCCAGATTGCAAAGAGATTTAAACAAATCAGCAAGGATAATGGGTAGGAGTTTTTTTACTATTTTTTCTAAGGGCTCGTCCACACTACTGCTTCTCACGTGCCTATAAAGCACATGTCTGAGAGGTTTTCTGTTTGACCAATGCTTTCTGAGTATGAGTCTCAGAGGTTTTCCCCTTACCCTACTCATTTCCCAAGGAAAACATGCTCTTTGGCTCTAAATAGAAACAAATGGAAATCCATGGAAAACCCAATTGCTGTTCGCTCCTAATGAGAGCGAACTTTTCATTAATTGTGTGAAATGCTGGTGTTGTTTCCATATAACCAATAGGGAGGAATTGCTGAAACTATAAAAGCTGGTATGGCCCACAACCATGCAAGGGCACTCTGAGATCCCTGTGTTTGCATTCAGGTGCCTGTGTTAATCCAATCCATGGTTTGCAGGATCAGGCACTGTACATGCATAATCCCTCCTCTCCTTTCCCCTTCAGTGCTTGGTTTAATGAAACACATCCTGATTTTATGAGCCAAATAAGGATTGCAAGCCAAAGTTTAAACTTGAATTTGCAATTTTGGTCTGGAAATTCAAACCAGTTTGTAGTCTGACAAACCAGTAAGCGTTCCATTAAGATGGGCCTGCTTATAGGAAGAAAGGTGAGGAAAGAGTGAGTTCATACAAAGCTTGTCCCCAAGACTTTGTTGAACAACTAGACAGCATGACATCTGAATAGAACCTGTGTAGATTGTTTCTGCAATTGAGCTAGCCTCACACAGCACCAGTAGTGCAAATTGTCCTTACACAATCTAGTGGGGTTGGGCTGCAAGCAATAGCTTTGTTGTAAGCGACAGCTATATCAATTTGCTTCTTTTACTTCAAAACAGAAGATATATGTACTTTGTGACTGGAGAAGATAAACACACCATTTCTTGGGGTTTTTTTTTCCCCTAAGGAAAAGGTTAATGAAATGTCAAGACATTGCTGTGAGAGTAAAGGCTACGTAGCCCTGCTCACATTTGTCAATTTTTCAAAAGGCTAAAAGATCCCTGTAGCACTTGAGTGGAGGGAGAGGGAGCAAACAGCCTCTAAAGCGTTTGGGGAATATTGTTGTTTTGAAATCTCAAATGCTTTTTAAAAGCTCACAAAATGGCAGGGACATCAGAGTGGGAAAATTGTCACTCATCAAGTACTGATTTAACAGGCACGATCGAAAGGTGTCAATGATACTCACGGAACCACATTCTGCAAGTGCCTCTACATTCTGGGCTCAAGTGGTTTTGGAGTCATTCCCTTGGGAAGTGTAATTCTATTAGAGGGCAAAGGCTTTTTAATGCTTATTTATTTATCTTGTTGGATCAGGATACTGGGCTGAAGAGACTTTGGTCTGAATGATCCAGAAGGACATCAGAAGGAATTAAGTAGCAGAGGACGGGGGCATGGAGAAGGGGAATGGACAAGGTAGCAAAGAAGCCACTGGTTTAACAAATGGAATTAAATGTTTTGGCAAATAAGAATGGAAAAGGCATTATATGCATTAACAGTGCAAGATACATTGCAAACACATTTAGAGAGGCTTTATGTGACCACAACAGTTGAGAACCCTTACTAAAGAATGAAATGTGTCTGGTATAGAAAGCCTATGAAGAAGTAGCTCATTATTTCAGATTGGGGAAAACTGCAAAGATGAAAGAAGAAAGCTGCTTCAGATGGGCCCTGGAAGAGTTCAATTCACACAAAAAATAATGCCAAGTTTGCTAACAGGAAAATGATCCAGGGAGATAAATTCCAGTGGGCAAGAAATATTTACAAGCGCAGCTCACACAGCCTTGCTGATTACCAGGCAAAACATTCAGAGTTCTGTTGTTTGTGTTTATATACATGAAAAGATAGATCCCTTACTGTGCCTGATCCTCAACTTGCCTCTGGAAAGCCTTCCATTACGGTGCCAGAAAGAGCCTAATTATCAAAGTTGAGTTATTTACTTTAGCAGCTGTATGGCTATGAAACACATCACACGGGTTCTTGGGAGGTCTGCTGAGCAGAGGTAGCCTGGGCATCTCCTGTTCTTCACTTTCAAAGATTCCAGTCAGCTATACAGCAGATCTGATTTTGAAAGTAATATTTGCCATGAGTTTCTCTATATGCAGAGATTGGTGTACTTTGATTTGCATTGCTTCTTTCTGCTGAATAAAATAAATTCCATATCTGCTTTTTCTAGGGCATAATTTGTAAAAATGATTTGATGTGTCCAAATATGGCCTGGTACCAATTCCATGTCGGGGGACACGGATGGGCTGTGGTCTAAACCACAGAGCCTAGGGCTTGCCGATCGAAAGGTTGGTGGTTTGAATCCCCGCTACAGGGTGAGCTCCCGTTGTTTGGTCCCAGCTCCTGCCCACCCAGCAGTTCGAAAGCACGTCAAGTGCAAGTAGATCAATAGGTACCAGTCTGACGGGAAGGTAAATGGCATTTCTGTGTGCTGCTCTGGTTTCGCCAGAAGCAGCTTAGTAATGCTGGCAACATGACCCGGAAGCTGTCTGCAGACAAACACTGGCTCCCTCGGCCTATAGAGTGAGATGAGCACGAAACCCCAGAGTCGTCTGCAACTGGACCTAACAGTCAGGGGTACCTTTACCTTTACCAAGTCCATGCTACATATATATACATTGTGTGAATTTGAGGTAGTGATCTACTGACTGTGATACCATTGTGGCAGCAGCAATCAAGGATTGCATTAGACTTTTATGGAAATGTCCACAGTCCAATCATCATCTTAAGACAAGTTTGCTATATATTTGCCAAATGCAGATGGCATGAAATTGGCTCTAGACCATTCACATCTATAACACAGTACAGAAGTTCGGTCCTAACAACTATACCAAGTTATTATGTGTTAAACTAGGGCCAGAAAGAACCCAGTTAAATCCCTTCTCTGCCACGAAGTCCAATCATCATCTTGCACCTATTTCACAGGATTGTTCTGAGAGTAACCACAAAACTGTCCAATGTGAAGTTTTTGTGTTTTATAAATTTTATTTTTCTTATCTACATGTTGCTCATATTTTGGCAGGTTTTAGTCTGATAGAGACTTTCACAGAGATACCCTCACACATTGGTACAAGCCAAGGGGCAGCTGAAGAGTTCTGAGGCTAACCAGAGTGGAGTTACACTGCAAACCTTTCGGCCACCCCTTCAAATTCTCTTTTTCACGGTCTTTGTTCCGGTTTGTTTTCTTTTATTTATTTTGTAAGAGGCACAAATATTTCCTGGTATATTATTCCCTAATTTTGGGTCCAATCATACAAGTTCCAGTGCATGTTAGTTGCACTACATCCCACAGAGCACCACTGTAACTGGAGCAGCATTGTGTGTGTTAGAAAAAAGGGCAGTGTTTGTACGTTGTGATAAACCACATTGCCATGCAAGCTACACCTGCCGAAATTCACAACTATCAGAGGTGCAAGGGCCTCCCTCTTTTTCACCATGCCACCCTAGCTGACTTGTACACTGGGCATAATATGATGTCTCCAATTAGTGGGCATTTGCATGATCACATTGCATATCATGTGAGTTCATAGAATCAACTGTGAATCTCAGTAGACAAGGGACTGCTGCTTTTTTAATAACTACATTGTTGCCGATGGAACAGCCCTACTAACATTCAATCAGTATAGATGCACACATACACACACAATCTTCATGTCAAGCTGCAGCTTGTGCTTCGTTCAGTATCGATTAGAATTTTTAAGAAAAAAGGGGGCCTGACTTCACTGCAAGGGGACTGATTTGGTAGATTCCACTGACACAGATAGTAAACAAGGCCAAGATGAATACTGACTAGCAGTTAGGTAGCCTTTGTTATCACAGCCATAAATGATATAACAATTTCTCAAGCATGTATTTCTCAGACACGTCCCTCGCGCCAGTAAGGAACTGTCTGCTTCTCAAACAATTGCATCTTAGATAAGTAACCAATGTCTGCTTTCTGGGTGGGGTCAGAGGCCACCTCTACAATCTTGGAGTGAATTCCTGCTTTCTGAGCAGCACGTCTGTTCAGTGAACCCATGACATTATTTCATATGCACATGTTTTGCACAGTTCCTGTCTGAACGATTAATGTGAAGGATACAGTGTGAGTACACGTGGTTACAGCCATTACGCCTTCATTTGCCAGACACTGCATCAATTGTTGCACAAAAGGCTTGATCTCATAAGATAAGGTTTTAGTTCCGTTTTCCCTAGCCAGAGGGTTGAGAATTAATGCTATCTTTTCTTTGGGTCTCGAGCTCTTAGAACTTTGATGCATTTTGCTATCAATACGCTTCTACCACATTATTTTGCCTAAAACTATACCGGGGGAAGGGGAGGGGAGCAGAAGCTGAACTAATTTTAAGAGACCCTGTTTGACCCTCTATTGGTCAGCAAGTGCTAACACCATGGGCATCATATCTTTGCCTCTGTTTAACCATGCTCAGTGAGGGCATTTATAAGATCAATTAATGTAGACTGGTTACTTCCTGATACTCTTTGAGTCTTTGTTCATATGATCAGGATCCAAAAGAATGAGGATACATGCACACACACCATTCTAATACAAACAGCATTTATATTAATTGTGTGCATATTTGGCTGAACAGTGGAGTAAAAAAATCCTTTAAATCAATAAGTACTATTTTGAAAACACAACACGATGATTGTGAAAGGGGCCCAATTATGTGTATGGTGACTGAGAAGTAAGCCCCACTGAATTTTACGGAGTTTACTCAAAAGTAAATGTGCAAAGGATTTGCAGCCAGAGAGAAGCAACAGACAGTTTGATTTTAAGGAGCAGCAGGCCTTTGTAACTTACTTTGAAAAACCACAGTTTCTAGATGTAGCAGCTGGCAACCTCACAGGAGTGAACCTCCAAGGATTCCAGCTCCAGGATGTTACAGCAGCTTCCTCTCTGGTCTTTGACCTATAAAGCTCTATAGGTGAGGTATACCTATTAAGCGTCCTCCTTTCTTTCCTTCTTCCATTAGAAATAATACTGAATGAACATGCCTCCTGCAGGCACTGGGTCAAGGTGATCAATCATGTAAATAGTTACTTTTAAGAAGAAAGAAAATACTTTGAAAAATACCATGGGAGTCTTCAGTAGAACTGTGTAACACTGGATATTCTAGATTATGATGGGATGGGAACACATTGCCACAGGAGTTATTTAAGAAATAATTAAATGTCATAGGGGTGTTGACATCACTTAAGAGAGAGGCCTATATTATATATGTCATTTTCCACTATACACCGCTGGAACTCAAAGGGCGCATTCTGAAGGGTAAGCAGCATTTTCATCTTCCTTTATTTTTCAGATTCAGATTACAGTTAATTCAACTATGCATCTTTTGTTTGTGTGAGAGGGAAACTCTGCAGACATACCAGTAAGCTAAAACAGTCCCGTTCCCCTCTAAATATGTTTGGGTGACCATCTCTCATTGTGTTCTGTCAGTTATCACTCTCCTAAGAAGATAAGAATTCTTACCCTGCAATAGTCATCAATAGGTCGTAGCCTCTTCACAGCGACATCTCGAATGTGACTTCTCCGGAATAGGATTTTACCTAGGGGGGAAAAGAGGATGTAGAAATTGAGCAGGTGCCTCCTAGACAACACTTTGACTATTTGAGTCCAGGTGTGAAGAAAAAGGTTAGAAAGTTGGATCTCTTCATAATGCCATCTCTAAATGAGTAAGGCTTGTGGCAGAACAAGAGGTCTGACAGTTTGGATTTGTTACACTTTTTCACACTCTAGAAAATGTGTGAAATAAGGCTGTCTGTCAGATTTTTAGTACTGCAGGCATCGGTACCCAGTCAAAGGTGTAAGCATGGGTAGGCAAACTAAGGCCCAGGGGCTGGATCCGGTCCAATCGCCTTCTAAATCCGGCCTGTGGATGGTCTGGGAATCAGCATGTTTTTACATGAGTAGAATGTGTTCTTTTATTTAAAATGCATCTTTAGGTTATTTGTGGGGCCTGCCTGGGGTTTTTACATGAGTAGAATGTGTGCTTTTATTTAAAATGCATCTCTGGATTATTTGTGGGGCATAGGAATTCATTCTCCTGCCCCCCCCCCAAAAAAAAATATAGTTCGGTCCCCCCACAAAGTCTGAGGGACAGTGGACCGGCCAAAAAGTTTGCTGACTCCTGGTGTAAGGAATCAGGGCTCAGAACAGTGAGGTCTGAATGCAGGACCCTGGTGTCTTACTGTCTGAACCACCCTGCCTGGAAGCAGCTGCACCAGATGGCTGGAGAATAATACATACAGAACCATCCATTCTGACTAGATCCTACAAAGACAGGGTCTGAAAAATGAATCAGGAAAGCCTGATCATGGTTGTCTATGAGCTGGTAACTTCCAGGTTGGATACTGTAATAACCCTGCATCTATTTCAAGGGTTGCATGTGTTTGCAGGATCAGAACCAGGTTCTCATCAACAGCGGGCTGGTGATGGCTGCTCTAACAATACTTGCTGTCTCTTTGGAGGATAAGAGAATGCATTCCAGCACCCCTCAGTAGCTGGCAAAATATCAGTTTAGTGGGTCTGGGTGTGATTAAGAAGACCTGTCAGGCTAAACGAAGGGAGGATTAAACTGGGGGATTAAACTGCATAAATCATGTGTAAGTTTTGTTTCACTTCTCATTCCACCACACCAACACAAGGCAACATGGGATACATGCCTTGGTTTTTCTCGCAATATGGGACCAGGAATGTGAGGCTTAGTTTAGGGCAAACTGCTGCACAGAAGGACACTATAAAAACATCCTAATTTTGTGGGGTTGTGGTGGTCATTACTGTTTTTACAATACAACAGCCCCCACCTTTTCAGCATTCCAACAACTGGTGTGCTGGGCAAGCTAAGCAGAAATTTTAATAATGCGTCGTGTGGAGATAGTGCGGATTGTGAACGACTCCCATTCCCCAGTTTCTAATCCAAGCCACAAAGTGAAAACCAGACTGGTGGCGACCGTATTTTACAAAATATAAAGCAGCCATAGATGTGGAACACATGAAAGGCCTCCTGAACTTGTAATTCAACTTCGCTGAGCAGTTTACAAGGAGGCTCATTCCTGCCAACAGCTCCAAAGTACCATAATAGATACAAGGTTTGGACATGAGAAACAAGGCAAGTGTAATGTTATTGTGTAGAACAGAGTAATAAAACAAAATAGTATAAAATAAAAAGGATGGGGTGAGGTTCTAGGATATGTCATATCTGCATTCATTCTTTAAATGCTGCTGCTGCTGCTCTCTAATGGAAGAGAGATTGGGAAGTCATCTGTAGACCATTTAGGCTGGCAAAAAGACCCCACACCATACCCAGTTCAGGAGAAAGGCAGGGATTAATAATAATAATGATTTAACCATTATTGCCCCCGGAGAACTCAGCAGGCAGGAGGAGGAGGAGGATGGGAACAAAACCAGAACTATTTGGCTCTACCCAGGGTAGACGCAGGTGGCGCTGTGGGTTAAAGCCTCAGCGCCTAGGACTTGCCGATTGAAAGGTCGGCGGTTCGAATCCCTGCGGCAGGGTGCGCTCCCGCTGCTCGGTCCCAGCGCCTGCCAACCTAGCAGTTCAAAAGCACCTCCGGGTGCAAGTAGATAAATAGGAACCGCTTACCAGCGGGAAAGTAAACAGCGTTTCCGTGTGCGGCTCTGGCTCGCCAGATGCAGCTT
Source organism: Podarcis gaigeae (assembly GCF_964106915.1). Taxonomy (NCBI): domain Eukaryota; kingdom Metazoa; phylum Chordata; class Lepidosauria; order Squamata; family Lacertidae; genus Podarcis; species Podarcis gaigeae. The sequence continues at coordinate 56,252,191 of NC_139681.1, read as the reverse complement.
TGTCACGCTGGCCACGTGACCCGGAAGTGTCTCCGGACAGCGCTGGCCCCTGGCCTCTTGAGTGAGATGGGCGCACAACCCCAGAGTCTGTCAAGACTGGCCCGTACGGGCAGGGGTACCTTTACCTTTACCTTAGGGTTTTTTTCAGCCAGAACTCATCGGAACTCAGTTCTGGCACCTCTCAGGTATGCGCCATTGCCATTATAAGAGAAAAAGGGAGGTGTTCATGGTGAGTTCTGACACCTCTTTTTCTAGAAAAATAGCACTGGCTCTACCTCTGATTGGCTTGGTCTCCACTTACTGTTGGTCTCCCTGCCTTGGCAAATCCACACCATGATCAACCCCTGCCCAGAAACCAATGTCCCCACTGTGAAAGGATGTGTGGATCCAGAATTGGTCTCCACGGTCACTTACGCACTCATTTTTAAAACCGTGTTTATGGAAGACAATCGTACTCGGCTGCGAGTGATCGACAAAGAAGAAAAAGAAGCCCTATCAGCCCCAATGGACACCAGCCACCACTGAGAGAGAGAAATAAGTAATTTTGGTCCAGGCATTGCATTTTCAGCTATAGCATTTTCCCCACATACTACCCCTTCCTTTCCACAAACATGCACACACAATCTTGCAAAATCCCAATTTTAATTTTTTTTTAATGTGCCTAATTCCAGCACAGAAACTGCTTTGAGTTTTTAGTGCATACATTTTTATGTTAGCCTCTTGTGTAAAATCATTTCCATCACAGGGAAATTCAAGCTACTGTTTAAAGATTTCTTGAAGACCTGGGAAGATCAAATATCCCCATTTATTGCCAAGAGATTTATGATGATCTGTATTGGTCCATCATCAGGCACAACTATAATTGACTTGCTGGTTGAATGCATCATTAAGCCTTCCTTAGAGCTGTATGATTTGCTCTGATTTTTAAATGGAGAATTGTTCCTAACGTTGTTGCACCATGTCTGTATAGGGCTGTATAAATGGGGGGGGGGGAGCTATAACACCACTACCACCACCCTGCTTTAAAGAAATATATTTCTCCTCTTATCTGTAGTAATTTTTAGGCACTGGATGAGGACAGATCTACAATTGGTACTGGGAAACAAACTTCCTTTATGCTTCTCACCATGAAATTCCTTCCATCACTCTGCAGGAGAACAAACACTCAAGCCTCTGTTACAGACAATAAAATTCATAAATGGCCATTATAGGCAAGCTGTCTGAAGCCACTTGGACATCAACAAGAGGAAAGCAGGGGTGGGGAGACACAGAGAGTGTTTTGTTGACAGAATGTCAACTTCATCCTTCTCATCACAGTGTAACCAATGGCCAAGGAGCTGCACAAATATACCAACTGAAATTGCATCCAAAAAGATTCCCTTCTTACAGTTTTACAGGATAAATTAAAGACTTCTTGCATCATCTCTCTGACAACTCCTTGAAGTAAAAAACAAACAAAAAAACCCCAAGTTTTGACTGCATGTGCAGTAGACAGGACAGGGCTGCTGTTATATAAGTCAAGATATGCTACTCAACAGGCCTTCGTCAGAAACCTGACATGAAGCCTTATAGTCAGGTGGGAATCATAACTTTTGCAGTTATAGAACATGGTTTTTTACGGTATGTTAGGGACATACACAATTGCAGTATCTTAAATGACACTCACTGAACCTGCTACTCTCCCATGCCTCCTGCTGTGCCTTCTTGATAATTCTTTCTTTAAGAATAGGAAGGAAAGAAGGAATAGTGTCCATGACTATGGTTGCACCATACACCCTCCCCAAACAATTCTGGGAACTGTTAACAGTGATGGTAATTGTAGTTCCATGAGGGATGAACCATAAATGTATGGTGTGTATGTAGCATGTGTAGAGCTGGCCTGTAGAGAACTCTGCTTCAGATGCTGCCCTAGTTGTCCTGCTTGAGGGGGAGACCTCAGCATTCCCAGCCTGAGGATGTGGCTCTTCCATCATCCTTGCAGTCTGAAGATGCTTCCCTTGCATCCTCTCCCACACTGCAAAATAGGTTACAGTCCCTTTAAGTATAGCAACTAATGCTTGGGGAGGTGCAGAACCACTGGAAGATCAGTTACAGATAGGTAGCCGTGTTGGTCTGCCATAGTCAAAACCAAAAAAATTCCTTCCAGTAGCACCTTAAAGACCAACTAAGTCAGTTCTTGGTATGAGCTTTCGTGTGCATGCACACTTGTATCTGAAGTGCATACTTGTATCAGATACACACTAGTGTATCTGAAGAAGTGTGCATGCACACGAAAGCTCATACCAATAACTGACTTAGTTAGTCTTTAAGGTGCTACTGGAAGGAATTTTTTTGGTTTTCACTGGAAGATCAAACCCTGATAGCCTTTTCAAGGCTCCAGAGGACCCTAATCCTTTGCTGAGAAAACATCTTCCTAAACACAACTAGCATGGATTTCTTGCTGCATTATTCATTACCATAGAACCCAAGGATACTTTGAATGCCAAAAGTCCCAGCTTCACTTGCCAGCATTTCCAACCAAGGCTGTGATGGAACCCTGTTGGAGTCTCTGCAGAGTTGATGCCAGTCACTGTAGAACAATGCTCTGGTTTGGTATAAGGCGCCTTATCACCTTCTGAAACCTGTTAACATTTGCTATGCAGGCTATTCTTACTTCAGCCTCCAAAAGAGGAAAAAATCAAAATGAAAGCTTAACTGCAAAATAACTACACTTCAGCTCACATAAGAGAATCTGCTGTTATTAAGCAAAGTGCCTGTGTCAGAATGAACCCATTCAGGCCACACAGAGCCATCACATTTCAACAGCCTTTCCCCCAATGAAAGCAAAAGCATTAAGAAGCTCACTCAGGGATTGTTGTTCTAGCCAATTACTTCCCCCCTTGAAAGGAAAAGTGTCCTAAGCAAAAATGACAGCAGGATCTGCCTCCTGCTTTCTCCACAGTTATAGAATTTTTTACTATATAAGAAAGTACAGGATATATGACAGCTTTTTATATATAAATACAAATGAATACTAGTAAAACTTAGAAGGAGGATTGTGAACTGACAAATGTTCTTTTGGATCTTGAATAATTGCATCTGAATTTCAGAGCATAAGGCAGTCGCACTGGACAGGCTGCTAGAAAAACACTAGCCCAAACAAGCTGGGCCTTCTTTCCAAGCACAGCCAAAGAGAAGCAACAACTCCCCAAATACTGCCTGCCTTTGTTCCCTTGTGCTGCTGTGCTACGCAGGCTGGCCATCGTTTACAGAATCCTGACACCAAGAACCTCACATAACCCTCAAAGGGTGGTCAGGTTTGTAGACTTGAGGTCTCCATTTCCATCCTGATGATGGATAGATGCCATCCTCCTCACAGGCCTATGAACAAAGCACACTGAGAGCTCAGCTGAGCACTCTCCTACCTTTCCACATCTGAAGGGTGTGTGGACTGGATGGACCGGATGTGCTGTATGAAAGCATTTTAAACCCACAAATAAAGGCACGCTTGCCTTTTGAATTTAGAGGCAGGATTTTCAAGTGGCTTCCATGCAAAGTCAGTGCAAATCTTTTTAGATAAAACTACCCTTTAAGTCCAGCACAAATCAGTCTGTGTGTCTAAGGTTCTAGTAGCTCAGATTTTAGCATCAAGCAATGCGGATAGGTCTGCACCGGTGTTTCTTCCATTCAAAAGAGGAAGGGTGCAGAGAGGAAGAGATAGGCTGTCCACAGGAGCAATTATTTCATATAGTTGGGAGAAAAAATAATATATGGTTTCCCATAGATATGGGCAGGTGTTTTTTTAAAGGATATGCATGCTTTAAAATACAGAAGATACACTATTTTGAAGAAAATGGCTATACTACGAAACAATGTTGTCATTTTCATTTCAAACAACGTCTCTGATTTTACGAGATTGCTACCCAAAAATGTCACAGGAAAAAATCACCAAAAGGCATATGTTGCACTTCTTAATTGGAACAAAACCAGCTTATAGCCTCTGTCAATAATACAGCACAAAATACACCAAGAAAGGCTGTTAATACAATTATCTTCTTATTGCTATTTTAGGAGACACAGATGGGCTGGTAACAGGATCTCTTATTCCATAATTTATGAGTACATGTGTCTTGAACAATTTTCCACTAGGGATATCAATCGCATCCTGTCCATTTTGAAGAAAATCCCCTCATGGCTTTATTTGGAACTAGCATGGCAAATAAGACATGGTATTTATCTTCAATCCTTCACTGGAATCCTAAGTGTAGAAGTAACCCAGTTGAAATCCTATCCTCCATCTATTTTCTTTCTTTAAAACATTTGGCAGAAATCGTATATGTGTATTTGGGAGTAAGTCCCATTGAACTGGATGGAACTTACTTTCAAACCTGCATAAGCTCATAGGGACATTTGTATCCTGCTTTACACCAATGAGTCTTCTATTAGAAGAACTGTCTGGGGTAAAGTCTGGTAAAATCAGACACTGGGAAATACTGAGTATTTAACAACATCTGATTTTAATAGTCATACAGACAATATTGCAGCACTTTTGAGGTACAGGAAACTCTCAACATATACAGATTTAATTTACGCACATTCAGGTTTACATGCTTGGCAAAAAAAAATTTAAAAAAATTAAGGGGGTTAGAAAAAAGAAGAAGAAAAAAGACTATGGCAATACCTCCTGCCATGGAACCCAATGTGTTTTAACTTTATGTGATATTGGCTTTATGCACTATCCCTGGAACGTAACTCCTGCGTAAGTTGAGAGTTGCCTGTACTTATTATTAGACAAGAGTGCTTTTATTTATAAATGTGTTACATAAATTACAAAGCCAAGTTCCAATTTGGCAACCCTGCAGCTTTGAAACTGTGGAGCTTGAAATGCTCCTGGAAACTACACTAAGTGATGGCTTATCATTGCGTCCAGGTGTACTGTACAGCAAAATATACACGTTGCAGTTAGATTTTGTAAATTGAGTGGGGGAGAACAAGGACTGCCACCATACAGCTTATCTAACAGTAAGCAATCTATCCCCCCAATGTCCCTTCCCACATATTTAGGTGGGTTTTTCATCCACAAACGTTTTCACATTTAGTGTACTATTTTATGTTTTTAAAACTTACTTTAAATAATATCATAAAGATGGTCATGTACACAAATTATATTCAGCCTGGCTTCTTCTGGTGTCTATAATTCTGCATTCACAATCATGAGAAACCCATTGTGGGCTAAAACCAACTGGAAGGCAATGCATTTCTGCATTTCAAAAATACAGTTATTATTTCTACGTCGGCATCCATACATATAATTGAACCCATGTGAACTTTTTGCACCTCTTTTTTTTGGTAATGCATAACTGGCCACCCTCATGCAACAAGCACAAGAGCTGCCTGTTGAGTGCTTCGAAATCTTGGCTTCTCCAGCAATAGTAGTTAGAAACCCAAAAGCAAAACAGAGACTGCTTCTTTGAAGGGGTATCAGTTATCACAAGAGTTTGAAGTTGTTTTGCACATGGTTACGGGGAGCCCCAACCTGACAGCATTTGGAACAGCAGCTATCAGAACAGGGACTGGCATAGCTGTCATCTGGAATCAGCCTTTGAATGCTTGGTGTGTCTCCCTTTCTGATGCCTAGTTGTAGGGGGCTGTTTATGAAAACAAAGAAGCCGCCCCATTCTCCATTCTGCCCAGGTTCACTGGGAGAAAAATGGCAATAACAAAAAGGGGGTGGGGCGGAACAGTATAGTGATCACCATGGAAAAGTTAGGTTGGGATATACTGAATTCCAAAATCATATAAATAGAAGCAACGTGTGGCCGCTAAGTAGCATGTCTGAGAATAGCGGTGCAGACTAAATACTGAACAGCAGTTGACAGTCAAACCTGACACAGGAACAATACTTAGTCCATTTTGAGCCTGACTTTGCGGGAATCATGCACTCAAGTCCTATGACAACTGGAGAAAAGCCTCATGGCCAGTTGCAAAGGGACTTTGCAAGTCATGTGGAATAATCCTATGAATGTTTACTCAGAAGAAAATTCTGTTCTTACTGCATAGCACTGAAGCCAAAATAGACACACAAACATTCTCATTTCCCCCCTACAAAGTTGAGGGGCTGTCTTTTCAACAATTTTGTTGGTATCTCAGAAATATTTAGAACTTCTGCTGCAAGTGCCTTTAAAATTGTAGGGAGATGGGAGTGCCATTATTACTTACTTACACACACACACACACACAGCCACAACAGCTGTTGTCCTTTAGTTTAAATATATATTCAAACTCTTCTCTTCACACTTTTAAGAATGTCATTGTGGGTGTGGATGGGTATACTAAACTGTTCTTTAAAAGTACCCTATAAGTCAAGTGGTAGGCACAAATATTTTATAAAACTAGTACTTTCAAAACCTCATACAAGGGTTTCAAAGCAAACTGGAGGAGTTAAAATAAACAAAAAAAAAAATTGTCCACTAGCACCTTAGAGACCAACTAAGTTTGTTCTGGGTTTTTCTCAGAAGGGTAGTAAAAAACGCCACCCCAACCTCCCACTATATATAAGGGTCTGGTGACTTCTGTTTCAGTGTATCTGAAGAAGTGTGCATGCACACGAAAGCTTATACCTGGAACAAACTTAGTTGGTCTCTAAGGTGCTACTGGACAATTTTTTAATTTATTATTTCGACTGCGTCAGGCTACCTACCTGAATCTGAAGGAGTTAAATTACTCTTAGATATAAAATATGCAGAAGTTATTTTTTAAAAAATACTTTAAAAGCCTTGTTTTCAGCTTGCAGATACAGGATGGCACTCCTAAACCACTTTTAAAAGCCTTTCTATGACTCTTGATGTGCTGCAAACGTTAGGATGGCTCATAACAGTTGTGGTATTTTTTGCTCCTAAAATATTTAACTGGACCTCCTCATGGACCTTTGCACATAAGGCATGTTTTGAGTACTCCTTTTGCAGCTGTGTCAGTGTCACTAAAAACCTCTGATGCAGACAAGCTCTAGGGGGTCTGAATTCCACCCCTCCTTTTGCTTACAAAGCTGATGTTGTCCCTGGAAGGTCTCACAGAATGGGAGTCGCTCAGAATTGCTCCTTCGGCCAGGTATCTTAACAAGAATCAGTGTATTACTGGAGTCGACTCGTCTGGGATCTTTTGCAGGCACAAAGGGCTTACTGATGGCCACCCTGTCAGTTTGGCAGTGTGTCTGTGTGGAAAAGAACTCCACCAAACAACCTGCATAAAGGTCCCAGGGTTGGGCACAGTTCTAGGCCCTCCTGAACTCTAGAGTCATTCACTGGCTGGATTTGTGTTCATTTCCCCAACCCAGCCCTGATCCCCTTCCCCTCATCGTAGTGATTTTATACGGACATGGAAAGAAGGATGTTTATGTTTCTGGGAATGGTGACAAGGGAGCCTGCTGGAAACCGGAGTAAGGCTATTTCTAATGCTAAGCTTCGTGTAGCACAACCCTAAGCATATTTACTTCTTACTTGTTAAATGAACTGGGACTTACTTAGTGGTAAATGTGATTAGAATTAGAGTCGTGAAAGTCTTTTGGTTGCCCATATAGTCATCCCTTTCTCAGGGTTGCCTCACTGTGAACATAGATCTTAGCAACACAGAAAACTGCATTATACCAAGTCAGAGCACTGGCTCATTTGGCAAAATTGGGTCAGCGCTGACTGACAAGGACTCTCCTGATGTTCGGCCTTGCTGAGCCCCACTTGGCAATGGCAAGGAATGGACCCAGGACCTTTGGCATGCCGAGCAAGAACTATAGCTGTTACCACTGTTATGTGTTACTTTTGAATAGTTTTATCACTGGCACGGTCTCAAAAATGTCATTTATCAAAATAGAGCATAGAAAGTTAAAAGAAAATTCATGTCCATGACCTAAATAAACAAAAACCTATGTGTGCCTATGATCTAAATGACCAGTTCCATCATGACTCCTCTCTCTCAACTGGCAGCAGCCATTCTATCAGGCTACCTCAGTGGGAGAGTTGGGAAGCAGGGCTCATTTCATCAGTTTTGCCAAAGAACCAGCTCAGGTGCCTCCTTCCCCTGACCTATTTCTATGCCAGCTGGCCATCATCAGACCTTCTATTTAAGAGTTGTCTATTGTGTTTACCTTTTTCCTCTTCCCTACCCATCCTTTTTCCTTTCAGTGTCTTTTTTTCTTTTTCTTTTCTTCTTACATTGTAAGCCTGCAGAATGTGACTGTTTCATTTTAGAAGCTATTCTAGGTGCCTTTTTGGTTGAAGACTGGGTTATAAATGCTCGAAATAAATAGAGTTTCTTTTTAAAGATGCAAAGACTGAATGGAAAAGTATGGGGAAATGTTCCGTATTTTTCGCCCTATAGGACGCACTTTTTCCCCTCCAAAAATGAAGGGGAAATGTGTGTGCTTCCTATGGGGCGAATGCAGGCTTTCGCTGAAGCCTGGAGAGCGAGAGGGGTCGGTGCGCACCCACGCGGGAGTTCCCGCAGGCTCGCAGGGCTTACCGGCAGCAGCCTTCAGCCCACAAGCTCGGGGGACAGCGGGGAGGCGCAGCGCACCTTCCCACTGTTCCCCGACCTAGTTTGGAGGCTGGCGCTGGGGAGAAGCGCACTTCTCCCCAGGGCCAGCCCCACAAGCTCGGGGGAGAGCGGGGAGGCGGAGCGCCGCCATCCCGCTGTTCCCCAACCTGGTTTAGATTCCCCCGACCTGGTTTTGGGGGGGAAATAAAGGGAATTTCCCCCCTTTATTTCCCCCCAAAAAGACTAGGTGTGTCCTATGGGCTGGTGCGCTCTATGGGACGAAAAATACGGTAATAGTGTGTTTCCTCCATTGGTAGGGGATTGGACTAGATGACCTTTGAGAATCCTTCCAACCCCATTACTCTATAGGTTGCTATTTCTATGCCTGGGTACCACACTGGCACTTGGGCTGCTCTTCCATGGAGGATCATGGGTGAGGAAGGCAACTGAGTGGACAGCTGCTACTGGTGGTGGTGGTTTTGGGGTTTTTCTTGGGGGTTTTTTGCATTTTGTACCTTCATTCCTCTTCCACCTTAAGGTGGAGCCGGGGAAACGGTCATTTTAAATACACAGCAGGGTGCTGCAAGCTGAAAAATATGAATAATAATGATATTTTTAAAAGCTCATATATGACAAGAATTATTCAGATGACTAGAATGACTATGGGATTCATTCCTGAGTCAGTTGAATGACCTGGAAGTAAATTATAAGATTCCCACAAGGGCATCCATGAACATGTAGAAACATTAAATACATCATAAGCTTACAAAATTGGGCAACAACAGTCATTTACCAGAAAGGACAGGCAGTTCTTCTATAAACAAAGGATTTACACTTCTGCATTTAAAAGCATCAAACTCTCTCAATTATTTAACGAGAGGCAAGCACACATACATATATTTTAAGTATTATTTCTAATAACCACAACTTATTTTCCTTGCAAGATCCATAAAATGGGGAGGGGTTGAAAGGGAACCAGACCCCCCAACATTTCTGTGTTTCCAGTTCACATGGCAAGGGGACTGTGGTCATCACTGCAGTCGTGAGTTTTCTACGTGCACATGTGCTTTGCATACCACAGTGTTTCGATCTAAAATGCAGATACAGTATTTGCTAAGAGCACCCATTAATTTACAGCTAAATCTTGCTTTCCAACACTACAGCAACTCTCCAGGAAATGAACTGCTGCAACTGTCCAGGGAATGAAGTGCCCTTGAAGGATTTATGGTAGTGTAAATTATACCTGCTCCACAAGATTGTAATCCTTAAATCTTTAAAATTTAAAATATTGTAAGAGCTGACAGTACATAAAATAGTGGCTAAAAAGATCAGGAAGATGGATCATTGTTCTTGTGAAGAAAAGCTTATGTGGCTAGGGAACCTTTTATTTGTGGAATGATAACCAAGGAGAATGAAGGTTTATACAGTCGTGAATAGCTTGCACAGATCGGAAAGAAACAAAACATTCTATTTCATGATGCCAAAACTCAGGTCATTTATCCAAAGAAAGCCACTGTCAAAAAGTCGCATTATGCCTGCAGTTCTATGCAATCTTAATTTGGAGTAAGCCACATTGAACTCAGCAGTTCTTCTGGATAAATATGGATAGGGTCGAGCTGCATACCAAGTAATATATAATAACTGGCCTATGGAATTCAATGTCATATGATGTAGTAATGGGTCACTGGTACAGATTCACTTTTAAAAGATTAAAATTCATGGAGAATATCAACGGCCAGACCATTTCTATGTCTCTAGCTTAGTTAAAAACATGGTTTCCAGATGCAAGAATAAGCTGTGGTGAATCTTAGGCTTGCATACACACCACTTTCTCCTTCACTTTCATGCCTGTAATTAGGAGATAAAAATTTGCATTTTCAGATAAACTAACAGCAGTTCTCTATGATGCCCAGACTTGGAAAATTTATTTTAATCTATGCTTATTGAATGAAAGCAAGATTTGAAATCATAGTTCAATCTTGGTTTGATCTCCTGATTAAACAATTCCCATGAGCCCCAGCCAGAATGGTCAAGAGGATGTGACTTGTAGTCCAGCAACATCTGGAGGGCCATAGGATTAAACAAACCACAGTTCTCTGAATCTGGATGTCATGAGGAACCGCAGCATAACAGAAACAAAAGAAGTTGCTGTTTACTGAATCAGGCCATTAGTCCATCTAGCTCAGTATTGGCTGGCTACAGCTCTCCAGGATTTCATATAGGGTCTCTCCCAATCCTACCTGGATGTGTTGGGGACAGAACCTGGGATCTTCTGCAAGGAAAGCAGATGTTCCACCACTGAGCTACAGACCTTCCAAATAAAGCAATAAAATAAAATAATGCAAAAAAAAGAAGGCCGTACATGAGTCTCAGGCTTGGTGTGGCTCATTCTTGTAAAAGAAAACCATTGTTTTCCATTACATGTAAATCAAGCTTCTGGGAGGCTCATTCATTTGAGCCCCTCCTCCTCCTCACTGCATCCAGTGGCAATGTATTTCCCTCTCCCTCTCCTTAGCTGGAGTGTATTGCTTCTCATTACTGGTGTGGCCACCAGCACGTGTGAAACTTGGGGCAATTGTCAGAGATTATAGCTGCAATGGCCAAAAATGGGATGATCAGTTGCAGTACACCCCTGAACTTCCCTCCCACCACATCTCTTCATATGCCAAGGAAAGGCAACCATTTATGTCAAAAACAAATTATCTTTACGGCACCTTAAAGACTAACACATGCATTATGGCATAAACATTTGTGGACTAGGGACCAATTTATAACCGCATAAAGCAAAAGCATCTCCTCAGCTTCCGTGGAATAGCTTAGTGCCTCAGTAAGTATTTGTCTGTAGCATTCCAGTAACTCCAGGAATAGCATGTAATATTTCTTCTTCTGTTATCTGAATGGCATTTTAGACATCTAATAATAAAGCAGAAGAGGTAGACCAGAAACAGAAGAAGTAATTAAGCCCAACATGTTTCAAATTATCAGTTGAGGCAAATTCATGGCTGCCATCTACATAGCAACAAAGTCTGAAATTCCCATGAAGTGGTGTTTTATGAAGGCCCAGAAAACAGAAGCAAAGTTACACTGATGTCAAAGCTCCACATTTCTATGGCCATCTCTGACTAAGGCAGGGGTCTGCAACCCGCGGCTCCGGAGCCGCATGTGGCTCTTTTACACCTTTGCCGCGGCTCCGGGGCGGATACTAGCGAGGGGAGGAGGCACATTGTGCGCCCCGACACTCCCCACTGTGGCAGGCGCTGTACTGGCTGTGACGTTGCATGGGGGCAGTGCGTGCGTTAGTCACGCACCGCACCGACGTCACCTTCCCGCTCGCCCGCCCGCCCGCCCACTACATTGTAAGGGGCATGTACGCTGGTCACTGTTTTGAAGGGGAGTGAAGAACACACACACACAAAAAGGTAACTTGTTAATGTAACGTTTATTTCTATGAGGAGGAGTAATTCTGAGGGGTCAAACAAAGAAATAATAAAAAAGTGACAAAAAGGTTATTTTTATAATGACGAGTTTTGCGGCTCCGTTTTTTTTTTCTTTGGAAATGGGTCCAAGTGGCTCTTTTTGTCTTAAAGGTTGCGGACCCCTGGACTAAGGTTTCATGTTACCCAAGCCCAAAACAAAAATCACCATGTGGTACTTAATGCAAGACATGCATAACTAAATTTCTGTTAACGGGTTTGTTTGTAAGCCAATATTTTTATTTCTTGGCACTAAGAAGCATCAATCACTTATTTTTTTAACAAACAAACAAATCTCTAAAGCATTCTAATCAGGACTTGCCTCAAAAACAACATTTGTGATGATGAGCAAATGACTTTTAACGTGACTGTCAGATATGTCCCAAGTATGCACAAATTCTAGGAAAATCAAGCACCTCTTGTTTCAACAGAGAATGAAAATTTGGTGTAGTTCTTTACCTGGTTCTGTATTTCTGAAGCATCCCAGAATACTATATAATACCACTGTCTGAATCATTTTGGATCTAACACATGACTTATGTAACAACAGCCTAAGGTTTTAACTTAGCCCACACAATGCAATGTCTGGCAGACAGAGAATAAAAAAAACCAACTTAGAGAACCACTTTACCGAATGTTGAGACAAAATGGCAGCACCCCAAAACATTCAACACCTGGTGTTACAAGTGTTTCCTAACTTCCCCCCAACTTTTACTTATTTTAGATGCAAGGCAAAACTAGGCTGACTGGCAGAGCAGTCCTATGCTTTTCTGCTCCTGGGTAAGTGTTATAGAACTGCAGTCTTACAGGTTCTCTAAGCTCAGCAATTATTTTTTTTGTCCAAGTCACCAGATGTGTGCTTCTTCCCTCCTCCCAGCTTCTTCCAAAGATGATGATAAATTTTCTTGGTTTATGCATGTTTGTACAAGCCCTGTATTTAGGCATCATTGCTACTGTTTATAAAAAGAGGATATGAAAGAATATGGTCTACCCAGATGTTGACACACACATCGTCTTGAACATGCTGTTTTAAGAGTGTGTACAAAACAGTAAATTGCAGGACTAACCTAAATTACCAAAGCCTGCTCTCAACTTTGTAATGAGCACTGCCAAATTTACAAACCATCTGCATTGCATTATGCCAGTTCTTTGGGCTGATGAGGGCAAACAACATGTATCATTTTTATCCATGCTTAAACCTTTCAAGGGAGGAGCACAGAGAGCTTCGCTCTGGAGTGTCAGAGAGAAAACCCAGGCTCTTGGCATCACTACTGAGTAGCAGAAACAGGAGGCTGAGCTACCCTGCCACCAGAAATGCAGGCTCATTTCCAGCACCTGTATCCCTCCTGGGAAAGTAATGCATTCAGATGAACCAGGATGCATGGATATGGAAAGAGGTGTAGCTTGGTGATTTTAAATGAACACTGATCAGGTCAAACTGTGATTCATTTCAGATGAATAAATTCTGTAACTTGTATGTGAAGTTCAACAAGCACACAGCTAGGCAACCACCCATAATCAATGTTACGTGGCTAAAGCCCCATTTCCAAAATGACATATGTACAGCAAACATGTAAGAGGGAGCAGGACTGTGCCCACTAGTTCCACACCGGATGTTGTTGAACTCCAATAACCCCTGTCCCCACAGGAAGCCAAAAATCTAAAGAGAGATCCATATGTGTATATAACTCTAGGTGCATGGATGCTCCACACATATACGATTAAGATTCCTAAGCACCTGCACTGTATGACTGCCATGTGCATAGGTGCCCATGATCAGATCTTCATCTCTCCACAGAGAAGTTTCGAGGGGAGCCAATGAGGCATGGCAATGTCGGCGCTGGGGCTAGCAGCATTTCAGCAATTCCAAAAAACTCTGCCTCTTCTTGATGTTATGCAAATCTCAATATCATAAAACATGCAAATGAGGTTAAATAAGGGCTTCCAGTTCAGTTCAACCACCGTGGCCATCCTGCTCTTATCACCCATTTTTGTGATCACCACAATGTATTTTTGATAAATCTATTGGCTAGATCTTCTGGCAGCCACAAAAGAGTCAGAGGCACTAAAGGGAGGAATATTGTCGTATCCTATGTTTCCCAACCTGAGGCTAATGAACATGTCCTTCTCTCACCAAAGATAGCAGAACTAATCTCTAATCTCCACCACACTTCTCAGTGTACAAAACGTTTCACAATGGTGCCATTTTTCATCCCAACAACCCAGAAAGCTGCACTTGGCACTGTAAGCGGCTACCTTACACACACTAGACTTGAGAGTGAGTTGTGCTTGAGAGTAAACACACATCGGCTCAAGCTATGTGACTCACTTAAGGCTGTGTGATCTATTGTATGTGTGATGGTGGTCATTAATTGGGGTCCTGTGTAGATAAACCTATCCAATGTATAACACTAGTTATCAAGAGAGTCTATATCCCCAGATGGTGTAGAAGTATTATCAATTTTTAAGAACACTTCCCAGACTTAAAAGGCAAGTGGTTAACACAGGGTACTGCATGTAAGAGTTCTCTCTCTCTTTAAACAGAGGCCCCACACCAGGGAAGGATTCAGTTGTTTTTACAGCACAGAGAAGACTGGAGACTGGTTATTCCCAGCAAACTCTGACAGCTCTAGAGTTAAAACCCAGGAAAGCTGGAGGAGGTGACACTGTTGGAAAGTAAATATTTATGTAGTCAGGGCTTTCCTTCCTTTCCCCCTTTTCTCTGCCCTGCCTCTTTCCCTTTCTTAAAATGTCACAGATCAGCTGTTTTGATAATTGGACAGGAAGCAAGAGTTCCCCTGATGGTTGGCAGCTTAACACCAGTTTGTTCTGCCTTGCACTCTGAGCATTCATCCTTTCTCGTGCTCACACCTATTGTCCTCTTCAAGGGGAGGAGGGCTTAGCAGGTTATTAAGGGTGAAAATATGAAATGGCTCATCACACAATTTAGCATCACACAGTGAGTACCCTGCTGGCTTCACCTCTGAACAGAACAGCACCAGCATTAATGCTGATTGAGATCATGCCTATGGAAGTGACAGTGATATACTATACACAGATCCCAGGGAGATCATGATGGGTGAACAGGACAGCCCACATTCTAGGACAGGGAAGGATGGTAGCTCAGCGATATCTGAACTGGGGAGGCAGGAAAAAGAAAGGCCTAACTTGAATTGCAAACGTAAGTTTGCAAAAGCTAGCATTTGGGATATATATGGCAGCAAAAATACATTTTGCTCAGCACTAGGCTATAAAAGAGTTGGGAAAACTCTTTAAGAACCATTTTCAAGTTGTTATTATTATGTTTCCACCCCTTCCTCAATAATTCAGCTCTAGGCAGCATACACTTTGTTCCTCAGCACTATCCCATCCAGGCACTAACCAGATTCAGACTTGCTTAGCTTCAGAAAGGTACTTTACACCAGATGCCATTAAACCGGTCTCAGTATTAGACTTACTAGGCAACCTTGGGGCAGACCTATTTCTCATTCTAAGTTTCTCATTCTAAGTTTACACTCTTAAGAAACTGCACAGGGTATGTGCCCTTTGATCCTTGGCAAAAGGGAGGAGTCACAAAGTAATATATAATTCAAGTTTCACTACTTGCTTTGCTATGTTGCCAATTTGCAAGAGGCTGGGGATATATTTTAGCTCTGATCTCATTGTTATTAAAGAGCCAAACACTGAAATTTGAATGACTGCACTTTGGAGTAGAAAGCAGCACACAGAAAGGACAAAATGCAAAACATTTACATACACATCTATTCACCTACAAATTTGCAAAGGCACAGCCCAGTCTTGATTACAGGCCTAGATTGGACTTATTTTTAAATAGCCGTTATAACAGAAGGGCATATTCACTGGACAAGGGCACCTCTACATTAGGATCCTCTACAATTCATGCTGCATTTTGAAGAATATAATCTTGTAACTACAGTTAATGTGTATGCCAAAGGCAGAGGTGGGAAAACTTATTGGCTCTAATCAGCTTTATGGGCCAAACCACCAATGATTTAAGTTTGTCAACATATTTTTTTTCTTTAAAAAACAGCTTCCACACAGAAATCCATCAGAAAACCTGCTTCATCTCCTATAAACTGAAGTATTAATAAATCATCAGAATACCTAACCTCTATTAAAGATCCTAGCTTATTTCAGCATTATTTTTTAGCCACTCATCTCTGAAATCTGTGTGAATTGTTCCAAATAAAATGTGTCCCATGAATTCTAGACCAATTTCCTATTTCCAATCCAAGATAATTTTTCCCACTTCATTCCCTACCGAAATGCCGTGTAATTATTTTTAGTGTATAGATGACCTTCCGGCATGTTATGCGTAGTGGGAAGTGTTTCTGTTCTTCAGTTACACAGCAATCCAAACTGTAGGAAGCCAGCGGAATTCATCATGGGAGACTTCTGCAAGCATAATGAGCAAAGATGGGAGATTTCAGCCAGTTCAGCCAGAGATCTCCCTCTTCCAGACTTGTCACAATGGAACTTGGGTTTGGATTGATCAACTAAATCACTGCACTACTGGGAGCTAGCGCAACAAGTCCCTCTAGCACAAGGGGGCTTTCTCCCCCCGCCCCAACCCCAAATCCTGCCCATTTGTTCTGGGAAAGGTTGGCAAGCAGAAATGCTTGTGCTGGCAGAATGATCATATTAGTGCAATGTTGAATCCCACCATTAGTATTTTTGCTATTATTTTAATTGCTGTTATGAAATTTCGCAAATCTGTTTGATGTAGCCCACTGTCAACAGTGCCTTGAAATTAAAAAGAAATCATATTGCAATCCATTTTATTGCAATGTTTGATTGGAGAGAAAGAAGTGAAAGACACAGTGGCAATCAGTCCTACGCAAGCCAAGTCTAAAAATAAGTCCAAAAGGAACAAACTCCAAGGAAATAATAAGTAGATTTATAAAGGTTTTCAGGAATGCTAGCTGTTGGTGAACTGACATACAGTCCTTCTGTTTCATTAGAGGGCTGAGAGAAACATAATGCTTCTGGAAGACAACAAAACACTTCAGCTAATCTATGTTTAAATATAGTTCTTGGGGAAAGTCCATCCAGTCACTCCATTAGGTTTCGCAGCCTTGGGCACATCTTTGCAATATTAACACCTTGGGGAGGCTTAACTCTTAAAAGGGGAGCAAAATTGCTTCCCTTGCTTATTCCACTCTCCAGGGTAGAACAAATCAAGCAGCTTAAATGTCTTCCAGTTCCACAAGGTCCAAAGCTATCTCCTTCCACATTTAAGTAGCCTGGAGGCTGCACATGACAATACAAACCATCAGTTTGTCATGTGACACATCAAACAACAATTTGGTCTCTGAAACATACAAGGTCCAAGATCTAAAAATACCTTTTGCAGAGAACTGTTCTACCTAGCCATTCTCTTAGTTGTCCATTCAGACATTTTGTCAACACTAAAGAATAGCCATTCACACCCACCCCACCCCATCAGAATACTAGGCATTCCCTTCACGCTTAGAGCAGCCAGGGAATCCCATTACTGTTACAGTATACAGGGCAAGAGATTTCATTTTCCTCAAGAGCTCTCTTAACATCGCACAGAGTGCTACTTTATCTCACAACAAACACTTCTTAACTAAAATTAAACGAGAGGACATTTCTTTGAAGAGGATCATTTGAAAGCTGCACGTACAAAACATTTCCCAGCTCTGACATCTTCAGTCTTGACTTCTCACTGCACACAAACCATGAATCTTCTAAGAATGCAATATTCAGATATTTTATTCAAAGAATGCACCAATGGGCATCTCAACAAACTCCTGATAACAGAGTTAGGACATGATACTCATTTTGCACAAAGAATATATGGAATACCATGTATTTAAGCATACTATGCTCAAGTTATAATTCTTTTGGGGGGCAGGGGGGAGAATTCTATTATATAAAAATGTGGGAACAAGTATTAATATCTGCAATTGCAAACACAAGAAGTGTGCTGCAGCTGAATGTCATCATTCAGTTAAATTGGTATATAATTTTTCTGTCTTTTAAACAGAATCCAAGACTATGTGAATTTTAGTATCAAGAGCAGAAAAAGTCTCTCTTCTACACTCTCTGTCAACAAATAAATGATACTAAAATCCTATATAGTCTTATTTGGGAAAAAATCCCAGTGAACTCAGTAGGACTTACTTTTGGGCAGGCATGTATAGAATTGCCCTCTGAGTAGGGGGGCAGATGCCAAAAAATAGAGCAGGGCTTCACTACCTTCAATAGTTGCATAGTTGCAGGGGTAACGCTGGACTGCAGGTTCAGTCTTCTAGCTTAGGGTGTGAACCACATAAGT
Organism: Podarcis gaigeae; assembly: GCF_964106915.1. NCBI lineage: Eukaryota > Metazoa > Chordata > Lepidosauria > Squamata > Lacertidae > Podarcis > Podarcis gaigeae. The sequence continues at coordinate 56,233,891 of NC_139681.1, read as the reverse complement.
AACGGGCTCTGCCCTACTCCTTTAAAAGTAGAGCAGGAGGGGAGTGTCAAGTGTTGGGTCAACGCCTGTGCCTAGCCATGAATTCTAGCATTTGCTGGTGCCTGTTAAGCTTTGTAACCAGTATCCTGAGCTGATGCAAAGATCATGTAATAAAACTTTCAGGATTTCCCAAGCCAATAGTTAAGAGTCTTTCATCTGAGGGTGGGGACCAAGACACTCAGGATGCTTTGCCTCCTCTCTCCCTTGGACCCCATCCTGAGTCCTAGCTTGTTCCCTAATTGTCCACCACCATCCCTCAGGAGCAAAGGTGGCAGTAGGCTTAGTGGGAAGCCTAGAGTGGCCAGGGCACCACTCATCTGGACTCTAGGTGGCTTTCTTGCCAGTGGTCTACTTGGAAGGGGGAAGTACCGTATTTTTCTGTGTGTAAAACTAGGTTTTTTCCTTTAAAATAATGTCAAAAATTAGGGGGTATCTTATACACGGATATATCACCCCCCATTTTCTTAAAACTGAGTCCCCCAAAATAGTCTTATACATGGGGGCGTCTTATAGACAGAAAAATACAGTAGATCCAGATGGAAACAATGACCAGCAGTGAACCAGATAGAGCAGGAGGCGGCGGTGATTATACAAGCCTCTCAGCCTCCTCTGAATCGTTTGCTGGGTTAACTTTTGAGTTCATTAGTCTCCAGCCCTTCTTCGCTGCGTTTCTACTCTGGCTCCAGTCTCCAAGCCAGGTGCTGGGAAGTGAAAACCGAAAACCTAAAAAGTGCACACTGAACTATTTTCAGCTGCACTCCTATACTCACTTATCTGGGAGCAAGCCCCACTGAATTTATGAGAACACTCTTTTAGAAGTAGAGCAGGAATTTTGTGCTGTGAAACTCTTTCCATTGCCCATGGTAATACAGAAATCGTGTTAGATATCTGATATGTTAACCTGAAAACCAGTCCATTTTAGGAACTTTGGAAAGCTTCCTATCAGAAGCCAAATCAGGGTTCTTTGCAGATTTTGGCAGTTATGACTCCTCGCAACATTTTGCCTCTTTAAGGTACGGACAAGGGAGTGGAAAAAGGATAATTTGTATGTTGAGTTCCTCAAAACACACAGCAACAAATTTTCTCCCCAGTTCTATCTCTGCAGCTTAAGCACACACTGAACGCACAAACACACAAACCTCAAACCACCACGCTTCAGTGCTTCAGCACACTGAGAGAGCAAGGTCTCAATTCTAGATAATAACTCTAATAACTCTTCAATTCAGGTATATGAAAAAGATAAAGCTGTGTTTGTCTGTTTGGTCCCTGAGCTGGTTACGTAGCTGCAGACCAGCCCACATTATTCACCTGAACAGCTCTCCCCACCCCTCTTGCTTTAAATAAACAAATAAACAAATATATGATATATATCCACCTGAGATGCAATTCATTGGCAGGAGGTCTGTTTTTCTCACGAGGGAGACGCAAATGGAAGCAAAGCCCAGGCACAACTTAGGGGGAAATGCACATAGTGCTGATTCAGGCTATTACAAACTTGCTGAAAAGAAGGCAGTTCCCAGCGTCACTAAACATTCCCCGCCTATTGCTCTCACCAAATGGAAGAATCTGGGTGGAGCCCTAGACAAAAGCTAAGGCAAACACACAGGGGGGGGGGGGATTATTTTGTGAGGGGAGGGAACAGAGGTGTTTCCTTGTTTCCATGGGAATGGGGAGCTTCCAAGATTACTATTCATCCACATACCAGAACCAGGAAAATGGGAAGGTAAGAAGAAAGCTAGAATGCAAAGCAGAGAAACTAATTCAACCTGTATCAATCACAAACTACTCCTTCATTTCTCTAACACAATTCTACCTTGTTACTCTCATTTCCTTCACTGTTACTCTCTCTGAGCTTTCATTACCCATTAGAGAAATCTCTTTGGAGCTGCTTTTCATGAAAAACTCCTTCCATATACCCTAGTCCTCTCTACATTCTCATCCATCTCACAGTGACATCGCACAGCTTAAGCTGGACTTTTCTTTTCTCTTTAAAAGATGTTAAGCAAAGCTCTACTCCCCCCTCCCATGAATATTTTTCAATATTTGACGTTTGAGATGGGTGTAGTGGAGAGCACATGGTTTAGATTGCCACTGGCCATGAAACCCATAGCCGGTGATGGCTGGTATCCATTGGGACCAATAGAGTGGAAGGCAAGGAGACCTTTTGTTCCCATCCTCTTCCCTACTGAATTCTTCAAGGGCAACACTGAGGCTAAGGAGGAAGCTGAGAGGCAGTGCCACCCTCTGCACTGGTTGGAAGTAAGATGGCAGACAGATTGAGGTTGGTGAGGTCATGTCCCATTTGGCCTAACAGATCATCATCATTGAATGCTAAAATTCAATGCAGCTGTTGTGATGGAAGCTTATGGGCAGCTTTGCCCTTTGGGGAAAGGTAAAATCTTCCATGGGGCCATGGACATAGCCAAAGGGGGCAGGGGGGCTGCTGTCCCCCCATCAAGTAATTCAATAAAAATACTTAACTAATTGAGATTCTGCCCCCCTCAACATAAAGCCCTCCTCCTAACATAAATCCTAGCTATGCCCATGCATAGGGCCTTTGGGATACAAATAATTAGATGCTTCAGGACAGCTGGGGGAATTTCTAGTTAAGAAATCAGGGAGAGGGGAGGTAGGAAAGCTGTGAAAACAGTTTATGCATTGCTGAGAAACTAGAGGGGTTGTGTACTATTGGTGGAAGAGTGCTATGCAGAGGCAGAAGGTGGGACTAAGCTTCACATATTTATTCTAAATCCACAGCCAGCTTTTTGCCTGTGGCTCTAGCATATTTACATAAACGATACCTAGCATTTCACTTCAACCGTAAGCAGCAACTGCATGAATAATTGTGTGGTGTGATCTAACATGACTCAGCATTCTTCTGTTTTAAAGGCAACTCATGTTGACTAACCAGTTTATAATTATTTTGGGAATGGCTGGCTATTCTTTATGAGACTGGCTGTCTACCTTTCGGCATACTGTATAATTTTAGCATCCAAAGCACATTATGATTCTTAACTCATCACCAGCCCAATCCCATGCAGTGCTAAGCATACCTAACTCCAGCCATTTCAGTTGTCGTAGGTGTGTAGCTCCACATAGGATCAAGTCTTCTGAGGCAGTTCCTTAACACCCTCCTCTTTTAGACTGGGAACTGAAGCAGGGAGTGAGCTTCTTGTCTCATGACCGAACACAGGAAGGCTCAATGATGAGCTTTTCTATGGCCAACCTACTCTCATACACTTTCCATGTATTAACTACCACTAATAATTCAACATGTTGAATTTTTTGCCTCTCTTTAAAGCAGTTGTTCCCATTGGATGGGATTCAACATCACACTATGACAATTGTTCTGACAGCACAAGCAAATGGAACAATATCCTTTCCGCTGTTCCAGAGCTCCTCCAGAGCCTTTTTTTTTTTGGTGGGGGGGAGACACACACAGAAGTGTGTGGAGGTAGGAGAAAATGAGAAGTTCTGCTGTGCTGGCAGGACTTGTTGCACTGGCCCTCGCCAAGAATTGTTCAGAGATCCCCTATTCCTCCCACAGAACTACAATTTCCAGAGTACCCTGGGAGGAGAGATTGATCATTAAACCACTATATGAATCATCAGAGGGAAACCTCAAGCCTCAACAGTAAGTGGAGCCAAAGCCAATGAGAGACAGAGGCAGTGAATTCTTGTTTTGTCCCCATTCTCCTCCCTGCCAAGTTCCAGAAGGACAACACTAAGCCTAAGGACAAGGAAGATGACAGACTGGGCCTGTCAGAAGAAAGGTAGACAGGTGAGGGCTAGGAGAGGGGCAGGCTAGCCGAGGGCAGGCTGAGGATTGAGCAGCCTCCGGTAAATAAAACATTTGGAGGCTAAGATTAAACATTTTTGTTTGCACATTTTAACACACCCATTTTGGTTTTAAGCATGTGCTTTGGTGGATAGGAAAAGGTGAACTGGCAGGAGTGTCTAGGAGGAAGTATTTTCTTTTGTTTTCAAGCACATACTAAGGCCAAGTCCTGATACTATTGTCATTGTTGCTGTTGTTGTAATTACATTCATTATTATTATTATTAGTCTAAGGAAAACCAGACCAACTTTTTACAGTGGAAGTGATGTGTATACCAACATTCTTATAGTGAGGGTAAACCAGTTTTTTGAAAAGAACAATGATGATTTTTAGACTATTACACCTCTTATTCATGCCGGTATGGTTGCTTGGAAAACATCCTGTTTGTTGAAATGTAAAAGTTATATTGACATTTGATCTTTGTATTTATTGGACACTAAGTAAGGCATTTAATTATACCTTTCTACTGGGATGAAATCGGGACGCGGGTGGCGCTGTCGGTAAAAGCCTCAGCGCCTAGGGCTTGCCGATCGAAAGGTCGGCGGTTCGAATCCCCGCGGCGGGGTGCGCTCCCGTTGCTCGGTCCCAGCGCCTGCCAACCTAGCAGTTCGAAAGCACCCTCGGGTGCAAGTAGATAAATAGGGACCGCTTTCTAGCGGGAAGGTAAACGGCGTTTCCGTATGCAGCTCTGGCTCGCCAGAGCAGCGATGTCACGCTGGCCATGTGACCCGGAAGTGTCTTCGGACAGCGCTGGCCCCTGGCCTCTTGAGTGAGATGGGCGCACAACCCCAGAGTCTGGCAAGACTGGCCCGTACGGGCAGGGTACCTTTACCTTTACCTTTTACTGGGATGAAATAATGGCTTCACCTAATTTAAACCCAGAAAAAAACTGTGCCCTTTTTGAAACACAGTTTCAGAAGAACTCATTAAATTGCATAGATGGGAAGAGCACTGCTTAAACTTTAAAGCACAAAGCTAATAGCCTAAAAAGAAATATTAAAATTAACCACTGACTAAGGAACCTGTTGAAGGACCACAATAAGTAGAGCAGAACGAAATTAGTGTGGCTTTCAGTTTAGAGTCTTATTCCAAATTAATATTGCTCCAGGCAGCCGAAGTTGAAAAAAACAAACACTGGAAGGTTTATTTGAATAAATATGGTGTTTGTGCTGCAGCCAGACTCCAGAGTCAATTATCACCGGCATCCTGAAAGGTTTTGTTAGAATTGTCCTACACTTTTTTTTGGCAAGCATAACCACCACATGTATTCACCGTTATTTAAACAACCCTGTACACATGCCAGAATGACAGATGCAATTGCCAGTATGGTCTCTGAAAAGACATCACACCAGATCTTCTTTATTTGGAGCTGCCTTCTGATCCATTTCTGAGCACAATTCAAAGTAAAGTTTATTCCTTACAAAGCCCTAAACGGCTTGGGATGACCACCTCCAGCATGGGATCACCTGTTCCATTATGAACCTGCTCACATACGGCATTCAACATCTGAGGCCTTGCTTCATGTTCTACAACCTTCAGATGTGTTCCTGGTAGGGATGTGAGGGCAGGTCTTCTCAGTGGTGGCATCCGGAGAGTGGAACTACATTCCAACAGGTTTGGTTGGCTGGTCTCTTCTCTCTCTGAGTTTTATTTGGGTGGCAAAGTAGGACTCTATTGCCTATCGATATCAGGAAAGCATCTTCACTCTATTATTTTCGGCACCAGCTTAAAACATTTTTGGTTACGCAAGCCAATCCAGACACACAGAAGTGTGAAAAGTTAGTTTACTTCTGATTTTAATGGTTTTTAAAAACATTTTAAATTATTTGTTTTTAACTGTTTTTATTCAGAATTTTAATATTTATTGTAAACTGCTTAAAGGTTTTGTTACAACCAAGCAGCATATAATTTTGATAAATTAATTAATTTAAAAATACATTTTTTATTTTGCCATGCCATAATTCTGTTCTAACCTTCTGCTATGGAAATGCACTTAAAAAAACCTGCCCCAGTGGTTTTATATCCTCCTCCCTCTCGTGCAGCTTTCTGAATGTTTTTATCTCATTGCTTATTTGTTTCATTCGCTTTGTGAATTGCTCAATTTATGAAACATTTCAAAGTGATTAAAGACATCAGCAATCAAAACATATATAAAAAGTCACATATAAAACTGTAATTCAAATCCAATACAGATACAGATTAGAATAAAAATATCCACTTAAAAGTGATGTTCTTTAAGGTCTTCGATAGTTGCCAAAGAAACAACAGAGTCACAGAATATATGATATTGAAGAGAGGGTGAATTCCAAGGGGTAGGAGCCACCACACTAAAAGCCCAATTCCTACACTGTACAGGCAGAATCTCCTGGCAATATTGCATCTACATGAATTATTTCTTTTGTGTTTTTGAGTTTTTAATCTGGGAGCTGCCTTGGGGAACTAACAGGCAGAGTAAGAAAATGTTCCAAAACAAACAAACAAACAAACAAATGCCTGACAACCCCAATTGCCCCAGAGTAATGTTTTCCTGCGGGAAACATAAAGTACAATATACAGTATACACATAGCTATCATGTAAACTGTGAGGCTACCATGAGGAAGATTGCAGAGTCAAGTATGAAGCTTCCCTCAGTCAACAACATCCCTTCACAGGAAAGGAGTCTGATGTCTCTCCTAGCAGGAGGATTTCATTACAAGCTTCTTGTTGCTCGATTTTCAATTAAGGTTTATCGCCAAGCATGTGTTTCAACAAAATAAAGGCTTTGACTGTAAAAACTACAGGGTGTTTCCTAATTAAAGTAGCAGGTTAATTCAATGTTGTTTGGTGATGTCTTGATGTTCAGCCAAGTAATATCCCCACCCCACTCTGAGTGGCCTGTTCCTTTTCAAAGCTTTACACTGCAGAATTTTGTCTTCTGCAGCTAGAAAAGAAATCTTAAACAGTTGGGAAAGGAGAGAACAGACTGATACTGAAGAGACTGGAAATGAAATCTGAACTTTGAAATGTATTCTCACTGAGATAATTTCATCAGCTCATAAACCCAGCACTCATGGTCTGAAGTTGTTTAGAGTGAATGGGTAGACAGGATTCAAAACCTGCTTTTTATATATAAAAAAAAGCTAAATAAAACTCTGATGATGAAGGGAGGATGGGACAGTGGTTGTCATCGCACACACTGTGGCAAGTGTGTCTAAATTTGATCAAGAGATCATGCACCCATAGAAACTTTTCAGGGCTATGTTATCAGCCAGATGAGAGATTGGATACAAGTTTTGACAAAATAAGCACCAAGGGTCAACTCTTGAGGTGAGAAAGAATGAAACAGTTACACAGGTGGAAAGGGCAGCACTGTGTGAAGTTCCAAAAGAGCAGGCAGATATTTCAACAGAGCTTGTGCAGGAGACTTTACTAGCTGCTTGTCTCTATAGTCTGCCTAAATTTATGTGTTGAACCAACTGAGCATTTGAATACAGGATCCTGTCCCTCCTTCACACACAGGTATACAAAGGCAGCATTCTAACTTGTTGAAAATGCATTATTTCCTAGCTTACACTTTAGAAGTTTTTTTTTGGGGGGGGGGGAGTGTAGAGGGAGTGAACATATTGTAGATTTTTATGTGACACAGGATGGCTTGACTGTTTACATAGCCCCATGTATCCTGGATCATATGTACAGTAGCTATTCTCGCTGCGTAAGTGCAGTAACTGCTTTTCCAAAAGACAAGATGGCTAAGGGCAAAAATTTATTTTTACAAGGCCACTTCCAGACTGTCGCTGTTTTGTGGGCGGGATTCAATCACATAATGGCAAATTCAGGTTACACATTTAAAGTGGATTTGGTGCTCTTGTGCAACAAGCCCCAAAATAAATAAATAAATGGACTTTTTGTGGAAAAGAAAGTAACAAGAAAATGTGCTAGGAAAGATGGGCTAATGTAATACAACCTTTTACAATTTCCCCACAAACAAAATAGAATTAAGGTTAAATAAACAGTAGACATCTCCCATCATGGCAGGGCTGGAAAGAATCTGGAAAATATGATGGCAGCCTTTCGCCAGCAAGTATCACAACTTTATCATCAGTATTTGCTTACACGGAAAATTGGCATATGTGCACCTCTAGTGGTCAGTGCATCTGGCTGTTAACCAGAAGATTGGTGGTTCAATCCCACCCTGCACTAGATGACCCTTGAGTCCTCTTCCAACTCTACAATTCTATGATTCTACCACATAACCTCCCTGCAAACTTTGTGCAAATCAGTCAAAGCAAGAGCTCAATAAACAGATTGGCCCATGTCTTATCCCACCCCCTGTAAATTTGCCTTCATGGTCTGTACTTGGAGAAAAGGCTTATTCTTACTTTGAAGACAAAGGGCAATCTTTTAATGGGTTTCAAGCCTCCTCCACCTCAAACCACACCATTTATTCTGGAGCACAGTTCAATAAGCCAACCTACAAGGCAGCTGCCATAAAGCATCTAGCAACTAATAAAACAAGAGAAAGATGGTCTCGATCATGTGCACCAGTAATTAACAATGAGCTGGAGTTCCCAGCGTCATCAAAACTCTTCCTCTGTGAGTTCAGCTGGGAGCAGTTTTGTGGAGACAGATGAAAATACTCTCTGCAAAGGAAATCATGGCAATATTTATATACCTCTCTGCTGCACAAATCATGTCGGAGTTGAAAGGCTGTTTTTAATTTTTGGCCTGGCTCCCTAAAACTCTCATGCACGCATAATTTTTCCTCGTACCTAAACAATTAGAGTGGTATTATTTGCTAAGACCCAGAAGTGCACAAGCAAGCAGAAAAGAAAGGCAGACCAGAGGGAGCTAAACCTTTGCCTTTCAGTTTTAATTTATTGACATTGTTATTTCAGCCCCTGGTATACATTTTCAAATACCTTTGAAACATACCTAAAAGCATCTGAACTCTCTGGACAGATTCTACCAGTGTGGGATTTATGTACAAGCTAAGTGAGCCATGGATTAGGACTTCAGTCATGAGAGACCTCTATATACCACCCACCCCCCATGAAGACATTGTGTTGTCTCCAGTGCTAGTGCTACTGAGAGTAGACCCAGGGAAGGTAATGGGCATGACTATTAGGCTCATTAATTTCAGTGGGTCTAATCTAATTTACTTGGATACAACCCCAAATGCCAAGTTTTACATAATCATGAAATAAAACCTTTTAAATTTTATGTCATGTGCAGAACACACATGGTACATGTTGTACTGCCTTTTAGCATACAATGCTACTTTGGGTTACAGAGGCTTCAGGTTACAGACACTTCAGGTTACAGACTCCGCTAACCCAGAAATAGTACCTCGGGTTAAGAACTTTGCTTCAGGATGAGAACAGAAATCGCACGGCGGCAGCGGCAGCGGGAGGCCCCATTAACTAAAGTGGTACCTCAGGTTAAGAACAGTTTCAGGTTAAGAACAGACCTCCAGAACGAATTAAGTACGTAACCAGAGGTACCACTGTATTTATTAAGTGCTAAACTGTGTGAAAAGCTGCTCTTAGAAATCACAATAGTTAACTGATTTCTAAAAATTCCCAGTCAGTGCCTGAACCCCCTCTGTTTTAGTAAAAAAAGCACTACGACAATGACCTATTAAAAAACCCTTCTCTAACAGTCCTTAGTGTGGAATTTGTCATTTTCACCACCCAGTGGAGATTTTCATTGGGCTACCCATTATAACCTCAATACGTTCTTACTAGTTAGTCACTGCCACTTTGGACCCTATCAGTGTATAATGAAGTTAGGATTTTTGGCCCAATTGATGCCGATCCATATCATGGTTCTACATACAAGCACCATTGGATCTGGCTCTAGCTTTACATTCTAAATAGTTTAATTGGTTTAGAGTTTTTACTACAACCAACCAAAATATAAATTTTGCTATTTGAGCAAATAAATGAACACATTTTCCCCAATCCATTTCTTAGGGCTCATCCAGACTTTTGTGTCATGTTTCTAGGCACAAGTCTGCATTCCATGCTCCTTGCCCACCCCCCGCGCTTCCCCCTAAAAATGACCCTGTACTGCTAAAAACAATTACACAAAAAACCTGAATTGCCATTTGTTCCACTTTGGCATTCAAGAGGGGGTTTTCCTGGGGGAAACAGCAGGGCAAAAAGAGAAAAAGTAAAGTGTTTGGAGATGGACCAGGAAAGTGTGGACCTGTGCCTAAAAAGCGTGGGGCAGAAAGTGATGTGCGGATGAGTCCTCAATTTGTGTAAATTCAGTAAACAACTGAGGCATTAGCATTTCTTCAAAGATCCTGCCTAAAAAACCTGGTCTGGACACCTGTGGATGAGCCTACTCATTCCCTCAAAGGCCCTTTAAATACAAGGTGTCCAAATTTATCAAAAGGTTTGTTACCTGGAAGAAATGGGATGATTCTCTTCTTGGGATCTTTCTGGCCTCCTTCGATAGGGAATTTATCCAGAAGCTGCATCTGCAAAAGAAATATTTAGTGTGAACAAAAGTCCATCACCCCCTTTACCCACTCCCACCTCAACAACAACATGGCCTATTTTTCTGGCTGTAACAGATCTTGAAAGCTGCAGGAGCAGCTGTGATCAAGGGCAGGATTTTTTTATTTTTTTACAAATACAGTTCAGTGAACTTGGCTGAAGAGCGGCAAGGTTCCCGAGAGGGCAGGGAGAATTACATCAGAGTTGGGAAAGGACCAAAGCCTGGAGTTCCAGCAATTCCCAAATTAACTATTTTGTACTTTCATAATATATGAACACACAGTTTGACCCTCATCCATGTTCTGGGTAGCAATCCTGTAGAGTCCACCTATCCTCTAAGACAGACCACCCACCTGATGAGAACTGCTGCCTCAGAACCAAAAGAGGTTATTTCAATGAAGCATCCAATGTGGTTGTTGGCAGACCTCACCTATCTCCCACACATTGTTGCGCTTCTCTGTGCATCTTGATGGACAGGCATACATAGAGCAGAGGAGTTTCCTGGGGATCTGGAAATACTCTCTTATTGTGATCCCTGGGACTTTGTTGGAACAAAATGAGTTCTTACAAAGTGGAAGGTTGTATCAACCTTTCTGGAAAGACCCTCCCTTCCCTGCTGACCACACACTGTCTGCACGTTTAACTCAGTGTGCGGTCATTGCAAATGGCATCCATTACATTCATAATATATAGAAAATTTGGCAAAGTGGTTTAATAATAAGGCAGATAAATATTTAATCTGTTAAAAATATTAAATTTGAGATTTTTTAAATGCCTGCTTTGAGTTTCAACTATCACAGTATAATGGAGACAGAAGTTTGTTTGTTTTTTTAAAAAGTTGGGTTGCTGCCAGGTTCTTTGGCAGGAATACTCCCATGTTTGTGTGTGCGCATTCACATACGGGACCATATTCCTCCAGTGCTGTAGGAACAGAGGACAGGTTCCTGAAGGATGTGTAGATATGATGGGACCACCTGATTGGCAGAGATCTTGAAGCTGGAAAGGCTGCATGGTACTATGAATAATGAATGATTTCATTATCACCATCTGCCAGATGACTGTCACCATCTGCAGTGATCAACTCAGCACAACACAAAGGGGGCAACACACAGTGCTAATACATCCCTTCAAGCACCTCCACTAATGTGGATAGGAATCATTGAGATGGAATTCAACTGAAAGTGCTCACAGTGGACAAATGTGCATAAAACACACACAGGAAAATCAGATCTGTGCAATCCACGTGTACCTTAATACTCTGGTGTGTATGCAGTCTATGTTGAAAATGGCAAACACTACATTTTCAACTCCAGGAACTCCATAGCAAAGGGATAGCATTTCAGAACAAGGAAGGATGGAAGGTGTGCCTACCATCAAGTGTAACATAAGCCAGACTCCAAATCAGGCACAATAGCATTACATCAGTTCACATGTAAAGGAATTGCCCTGTGATTACAATGGCTTCTTTAAAAAACCACTACAAACCAGCACTTCAAAACATCAGGATAACACCTGGGGAGGGATGTAAATATAAATGTTTGGGAGAACCATTTCTTCCAACTGGATTCCCAAAACAAATGGGTGGCGTTAAAACGAAGTATGGAAACACCCTAAGCCATCTCCATCAGTTTGAGAACCCTATATTTTGCTGCTCCTAATAGATATGTTGGAAGAATACCCACTAAGATTTTGAGAGCAAACTTTCCTTCAAAGAAAGACGCCTAATGTTCTCTCTCAGGAGTCTAACTATCATGGAACACTGGACCCTATCTGCTAGCATCAGGCTGGAAGGAAAAAGACCTACCTGCATGGAGAGTTAAGGAAGAGGAAAGAACCATCAGGCTTCCTCATTTGCAAGTCACCCTGATGAAGAAACAGATTGTGGCTTTAATGCTTCTTAGACAAATTGTTTCTCTGCCAATTGAAGGTGACTTTTTTGAGGAGGGTGGGAGTTAAAGGATGTTTTGTTTTCCTGTAGACAGAGTTCAGGCTGTCTGGGGTCAGTCAGGGGTAAGATTACTTTTGTTCAAAGGAGAATGAAGGTATAGTTCAACTCCAGAGTTTGCTGTCATGACATTTTTATCCAGGAAGAGAAGTGTCTCGCTTTACTCTTAAGGGTGACTGACTCAGTGAGCCTACAGCTGAGACAGGCACATTCCTAGGGTTATTCTTGGAGGTAATCTTGTTTGGCTGATGTGGGCCTTTCCTAACCACATCAAGATGGTTGTGTGGTATATAACTAAGTACTGTTTATCCACAAGGCTGATATCAGTGGAACAGATGCAGCAAGCTGCAGCTGCAAAATTCCAAGATCTCCCATCACCGGATAATAGAGATACAAGTAAAACCGGTTGGCCATAAATGTCAGCAGTCCACAGTGACCTGACTGCAGGATGTAAACCAATCTTCCCCAACCTGACTAAGGGTGACTGGGGTTTGAAGTCAAAAGCATCTGAAAGGCAACAGGTTAGGGAAGGCTGAGCTAACCTTTAAAGTGAATGTGTGAGTGGCGGGTGGTGAGCTTCACTAATAAGAGATATCACATGTGCTGCAGTAACTGTGTGGGAGAAGGGAGTCACCAGAAGGATAACCAGTGCTGTTAGCTAAATATCCAATCAAACACATGGAGCCTAAACACCCTTGCTCAGTTAAAGGATGCAGAAAGCTTGCAAGTCCACAACGGGTATCAGCTAAGGCTGCTGCCTTATTCTCTTATTTAGTCAAAAGGCTTTTTTAACCTAATTATTTTTTACCTTAAACTTTAGCAAAAGGAAATGGAAGATGGTAGCAACATCAAACTGTCTCGAGCAACCCTGTAAGAATGGATGAACTTTCTGCTGAATATCGGGGAGGGGGGGACAGTCTGTTCTTCCTTTTTAAGTAACAAACTGGGTCTCATAAAAAAGGAAACAACTGCAAATAGCTGTTATGGTCCATTTGCTGGGGGTTGGGGGAATTATAATTAGTAGCAATGGTATCAGTACTTTTAATGCAGAGATGGGATGTCTCTGGCCTTCCAGATTCTGTTGGTCTCCAACTCCCATCAGCCACAACCAGCATGCCCAGAGGTCAGGGATGATGGGAACTGCAGTTCTAACAAAGCCTGGAAGGTCACAGGCTCCCCATCCCTTATTTGTAACTGATAGTTATAAAGTAGTGATCTACCATTCAAGAACCATTCATGAAATGACAGAATAATTGTGCTGTCCAAGAGAAAAACAGTGCAAAAGAGGTAATTTAGCACTCCTATGTTTCCATATGCATATGAAAACAATAATAACTTACTGAATCAGGTAGGCCTATCTTGTCCAGCATCCTGTTCTCAGAGTGGCCACCCAGATGCCTGGGGAAAACCTGCAAGCAGCACCTGAGTGCAAGAGCACTCTTCCCTCCTGCAGTTTCCAGCAACTGGTATTTAGAGGCATATGGCCTCAGCCGAGACAGCTATTGCAGAGGAAATGTAATTATCTGCCGAATCTGCTCATCAGTCATAGAAAGAGCCTGTTTTAAAGAGGCCAAGAGCTTTCCCTCTGTGCACTAAACTCTTAATTTAGCCTGACAAAGATGACTGCAAAAGCTTGTACAGGTTAATTCATTAAAAGTGTTGTATTCAGTGCTGCACAAGTGCAATGTTCTCCTTGTGCAATGGAACTTCTTCCTCTTCTCTGCCACTGCAACCCAAAATTTCCTCTGGAGAGTCCCCTTGACCCTCAAGAGCAGATTCTGAGAGTCTTGGGGGGATGCATAGGAGAGGAAAAGAGGAGAAAGTTCTGCTGTGCAAGCAGAACAGCAGCATTTGATCCAACCCATAGTCTTTAAAGACTTCAATCTTCCAAATTATGTAAGTAAAATAAATTTTGCAAAACATAAACTACACCCAACTTTAGATTAAGTGCTTCAAACCAGATAGTTGCAATCTGATGTTCCAGTTTATTCTACTCCTCAAAGCATCTTAGGAACAAATTGTTTTATGGAGTAAGATGTCATCTGAGTGAGTGATCAGACTTTTATTTTTTTACCATGCTATTTGCACAGTGTGTGTGTGTGTGTGTGTGTGTGTGTGTGTGTGTGTGTTTAATCATGTAGCTATGGTTGCCTATTAAATTAGGATATGCAAACACTTCACTACCACCCAGAGCATAAAAAAATGCAGACATGTTCAAGTAAGCCACAACTTTCCAATTAAAAATGATCGACCTGTTCTCACATGAAACCAAAGGTATGAAATTCTGTGCTTGAGAACTACAGGCTGAGGTCTATACAGGTCCCTAGGATGCAGTCGAAACCCTGCAACAGTGGCACAACTTGTGATATAGCACATTGTGTTCATTGCTGGAACTCTCCCAATACACTGATGGAACTCTCTCAATACACTGATGGAACTGACGGAGCTATTCCACTAGTGAAAATAAACGAGAGAAGTGGCCAAAATGGGGTGGACATTTGAGTGGGACATCTTTTTCAATCCACAGCTACATCATCATCAACAGTGCAACTTTACATAGGCTCCAGACTACTCAAATCAATGGGAGGGGGGAATTAAAAATGCATCACCATCTTCCACCCTCCCATGACAGCCCCACCAGTTCATAGCACACCACTACCAACAGAATGGGTGGCAACCATTTTAGGCATGTCCAACTGATGGGCAACCACCAACACACAGGTCCTTGTGGACCTGGAAAATGGAGGAATGGGGGCAGAACGGACTTATGCACACTCTGCCTACACACACAGGAGCCAGGAACAGAACCCCCTGCAAAATAGTTGCTGCCTATATATAAACTCCACACAGGTAGACCAGGAAGGAAGGAAGGAAGGAAGGAAGGTGATAGTGCTTGTCTTCCACCATCCCCCTTTCCCATATTGCAAAGAGAAGCCAATGTTCTTGATACTTTGGGGGGGGGGTGTCCATCGCTATAACACGCAACGCTTTCAATTTAACTCAGCACTACAGACAGCATTGCTTCCACTTGCCACATCATAAAACGAACGTTGATGATGCACTGCCAAAGGAAACAGCTACTACCCCGCGATCGACCATGAACATCAGGTGATCTGCCTGTCGATCACGTTCGACCTGTTGGACATGCCTGATGTAGAAGAACATAATGACAACATAAGTAATTACATCATGTAACATAGCCACAGCTGACAGCGAGGGCAGATTGCAGTGGAAGGAAAACAGTGCTGCATGTGATGATCATGGATCAGAACAAAAATAAATGGCTTCTTACATCTCTCCAGAAAAGTGCCTTTTCCTAACTGCATTGTTGAACAGTATTTCCATACAGACACAATTCAATAGCAGGGAGCAATGTCCTGGATTTTGAAACACTGGTAGGTTTGTGCAATCCACACTGTCATATGTGTCAAACAAAGCAGACTTTTGTCTGATCTGTTCCCCACTAAGAGCACAATGGCTATCAAAAACAGAAAACAATAGTTCCGAACACAACGGCGCATGAGCTTGACATTGTCAACTGAAACAGGATTCAGGATCATAGGGGATTATACTAGCTGGGCAAAGTATAACTAAAAAGAACTTGCCAAAGTAAACAATCACCAATTTTGTTGACAAGGTGGAACAAGCTTGGTCAGTCACTCTTCCCCACCCCCACCCCACCTCACATTTTTTAAACCTAATAAAAACCTAAAGCTGCTTTGCCCATACCCCCCTCAATCTTCCAAACACACAAAACTCCCCCCAAAGGGAATTAAGTAGGAGTCCAGATAAGGACTCTATCTTTCGTGTGGCGAGACGGGCAGCAGCAAGCTGAACAGATCTCCTGCCTTGTGGGAGTTTCACAAGTACTGCAGCCAACAGGGTGAAGGTTTCACAGAACAGACCTTTTAAGCCTTGGGGGCCAGTTTTTATCTTTGCAGTTTTATGGTCTGACTTGGTCTGCTTCTTAAAACTAGTTTAGCGGATTAGGGAGAAGTATCGAAACTTATTTAAGTTCCAGTTCAGTACGTATAGCCCTGATGTAAACATACAAATTATTCTCCTAACTGCATGCCTATACACATAGAAAACACCACTCTTTTGTAAAACATGCACACATAAGTTTTCTAATGCAGGCGAGACATAAGTGTGCTGTGTGTAGAACAAGGAGTAAAGCTATGCTTTAAGCAGTGTCCCAAATGCCACATTTCCCCACCTGCCCCCAGTAACAATCTACTGTGCATGGTTGGTGAGAATGCAGCCTTCTGTGAGTATCATTTTTCTCAGCTGAAGGGCACCGTTTGTCAGTGTTGACTGCGTACATACACACCCCTCCAAGGCTGTGTATTTGTCAAATGGTCAGGCTGGAGTTAGTTTCAAATGCCTGCTCAGCAACAAAGTTCACTTGGTGATCCTGGATTAGTCACCATCTCTCAACCTAACCTGCCACACAAGGTGGCTGTGAGGACAAACTGTGAGGCGATTATGATTTTGCTTGTACAGTTGGCTTTGTATGGCTGTGCCAGGGTTAAAGTTGCCTTGCTGCAGCTGTTTTACCACTGCACTGAATTGTGAATGCTTTTAAAAATGTACTAAATTGGGATGGGGTGTTTTTATTTCTTTTCTTCTTTTACTGAACATTGCTTTCATGAGGCAGCCAACAATTGTATCATATAAATAAATGGGAGAGAAGAGAAAACAGGTATGCTGCTTTTAGCTCCTTGAGGGAAGCAGCATATGAACAAAAATAATGTGTGAAGGAAAGTGGCATTCTCCCACCTCCTCACGCTCAGAAGACCTTAGTTCTGTTTCATTTGGATTTCCCCCCTCAAAGATACATATATTTTACTGTTAATTTTTCAACAAATAATAATAGTGTACACATAATATCCGTTTACAATACAGGTGCTGCATTTTCCATTTACAAAGCTTTTATAGATCTGCTAGAAACGAGTCTTTCTCTTTTTTGCATATGTTTACAATATTCCCCAAAATATATATGATTCAGCATTTTCCTGTTTTTTTATTACACATAATAAAGGGGATTTAAACACACACACACACACACAACAGAAAACTCTAGCACTCTGCAGGATCAGAAGAGTGCAACCCTCAGAAGTATGTCCACCTGAGCTTACTCCCAAGCAAGGGTGCATATTGATGCAATCTTACACTTTACACCCAAAGAAAAGCTGGGTCCTGGAAATAAGGAGGAAATTGGAAACAGGACGCCAGCTGCCTTCCACCCAAACAAAGCGAGTTGTTAGGAAAGCATGACAGTGACTGGGTGTGTCACTACAGAAAAAAAGATACTTCATGGGTTGGGCTGAGAGCTCAGCTGCTGCAAAGCTATCTTGTTTTATTAGAGGGGAGTGGGAAGATTTGGCTTAGGGAACAAGATAAACAAACACAAGGTCCACAAACCTAAAACCAACCAACCTATTTTCAGCCAGTTTCAGGGGACAGCCTTGCAATCAACCCTCAGGGTCCTAAGAAGGTCTGAAGAACACAGTCATGTGCAACTGGTGTACCACAAGCAGCTAAGAAGTCATTTTCCTGAAGCTTACACACATTTTTAAGCCACACAATTAACTTTAGTGTTCAATTAATTCAACAGGTTGCCTTGCTGAAGTCAATTTTATTTGATTTATATTATTTTCGCAATAAATATCAAGTCAGTGAGGTGTAATGGTTACAAGTGTTGGGACTAGGACTTGGGAGACCAGGGTTCGAATCCCCACTCAACCATGAAGCTCAGTGGGTGACCTTGGGCCAGCCCAAGTCTCTCTGCCTAACCTACCTTGCAGGGTCGTTGTGAAGATAAAATGGAGCTGTGGAGAACCATGTACACCATCTGGCCCTTGAGAGGGCAGTCCCCCCCCCCCAAGTCTTTTACTGCCTTAAAACATCTCTTTTAAATATAGCCACCAGGCATTTGAAAGGGATCTCCTCCTCCCTGGTTTCAGAGGCACGTGGCTGAACTGACACCGGCCATGGCCCACCTGTGCTTGCGACTCTTTCACTGATGTGGGTTGCTGGGGGAGTGAAAGTCATGTGTGCGCTGTTGAAAGCATTGCATGTTGCTACTGCCAAATTCAGCGAGGAGTGATAAGGATGGCTAAAGGAAGGCAGCCAGGAGAGTGGAGAGGGCAGTGGACAAGAAGAGATCAGAAATAAAAGACTCAGAAATGTGGCAAACCAATGGGAAAACCAATGGGACGGGAATGCAATGAGACCTGTGTATGGGGAGGTAACAAAGACATGGTGGCCGTCAGAGGGATTTCAACTCTATACCCCTACTTGTGAGGGTGAGGTTAGGGGACAATGCCAGGGGCCATTTCTGGTGAAAGAAAATAACACTTTATTAACAAGGCACAAACATGAACCCTGGACTCGTATTCACTATAGCTGTGAGCAGTGCTCTTTTTCTGGGGGGACACATACCCCTAAACATTTTGTGAATCTATGTTTGGCCTCATTGAGAGGCAGTATTTCAATATGAGTAGGAAAATGTGAGTGCCCCTAAACATTTTTTTAGAAAAAAAGCACTGGCTGTGAGTGTAACTTCATGGAAGGAAGAGGGGGAGGGGACCCCCCTCCCCAGACTCAAAGCAAATCTCCTTTCTGACAGGTGCTGAAATACAGCACCATTTATTTCTACACTTAGAGCTTTCTGCAGAGTTGAGTGGCAAGCTGAAGATAGCAGGCCAAGAGAGAGAGAGTCTTTGAAATTTCACCCTGGCTTGGAGCCTTGGGGATTAGCACTGGTGTGTGCACTGGGGTAGTCTGACCAAACTGCGGGAGGCAGTGGAAGACAGGAGTGCCTGGCGTGCTCTGGTCCAGGGGGTCACAAAGAGTCGGACACGACTAAACAACTAAATAACAGCAAAAAGCACTGGGGTATGGGAAGAGGTGGTTCTCTCTACCTTTTAATAATAATAATAATAATAATAATAATAATAATAATAATTTTTATTTATATCCCGCCCTCCCCAGCCGAAGCCGGGCTCAGGGCGGCTAACAACTATCAAATAATCAAACAGTCAAATAATCACACATTCTAAAAATATTTCATTATAAAAATTAATTAAAATCAAATTGATGGCAACCGATTAAGCAAAATTCTGTGCAGGTTGCCAGAGGAGGGAGTCAGGCTGCGCCCTGACCAAAGGCCTGGTGGAACAACTCTGTCTTGAAGGCCCTGCGGAAAGATGTCAGGTCCCGCAGGGATGTGGAATTATTGATTTCCCAGAGGCACTCCTGACTCTCAGGCAAGAAGAATCCACATCTCCCTGTGGGATTGCTTATTAAACACACACATACAAATCAATAACATGACAGACAAGCCAGGTAACAGAAGATGAGAGTGATATTGCCATTCCATTCCATATGGAGGCAAAATATTAGGCTGGGCAGATTTGGTTTCTGTGTGACTTGAGGCAAGGTTTTTATACTATCTCTTAGTGAGCCTCTTTAAACTGGAAAAATAGCTTGATCCCTCTCATGAGTGACCAAGGGCAAGTACACACATTACAGCCACCAGACTGAGATCACTTTAAATCATTCCACACAGCAGCTGTTTTCACAGGATAACCCATTTGTGGGTAGCGGCTTGCTGCTATACTGATTGGAGAACCATACAAATACGTAGTCGGAAAGCTTTGCAGTGGTATCGAAACTCACTCAAGTCACTGCAAACACACCTGGCAATGTGGTCATATCCAGTTTAAGCAGCCTTCATATATTTGTGTCTATGTGCAGATTATCCCAGGGACAACATTCTCTGGGTGAGGTCAGACAAGATATGTTAACTTCAAATGTTCTGTTCTCAGGCACAGCTTCACTTTCAGCCTCAGTTTAGTATTACCTGTTGGTTGGAACAGTGTCTAAACTGGCAAATTATTGTTAACACTTCAAAACTTGATTTCCAGCTGCAATTGGAGAGCAAGCTCTAACCATAGTTTGCAGATTTAGAGATCACAGCAAACTATGGTTAGAACCAAACTGCAAACCGATCAGGAAGTCATGTGCAAAATGTACAGATGGAGGTAGCTGAGGAGCCAATGGCTCATTTCCAATCCACCAAATTATGCTCTAGTAGTTCAACTGAACTAAGGTAAGTAATGCTTCCTTCAATATATGGCCAGCTTTGTACTTTGCCTATCCTAGACTGGAAGAAACATAGGAAGCTGCCTTATACTGAAACAGACTCCTTAGTCCATTTAGCTCAGTACTGTCTACACTGACTGGCAGCAATTCTTCAGGGTTTCAGACAGGGAAGCAGCTCCCTCTAAGTCTAAGACTATTATTGACACGTACTTAGGAAACAAAAAAAAACTTATACAAGTGTCCCTGTATTGGACACTAGACCTACTGATCAACAAAACACAAACTACACAACAAGTTGTGTTTTGCTGATCAACAGGGAAATGGGTTAGCTGCAATTTTGCGGGAAGAGGCATACCAGGATTAATGGAACATAGGAAGCTGCCTTATACTAGGTCTGCCTATTTATCAAGTTATTTTTATTTTCTTCATAAAATTTATACACCACTGGATTGTTAAAAAAACACACAACAACCCTCAAAGCGGTTCACAAAAAGATAAAACAAAAACTAGTTCAACATTGTCTCCACCGGGTGGCAGTGACCCTTCAGAGTCCAGGACAAAGGTCAGCAGCTTCACTAGAAATACTGGGGATTGAACTTGGCACCTTCAGCATGCAAAGCATATATTATGCCCCCCTCTAACAATGGATAATCAAATTATGTTTTGCACCCCTACTGCCACTTAATTTTTAAAAGTCTTTGTTAGTTCAACGTCACTGGTCCATCAACAAATATTTTAAAACCTGCATCACAATTTCATTAACATAATCCATAAGAGGAAATGTGTGAGCATCACCTGCTCCATATACAGTGGAGCCCATGTAGAAAAGCTGTCCTGAAAAGTTCACCTAGTAGATGGAGCATAAATATTGCAAATGAATAAATAATGTGACCACATCACCAGGCTCCCCATGACAGCACTCCCATGTTGCCCTCAAAGCATGACAAAACTAGAGTGCAATCCCTTAAACATGAGGCAATCAGAAGAATTGTGAAAATTGGACTTGTATACTGAAAGGGCTATTTGCATCAGGTTACATCAATGTGGAATTTCATTAGAGCAGAAGGAAATAACAGTGTGAAGTTGACTAATTTAGTAATGTGAAGTGTGCTGGAAAGAAGCTTATAGAAACTAATATTGTATGAAGCAACAAAGTGTAAATGAAGAATCTGTAGCTGCTTCTATCAAACAATAAGCAACAGATGGAAACTCGGGATAGGAATCACGTATTCAGTATACTTGAAGCCCAGGTGCCTCTCCCATCCAAGCCATCATTTGTGCTAATTAAAGAAAAGAGCAGCTGCTCTCCTCTGAAAAGTAAAACCAGCTCTGCCATCCGGGATCAAATGGAATGATTAACACACCCAGTGTGCCTTCCTAGAGCATTGTGGCTTTCCAGGGATCTAACTCAAGCAGAAAAGGAAGCTCAGATGTGAAGTGGTGGGTGCTGGAAAAGTTTTGACTGAAACCTTTGATAGGCGAGGGGAATTCAAGAATACATATCAAAGAGATTTTCCCTAGCGGGAAGCATGAATATAAGATTTATAGAGGAAAACCTTGGCTCACCTTAATTTTAGGCCCAAAAATGTTACTGATTTTGTTCATAGAAAAAGTAACTAGCTTCTTATCAGGAGAATTGGCTGTATCAGATTATGCTGCCATGGCACTGGGCCCAGGTTACTAGTGCTGCTACCACACCCACACCATACATTTAAAGCATTCTTATACCACTTTAACAGTCATGGCTTCCCCAAAAGAATCCCAGGATCCATAATTTGTTAAGGGTGCTAATAACAGTAGCTCGGCAAGGGGGTCTTCTAAAGACTCTCAGCACCCTTAACAAACGACAGTTCGCAGGATTCTTTGGGGGGGGGCACAACTGTTAAAGTAGTAGTAGTAGTAGTAGTAGTAGTAGTAGTAGTAGTAGTAATATCTATACTGCTTTTAAAGGAAAAAATCTCAAAGCAGTTTACAATCTACATTAAAATATAAAATAAAACAATCCAGAATAAAGCAGTACAGAAGAGTGCTTCTCTTGAAGGCAACATGGAAGTGCTGGTGTGGGTGTGACCCCTTGCCAACCAATGCTACAATGCAAATGGGTAGGGAACGGGTGGCACTGTGGTCTAAACCACTGAGCCTCTTGGGCCTGCTGATCAGAAGGTGATCAAAAGGTGGGCAGTTTGAATCCGCGTGACAGGGTGAGCTCCCGTTGCTTGGTCCCTGCTCCTGCCAACCTAGCAGTTTGAAAGCACACCAGTGCAAGTAGATAAACAGGTACTGCTGCAGCAGGAAGGTAGACAGGGTTTCTGTGCGCTCTGGCTTCTGTCACAGTGTTGCATTGCATGGCCCGGAAAGATAGCTGTGGACAAACACCAGCTCCCTCAGCCTGAAATGAGACAAGCGCCACACCCCATAGTTGCCTTTGACTGGACTTAACTGTCTAGGGGTCCTTTACCTTTTATCTTACAATGCAAATAAACATAGGATATGAAATGCTTGGTGTTTGGTAATTCACTGAACTGCATCAAGAGTTTCAGCAGTATCAGTTGTGGAGTGACACAACATAGGTTTTTAGCACATTGTATGTGTGTTAATTGGCCTACCAATGCCCCAATGTCTGTGTCATCAGCAGCTGTTCTGTGAATAACAACCACTGTTAAGTAAGTAATTTCACTGCCTGTACTTTTCTGCATTTTATGTCCCTTGGACCTCACTTTTCATCATCAGCAACTCATGCATGTTGTCCTGAACTCTTCAAGAGCAGATGTGGTGAACCTTGTGCCCTCCAGAAGTTGCTGAACTCCAACTCCCACCCCAGCCAGCCTGGGCAATAACAAGGGATGATGGGAGTTACCCATCCAGCACCACTGCCACAATCCTCCCTTTCCTGCTTTAGTGGAAAGATGGATTCAACTGAAACAGCTAAAATGTAACAAGCTGAAACCTTAGCACAATTTAGCAGCTTCACCTGCTAAATTTCTGCATGTCAGACAGTGGTTCATTTACAGCCCCTGCCAGAAATAAAAAGTTGACAGTGCTAATTTGTCCAGAGCAGTATAAAAACAACAAGGTGTGTGTGAGGGAAACACCTTTCTCTGTAAGGCCCAGCTGCTATCTCTCCTACTGGACTGCCATCTCACAGAGAGAGAGGCTCCGCCCTAATTCAAAGTGCTTTTGTACCTGGTCTATCATTTAGCCCTATAAGAACAGGGAAAACTCAATGATCTAGTAATTAAACTGCCATAGTAACAAAGTAATTGCAGGCTATCCCTTTCTGAAAATTCAAACAGGATAGTATGTTGTCTAAAGAGCTGCAACAACTTCAGAACACAACACAACACAGAAATTGCAACAGATAAGCCTTGGAATGTTATAACTTGCAGGAAAGGGCAGTCAAAAGTGATACTACTGCACCATTCCACCCAGCCCAGCTGGTGTTTTTAGAGATTCCAAACACAACTTTCTTGTCATGCTCCTTTCAAAGCGTATGATGCCTTTATTTCTAGAAGAAACACTAATAGATCATCATCACCACCACCACCATCATCATCACCACCACCAGCACCTTCTAAAGCAGAAGGATCCAATTCAAGTCATGCACACTAATACCAATAGGAGGAAATCTTTTTTGGCACAAGGTCTGCATTCCTTCACAAGCAACCTCCTGGAGGGAGGATGTCAGCAGCAGGCAGGACCAGAAACAGAAGCCAGCTGAGCAACAGGTATGACTCTTACCTTTGTGCAGCAGGCTCCATTCCAGCTCTGCAAAGGTCAGAGGTTTACACACAGGGATGGAGAGGCTGTGGCCTAGGGGGAGGGGCCAGGCAGAGAAGGATGACGAGCCTCCAGCTCTCTACCCTTTCACTGCACAGGATGAGACCGCATGCACTAGCTTGGCACATGTATAATTAGCTGCCCATGCCATGGTGTGGTTTTGCCTCTAATGTGCTAATTGCCAGGAAGCAGCAAGCACTGGAGATGCAGGCAGAAGCTTCACCTCAATCTGTTCTACATTTAGGTCAGAAGGCCCTCCTGCCCCACTCCGGGTGCACTACAAACTCCCACTTCCTGTACCATTTGGAAGGCCCATTCCACTGGTTAACCATCTTCTAAGTGATACACTTTTGGCTAGAAAACAAGTGTTTCCCATAAATCTTCCTGGTATGTTGCGTTTGTCTCATTTGGCAACTGAGATTAGTAACTGAGCATGTTCCCACAAGCCTCCTGTTCAAACTTAGTTCCTTGAGTTGCTGGTTCTCCTGCTGGGGCTGTTTCTGCATCCATCCTCCATCTCTGTCCTCTTCTCAGGTTAGGCCTGTGTCATCCTGCCTCACGGCCCTTGGTTGCTTTTAATCATTAGCTCAGTGTTTGCATTGCTCACACTTGCCCAGATCAGGGAGAGGCTTCCAACTGTGTCACCATCACAGTCATACTGTTGACATGTGGAGCCAAATGCTGAAATATGCTGGTGCTGTATAATTATTTTATAATCATCTTGACTATAAAACAATGGACAGAGTGTTGGATTTTGACTCGTGAGACCAATATGGCTTTCTATCTAACCTTAGCCTACCCTCCTTTACAGGTTTGCTATAAGGACAAATCAGGCTATGTACACTGTCCTTAACTCCTTGAAGGAAGGCTAGGATATGATAAATATATGCTACAAATCTCCATATTAGTATGTCAAACTTGCAGCAGATCAAAATGTTAGGCTTTCTAAACTAAGTTGCCCTTTGCTCCCACAATGTATGTTAAATAAAAATTTCACTTATTACTGTTTCTCCTTTGATTCACAACAACTCCTTGCTTTCCTGCAAGACACCTGCATCAGTATCTCTGCTGAGCATGCTAATTGCACTAAGATCCAAATGAGACACTCCCTTCCTGCCCAACAAACTATAAATTTAGGTACTTGACAAATAATTGTTTACCTGGACTTTTTGTTTACCTGGATCCCCCCCCCCCCATGTATCCTCTCTCCTTGCTTACCTGATCAGCCTTACACTTTGTGTCGTTTTTTAATCAGAGCTGAGACAAGGGAGAGTGGATTTCAAAGAGCTTGACTTCAAAGAAACTTGCCACTGATTAGAGCGGAAAAAGATACCAAGTGCAGAAGGCTCATGCTGCATCTATATAAATAGGCTGTGTCATACAAGACCCCTGGGGGGCACTCCCCCATCTGTCCCCCGGTTCTTATATTTTCTCATCTGTGCCTCACAATCACTACAGTATTCAATTATGCTAAGGAAATTGAGTTTGAATGATCTGTTGACCTAAAATTCACACATTCAAGGGGGGCTGAGCATGTGGTTCATAGTTTTATTAGCCACTTGACCCCAGAACTAGTGTTGTTGCTGCTGTTGTTACACCATGTCTTTATCAAATTTTATATACCATTTGATCGTTAGAAAACCTCTAAGCTGCTTACAAAAATACAAAGTGAAACATTACAATTTACACATGTAACTTCTACATGTGTGTATATCCTTACCTAGTTCAATTTCAGAGAGTGGTGGTGGTGATTTCTGTTCAGCCTATGACAATTTTGTTTTGGGGACCTACAAGGTCCTATGCTTTTTAATATTGATATTGTTATGAATTTGTGGGGTGGAGCCAGATTGCTCTAAAAGTCCTGGGTACCAGATTCCCTCCCAAAATTTTTTAGAGCTAGTAAATGTAGGAGATAACTAAACGCATGAAGTCTTCACCCAGGTGTGAGAGCTTAGCAATCAACGCAGGTTGAATCAGTTTCTTTGCCAGGGAAAAAGAACTATCATGAACTACAAAGGAAGGTAATAGGTGTTTGACACAAATGTGATGTGATCCTCCAAGGAGGGGATGGTGAGCAGAGAAAAAGGTCAGGTTTAGGATTTCAGTGTTCAAATGATGTAAGCTGTGAGGGGAAGGTTGCTAGGATATCAGGGGGCATGATGTCACCACAGGAAAAAAGGTGTCCTTTTAAAATAAAGATCTGGAGGAAGCAGGGAGAACCCCATGTACACTGGCTGGAAAAGGCAGCACACACAGACCATCGAGCATGGCCGGCTTCTGCTCTGGACCCAAATTTGCTGAAGCTATGAGGGAGCAACAAAGTGCGTTTTTTAGGGGTTTGCATGCCCTCCACCTAAACTCAAGTGCAAATATGTGTAAATAAACCCTATTTATTAAAGACATTACAGTCTACACCGTGCCTCAAACCTGGTTAACTCAGTTGGTTAGAGCATGGTACTGATAATGCCAAGGTTGCAGGTTCGATTCCGCTCTGGGATGGCTGTATATTCCAGCATTGCAGGGGGTTGGACTGGATGATCCTCAGGGTCCCTTCCAACTCTACAATTGTATGATTCTAAGTGTCAAGATCCTTGGAATCTTGCTACCGCTGTGCAGAGATTGGGGTAACGGGTAATAATATGAAGCTGCTGAGTTAGGTCATCAGGATACTAATGAAACTCAGCTGTATCACTTTGTATCATCTGAATCAGGTGAGGCTATGCAGATACTGGACTAATGCCCGTGGTGAGAAGGGGTTGAATGGGGGCAAACAAAAATGAATCTGAATCCTGACAAGCCAGAGGTCCTGGATGTAGGTGGATCTCAGAAGTGGAAA
Organism: Podarcis gaigeae; assembly: GCF_964106915.1. Lineage (NCBI taxonomy): Eukaryota > Metazoa > Chordata > Lepidosauria > Squamata > Lacertidae > Podarcis > Podarcis gaigeae. The sequence goes on along the minus strand of NC_139681.1, from coordinate 56,206,864 downwards.
TGGCTAGAGAGCTTGTTCTGACAAGGTATACCCTTGGAAACATCTTTGTCACTGGAAGCTCAAGTGGTAGATGCAATTGTGCCATGTTGCACATTTCTTCATAAGGTTAATTTTGTTATACTGACCTATATTGGTGGCAGACAGACCCAACCCTCTTTTTATGCACTCCAAGGACAGTATCACAACATATTCAAACTCCCTAAGGCAGCAATCTTACACCCACTTTCCTGAGAAGCCCCATCAAACTCAATGGGGCTTACTTCTGAGCAGATACATATAGGATTGTGCTGTAAAATCCCACATTTGACATGGAGCAACTTCCTGGGGAGAAAGCAAGGCATTCACTTCGGACTTGGCAGCAAAGGAATAAACAGCCAGATAGAAAGACTGCAGAAGTATCAGGCACCAACAGTGGGTATCTTTAAGTTGTTATAAACTAGACATACATAACCTAATGAGGTTTGCATTGGTCAAGGATGTGAAACATTCATAATCCCACTCAATAAAGGAATGTTTCGTTCTGAATCCAAGCAGGGTGGATATTTCCACCCAGCTGCTTACAACTCTTTGAAGAGGCAAAGGTGGATGTAAACAATGGAGCTCCACAGACGCTAAATAGCCACAAGAGTACGGAGGAAAAAATGTCATTTTTAAATGACATTTGTAAAAAAAAACCAGAAGCCTTTTAATAGGTATTTTAGGTCAAGATCTACTGAAAGGGAAATGTAAATTATTCATGTGTGCAACAACTGCGGCAAGAATCCTAATAGCTCAGAATTGGAAATCTGGAGAAATAGCAGCAAAAGAAAAATAGCAAGAAATGGACTGATGGACTATGCAAAATTAGCAAAGTTAACAGACAAATTACATGAAAGAGACAATAATGACTTGAAAAAGGAATGGGAACCTTTTACAAATTATTTGCAGAAACAACAAAAAGAAATGGACTCATTGGCAGGATTTGAATAAACTTTCACAACTTTATTGATTTAAAAAATGGAGGATGACAATGTAACAACAAGGAATACTATGTATACATGCAGAATACAACAATTACAGTAGTACCTCGGGTTACATACGCTTCAGGTTGCAGACTCTGCTAACCCAGAAATAGTACCTTGGGTTAAGAACTTTGCTTCAGGATGAGAACAGAAATCGTGTGGCGGCAGCAGCGGGAGGCCACATTAGCTAAAGTGGTACCTCAGGTTAAGAACAGTTTCAGGTTTAGAACAGACCTCTGGAACGAATTAAGTTCTTAACCCGAGGTATCACTGTAATGTAACAAACCAAAAGGGGAAGATGAGGGAAGTCGGGGGGGGGGGGAGTTGGGGAATTGTTTATTTTATTTTTTCCTTTTTCCTTACTTTTTCTTAACATTATAACTTTCTTATGAGATAATATGTATTGTAATGAATATAAAATTGTAAAACCCAATAAATTAAAAAGAGAGAGAGTATGGAGGAAGAGCAATTTGTCTTGAGATTTTAAGTTAAATAAGCAGATTTTAAGTTAAACAAGACCCCTCCTTGGTTCTAGAGAAAAGAAAGAAATGAGCTTGTCTGTCTCAGGAAGTGGCTAAGACAAAAACAGACTGCAGAGAGAGAATGGGCATTATTAGACTCACCTTTGCCCTGCGAAACAATCTCTTTCCCTTCATCATTTTCTTTTTCTTAGTAGATGGAGGATGATTTAGAAGCCTTTTCCAGTAGATAAAGTTGCTTCTAGGGTATCTCTCCCTGTCTTCATTTATTTCGCACAAGCAAAAAAACTTCTCATCACATTGTTTACCCTGATGTAACTTTCTGCTTCATATACTGAAGGAAAGCTCAAAGACAGTAGCTGTGCAGGTCACACTGGTTTTCCCTACACACCCTCATCAAGAATGAAAACAGGAATTGGGTGTCAACCTGATCTACAAATCTTAAGGCACTGGAAGGAGGGGGCACAAAAAGTATACAATAGCTCATTGCCTCAGACATTTGGAGAGCCTCATTTAAGTGACAGATAAACCAAAGAAAATACAGTTTAATATAGCAAAGATAGAATGTCAAACAAGTTCTTAACTAGCCAGCCCTTAAAAGCGTTCAGAAGTATAGCTCTGGGACCAAACAGCTGAGGATTTTTATCTACTATACATAGGGTTGGAGGTGGAACTCCATCCTGGATTATTTGAATATTAGTTTTCTTTTGCTTTCAAATCGGCCTTATTCTGAATCAGACCATTTGTCTATCTAACTCAGTGTTGTCTGCACTGACTGGGAATGATTCTCCAGGATTTCAGATGAGGGTCCCTCCCAACTCTACCTGGAGAAACCAGGTTTTGAACCTGGGATCTTCTAGATGCAAAGCAGATGCTGTACCACTGAACTAGAGCCCTTTTGTCAGAAAGTTGGCAGAAAAGCAAGAGAGAGAGAAGGCCACCTGCCCACCTCAAACTAGCATTATTTCATTTTTTGTGGGCTCCAGCTTGAAGAAGAATGCTCCATACCTAGCCAGACATTCTGTTCTTGATTAAGGGCCAAGGCAAATCTGCTGACTTGGGGAAGCTCTGTTTCAGGCAGGATGCTGTACAGCCCTACCAGCCACACTGTCACTGTTGAGTAGCCATCTGCTATTTCACTATTAGTTCTCCCTTCTCCAGCTCCTGGAGGACAATGAGCTAAGAGGAGGAGTGTCACCCTCTTCTTGCAGCAAAAACACTGCCTGGTGTCTCACATGCACAAGAACTGCAGTTGGTCAAATATTCCATCCTGACAACAAACACAATGGTCAATATCCAATGAAGTAGATCCACTAGTGAAATGATTCCACTTGTGCAACCTAACTTGCCCACCCTCTCCTCTCCTGCTGTTCTGGAGAGTTGAGGAGGAACTCAGAACAGATTTAGGGTGCAAGAGAGAGTACAGAGTTTTTGTAAATGACCTTTGCACAGCCAAGAGTCATTGAGCTAGACTATCTGTTGCTGTTGTTGTTGTTTGCATCTGTCTGTCTCAGGAGACAGTGGAAGAGTGCATCTTTAGGGGTAAAGTCAAACCACCGAAGAGTTACAGTGCCTGCTGTGGCTGTAGAGACTGATAGAGGAGAGACATATTTTACTGCAGATGGGGCAGATGAAGGGGTCCTGTTTTGCTGCTACAGGTGCACCATGGCGTTCCTATCTTTGTGCTCCTCCCAGCAGTCATTGCTTCTCTGGTCACTGCTGTGGAAACAGAACCTGACTATCTCCAAGCATCACAATTGTCCCCAAGGGATTCCCACACAGTGGGGTTGATGTTGCCAGTTTTCATGCCACGTTTGCAGACATCTTTGTAACACAGAGTTGGTCTGCCAATGGGCCATGTGCATGAAGTCAGCTCCCCATAGAGCACATCCTCGGGGATCCTGTCATCTTCCATTCTGTGTACATGACCAAACCAACATGGCCAGAGGTTGTTGGATGGCTTTCTGTCATGGATACTTTAGTTGAGATTCCTGAATGGCAGGGGTTGGACTAGATGACCATTGGGGTCTCTCCCAATACTACAATTCTATGATTCTACGACTCAAGGCTGGCATAGACAATACTGAGATAGATGGACCAATGGTCTGACTCAGTCTATGGCAGTTTCCTATTTTCCTACGATGGATGAAAATGTTTTCAATTGAGAATGTTTGGAGGTTGAGAACCTTTTACACCCCACACCCATCTGCATGTTTATTCCTCACCCACAGTTACATCAAGTCATGCAGGCACTCTCAAAACCCTGGAAAAGGCTTCAAAACGAGACGTTGCTACCCAGCAGCTTGAAGAAACATGGCACATGCAAGTCTTGTTGGAAAATGTGACCTTAAAATTAAAAGAGGTGGGGACGAATTGCAACTGACAGGTCCATCTGTAATTTTTCCAGTCTTGTTGGGGCAATTTCCCAGCGGCACTTATATACAATAATGTAAATAAACTCCCCATAACCTTATGCTGGATATTTCTGAAAGCAAAGAGCGTCTCTCATCACAAGCCAAGGGATGTGAGCACAACAGGCACTTCTCATCTCGTTCTCTGCACCCTTCATAAAAGTGAATGACTGCATTCACGGTACAAAAGCAGAATTGTGTTTTAGGGCTGTGGGCGAGAGCGCCATGCCATTTTCTGGTACCATAAATAACTGAGCGCACACAGTAGTTAGCTGAGCAGAGGGGCTTGCAATTGAGGCTTGGGGTGTGTGTTTTGCTCTTTTACTACTCCGTGAAGGAGTTAATACATCATCGTAATTCCCTGGCTGGCACCATCATCCTGTGGTCACTAACTACATACATTCATTTCCCATCTGATGTAATTAGCCTTTGGGCCTCTTCCAAAATAACCCTATGTGTTGTTCACTGATTGGATTTTGAAAAGAGACTGCATGAGAGTCTACAAGTGCAAATGTTTCACGGGAATCGGTTGTCTATACAATTTGGATTGTATAGACCTAGGACTGCACTGACATATCAACTAGGGGAAATTTTCTGTTTCCACCTAATATTCTGTTTCCACCTAATATAACATGTAGGTCCTCACAGCATCGCTTCAAGTACAAAGTGACAAATCCATTCTCAAGATGTCAGGGATGGGGGAACCTGTGGCTCTCCAGATGTTGTTGGACTTCATCAGCCCTAGAGTGATGGGAGTTGAAATGCAGCAACATCCAGAGGACTGCAGGTTCCACACCCCTGGAATATGTTTAAGCCCCATACTGGAGTTTGTCCTGTTCATTCCAGAAGTACATGTCTGATACAATGCACAGTATTTAGAGCAGGAATAAGCCAAAGTGGTGCTCTCCAGAAGTTGCTGGACTCTAGTCCCAGCCACCCTGTCCAATGGTCAGGGTTGATGGAAATTGTAGCCAAGCAGCATGTTGGAGATTACCACATTGGCTACCCCTGATTTAGGATCTATTTAAGGGTACATCACTAAAATTACAGCCACCTGTTACTGTATCATGCAAGACAGAGGAATATACCTTCAAAACTTTAGCACTTTATCTAGTTGCAAAATGTGGAATATTTTAGTGCAGTGAACCAAATGTTCTCCACATACAAATGAGTTTATTATCTGACTACCAACAAACCTCTAGAGCTACCCAGATTTTAAAATGCAATCGTCCAGGCACAACCTTTTATTCTTACACAAAACTTGATGTTTAGGTAAAACTCATCTGCCAGTGATTATACTGGAAGACAGAACAGCCCTGAAAATAATAGCCATAAACAAAATCACATTTTAAAGTCTGAAGATTCTATGCAGCTTTTGCCCAGTGCTAAAAATACTTCCTCATCAATATGTAAAGATTTGCTAATGAGGCCTACCGTGGCAGCATCTTGCTCTGATCTGAAGATGGAGCATGAGCCAAAAGCTACACTTTCCAGCAACCTTCATATGCAGAGTTCTTTTTATGTGGATCCTTCTTCAAGGTCTCATGCTGCAAAACACTTGTCTCCAAGGCTGCTCCCTTAATAGCTATATCCAGGATTTGACATCATTCTTTCACTCATTTATTTAAGAGAATCCAGACAATTTTACTGCAAAACTGTTGCATTCTAAGACAATTTGTGTTGTCATCTTTAAAAAAACATACACCCTGAATTGTGATATTTTTCTGACCTTGAATGTAATTGTAATGCCATTGTGCCCAGTGAGAACTGATAAAGTACTATTGTTCTACCTGCCTTTGACACCTGCCTGACAAGCAGAAATTTAACTGATGAAGCTTTCTCCATCCATGTATCTTCATGCAGAGAAAAGTGGTCACTTGAATTTCCATCTTAAAAACAACAAAGGTAATACTAGATCATGACTAAGGTGGTGTACACACCATACATTTAAAGCACATGACTTACGGCAAAGAATCCTGGGAACTGTAACTTTGTGGTCAAGGTTGCTGGGAACTGTAGCGCTGTTAGGGGTGCACTACAGTTCCCAGGATTCTTTGGGGCAAGTCATGTTAAGTTTGCTTTAAATGTATGCTGTATACACAGCCCTAAACAGTTCCTACATTCTTGAGGCATGGGGCTACAGCTCAGCTGTAGAGCAGTAGTGGCTCATGTGGTGACATGGGTGGCGTACCACTGATCTCCTGGCTTCCAAACACAGCACACCACTAAAATTTACTGGAGGCAGAGAAGGAGGTGCAGGGAGCTCAGGGCTGTGCAGTGTGGCAGAGCCAATTTGAAGCTCTTGCCATTATGTACCTGCACAGCCAGGAGCTCCCTGTGCCTCACTCCTCATCCTCTGGTAAGCAACAGTGACCTGCTGTGTTTGGAAGCTGGGAGTGCAGTGGTGCCCTACCCAACTCTGTCCAGGGAGCTACAGTAGTAAAGTACATGCTATCCATGCAGGCAGCATTGGGTTCATTCTCCAATTAAAGCAGGGGTGGGGAATCTGTGGCCCTCCAGATGTTGTTTACTGGATTCCAAGTCCCATCAACACCAGCCAACATGGCAATGGCAGGAAATGTAGTCCAACAACATTTGGAGTTAAAGGATAACAGTCACCAGGGCTGGAAAAACATCTGCCCAAGCCCCAGGAGTCAACCGCTCAGAGCGTAGACAGTGATAAACTAAATGTACCAACGAGTTGGCTCAGTATAAGGCAGTGTAATCAATCCATAACCTTCAAGTAGAAGGAAAACATTGTGGCACTGGTTTTTCTGTCATTCCGAAGTCTAAAGGAACCAACAGCCCAATGCTGAAAGTCACCCATCACTTCCTATTGCATAATCTACTTGCCTTTCCGTCTCATCCAGCCTCATAACTGAGTCATTGGTTGTTGCTGCCAGCTCTTCTCTCTTGGCTGGCTAAGTTGCACTACTGTTCAAAACCACTCTATTTTCCATGGGCATAGCGAAGTGGGAAGCAGGGGGCAGCTGCCCCCCTAAACCAAGTAAATAAAAATACTTAACCAACTGAGGTTCTGCCCCCATAACATGAAGCCTGCTCCCCCTAACATGACACCTGCCCCCCCAACATAAATCCTGCCTACGCCCATGCGATTTCCATCTTTCAAATGTGAGGTGGGGGGTGTGCTGATTTGAATGTTGCATCTCCTGTACAGAGGCTGCCAAAAAGCAGTACTCTTCAAGAGTGCTCCCCCACAGGGCAGAGTGCTCCTTCTCTGCATTGGCCCCTTTTGTCTTTGGAATGCTCTCTCTAGAGAGGTATGCCTGCAGCCAACTTTACTTTCATTTCACTGTGAGGTAGAACTTGTTTATTCTGCCAGGCATATGGATAGCTTTAATTATATTGTTGTTTTTACTATTCAATCCAGTGTGTGTGTGTGCTCATATAATTGTTGCTGTACTGATGTTGTGCATTGCTTAATATATTTTTGTTATGTTTTATTGTGTTTCTTGTATTTTATTATGCTTGTTTTATTTACTCATTCCACATATATTTAATCGCTTTGAGACTCTTTCAGTATGAAGCGATATACAAGTCTAATACATGCAGTCAAAGCAAGCATAGCCTTAAATTATCGATCCTATACCCATTTACCTGGAAGCCCCACTAAACTCAATGGAACATATTGCTGAGTAGAGGGGTATAGAGTTGTGGCCTGGCCAGCAGCATCTGCATCACCAGAACAATGTGCAGGGCCAGTGTGGAGAGGATGAACTCATGTTTACATTGGATTTTAAATGTTGTACTCATTGCTTAACTCTCTTTCATCATCACCCATATGCGGGAGATAACTTTCAAATCAGAAAGAGGGTTTTCTGAGCTGGGAAGAGATTCTATATGGTGCACACAGTGTGGCTTTAAGTTTTGAAGAAACCATCTTCAGCTGGCCATTTAACAGGAAACATTTAATGTGAACTGAGTCACAGTGAGAACAGCTGTGAACTTTCAGGGCACAACCAGGGCTCTCTGTAGGTGTAGGGTCTCTTGTGCATTGGGGGCATCACTTCAACATCCTGCTTGAATGTCTCCTGATTCTCTTATCTACAAGATTACCAGAACTTCTATCTGCCAAGGCACCCAAATTAAGCTGCCTTATCTCAAAACCTTAGATAGCAGTATCTAATAATGGAACTTGCTACACCCTCCCTAATGCAGAAACTGCACGTCCCAGACAGATTTGTTCTTTATGTACTGCTTTCTTGCTTGAAATCTGAACCAATTTACAGTTTGTATTTCAGCCCCTCCTAGAGCTCCCCTGCATTTCCTACGGGACCAGATCTTGGCTTCCCTACACAGTCTACCACTCTAGAAGATGGGTTTTCCAGACCAACATTCTAAAGTGTAAATCCAGAGACCCTAAGAGTGCAATCAAGCAATCAAGCATAATTTGCACCCCTGAGCTTCAGCATGATTGTATATCTCCAATCTTGGCCTCTCTTTTCAGTGTATAGAAAGCAGCACCTGGCCTGCAAATTTAATTTTTCCAGGACTAGTAAACCATTATAAAAACTCGTGAGAATTTCAGCTTTTAAAGTTTCATTGGAATAGACATATCCAGTGCTCATCTGTCTCCAGAAATCTGCAGGTGTCAGTGAGGAGTGGTAACATTTTATTTAGGGTCAGCCTTACAATGAAGCAGCATAATGTATAGCTGTTTGGGAAAGCTACCCACTGCTCTCCCAATGGTCACAAGACAAGCAGGGAGGGTGAATGAAGGCCCCCTCCAGACCTCACATTTACTCATCCTGATACGCTTGCACAAGCTAATGCAGCAGTTAGGTTACAGCCTACACTTTTCAATGCATTTTCCTGTCACTTTCTAAACTGCAAAAATTCAGGTTTTAAAAAGATGATTTGTTGCGCTAGGGCAGCAGAGCCTTTTGTCCCACTTTCATTGTGCAAACCTAAAATTCTAGTGTGTGCTTGAATCCTTCCCTTAAAACAGTGACAGTCTGGAGGCACTCTTAAGTTTTGCAAAAGTAAGCATGTTGCACTCTTTCACTAGACATGGGGAGGTATGCCTAGTTGGCCATAGCAGATAGTAGGCTGGGGCAGCAGTGCTCACTTGATCTCCAGATGCCCATGTTGTTGTCACTGCATGGAGAAGGGAAGGACAAAGCAGCAACAACAGCACAATGCAAACTCACAACCTGGCACTTCTCCCACTGTGTTTGCATGGCGCTTGCCACTGCCTCTCTTCCCAGTTCTGGTATGTAGCAGCAAGGTGGGTGTCAATTCCAGTTTCATCTCACTGCTACACCTCTTTTTCTGCTTGATCTTTACATCCTTGGTGCTCTCTCAAGGGCAATTGCCACCTTCACTACCTTGAAGCTAAACGGATAGCCATCAGGTAGCCTAAGAGTGCTTTATTAATGTGCTTGTCAAGTAGCTAGAATTTTGGGAGGTGGAGGAGAGTATAGAATTCCTTGAAACCTGCTAATCATCTTCTCAAGCATAACAAGCCACAAGGGTAGCTCTTTTTGCAACAGATGACTGAAACACAATTCAAAACCCTTGACAAATGCTAGAAGGTAAGATTTAAAAGGGCTACAATACCTTCTAGGATTTGATAATGTTTCCAGTTGTTCTGCAATACCAATATGATTGTTCTTTCCTTCCTCCTGTTATGGGGGTAACTGTGTTTAGGTTGTAATTTTATACCTAGGAACAAGACTCACTGGGACTTGATCCCAGGCAAACATGCCCAGGATTACCCATTCAAGAGAGGAGTCTGACAGCAGAAGAAAACAGACTAATATGATTTCCCCCACACTTAAGGAATCCTTGGGGTCCAAAGCCTCTAACTGCTCCATAATACAACTGGAATTTGATTTACAAACTCCATGTTGGCTAGGACCCAGACATTTGAAGGAACACCTCTCTCTGTGCTATCCTGATGAGGCTTCAAACTATCAAGCTTGGGGTAGTGGTGGATAACAATTTCTCCCAACACAGTTGTGCTTAAGATTCTCTCCCAGCTGCTATTTGACCTGGGAGAGAAGTTCCACTAGATCCAACTGGGGCTTCAGGTCATCCATGAATACAAATACAATGGTATCTTGGGTTACATACACTTCAAGTTACATACGCTTCAGGTTGCAGACTCCACTAACCCAGAAATAGTACCTCAGGTTAAGAACTTTGCTTCAGGATGAGAACAGAAATTGTGCTCCGGTGGTGCGGCAGCAGCGGGAGGCCCCATTGGCTAAAGTGGTGCTTCAGGTTAAGAACAGTTTCAGGTTAAGTACGGACCTCCGGAACAAATTAAGTACTTAACCTGAGGTACCACTATACTTGCAAATAATGGACCAGGGCTTGGTCTGAGACCTAGTAGCTTGCTGAAAGCAATCTAAGACTGAAAGGAGGTTGGAACCAGGGTGCATACATACCATGACACTCCCCCCCCCCCCAATGTAGTTTGTTAAGTGTACTGAGAACTAAGCTCTATGAGGGATAAACTGCAACTCCCAGGATTCTTTGGGGGAACTCATGTGTTTTGAATGTATGCTATGTACAAAGCCCGGGGATTCCTCCTCACATGCTCAGCCACTACTGGGACTCAGCATCTGTTTTGCGTAACAGATAAATGGAGAGAACAGAAGTGCTTGCAACTTGCTAGTCCAGAGAGAATTTCATTAGTGGCCAGTGGGGAAAATAAAGGGTTTTCTCCATTATGCCAGCAGTCCTGTGGAAGCGTCTTGGTGGGTTGAAGTGGGAGGAGCTCAGGAGGTTGGGAAGTGCCAACCAAAATTCAGGGAAGGGGCTCAGCAGAATGCTAAAAGAACAACCTATCACAATGTTACCCAATACCCCAAATGTCATGTCACAGCAGACTTCAGCACAACTCCTGCCACAGAAGAGCCACCCCTGCCCAGGGAGGAACCTGAGACTGGATCAGACAGTGAGTCCGCTCCTTTGACACTGCTTCCTTCGGTGCACTGGCACAAACAGACTCAACAAGCTCAGCTCACCTAGAAGAGTGCCCACTTGCTTTCCCAGTCCTGTTGCTCAGGACACCAAACAAGCACAGAATTGCACCCACTCCACTCTTCAAAAAGGGAGCTTTGGTGGCATGTCAAGTGTTGGGACAATGCCTGACTTATGTATTGCACTAAAGCCTTTGACAAAAACCAAGTACCACAGCTACCAGTGAGACTCCGGGCAAATATATTTGCTATTCTGTTGCAGTATGGTAGACAATTTCCTCCTACAGACCTTGCTTTTGTTTGTTTGGTAGAGTTTGCTCAAAAAACAAAAACTGGAAACAAGATAGACTGTTTTCCAAAGGAGAATGTTTAAAACAATGGTGGAAACAGGAATGATAAACAGTTGGGCTTTATGCATCAGAGATAATGATGTGTTCCCAGGGTGGGGTGGTAATCTAAGGTACTGCTAGAATATCTCAAGGAAAACCAGTATTTAAAACAAACAATTAAACCAGTTAAGATAAGCCCCTTTTTGCTTCTGGCATTAATTGGCTCATTCTTCCCCTCTGCCATTAAATGCTTAGTCCCCCCCCCCCCCCCCCGTTCTATAGATCTAGCAGTAAAGGGAGTTTACTGTGACACACTTGGGAAAGTTCAGTGCTAAAGCCACTGCAGAAGCACATTCACCATAGTTGCACCACATATATGATCTTGCCTGGATCGGCTCATGACCACATGCACAGAAACTGATTGGCTGGCCTTAGTGTCAGTGAGGAGGATTTATTTCAAAGTAGGGCTGTGCACAGCGATTGGTCGGCCTTTGTGCCGCTCACAAAGTCAACTCCCCCTTATCGGAGCGAGTCTTGGCAGACTCTAGGGTTGTGCGCTCATCTCACTCTAAAGGCCGGGAGCCAGGGCTGTCCGCAGACACTTCCGGGTCATGTGGCCAGCGTGACAAGCTGCATCTGGCGAGCCAGCGCAGCACACAGAACGCCGTTTACCTTCCCGCTAGAAAGCGGTCCCTATTTATCTACTTGCACCTGGGGGTGCTTTCGAACTGCTAGGTTGGCAGGCGCTGGGACCAAGCGACGGGAACGCACCCCGCCGCGGGGATTCGAACCGCCGACCTTTCAATCGGCAAGTCCTAGGCGCTGAGGCTTTAACCCACAGCGCCACCCGCGTCCCTACCTTTACCTTTACCTAGGGCTGTGCACAGCGATTGGTCGGCCTTTGTGCCGCTCACAAAGTCAACTCCCCCTTATCGGAGCCAATTTTAAACTTTAAAAATAAAGCATCCATTTTTAAAGCAGAAAAACTTGCACAACCAACATAAAATAAAGCAAACAGTCCATCCAGAGCATGGTGCGGGGAGTGGCAATCACCTTTCACTCTGGAACCAGGTATATGTATTAGTTAAGGATTGAATGTAGAAAGTGGGTGAAAGCAAAGCTTGCTCCTACTCCTGCTTCTTTCTGTGTTAGAATGGTCAGATGCAGATCAGGATGGGGTTCCTGTGCCTTTAATAGCTATGCAAAAGAAAATACTTATTTATTTATTTATCCAACAAAATTTATACACTGCTTACTCATACTAAAGTCCTCTAAGCAGTTTCAAAAGGTGTAGTTTGTAATGCAAAATTCCTTCTACACACATATTAAAAAGTCCAAAAAAATCCCCAGTCTTCTTTGATATCTGGCCTCCCTGTTCTATGTATATGCTTAAGCAACCCTTATTGCCCTGCATGTAGCAATATTTCCCTGTGGAGGATAAGAGAATTGCAGAAGGGTAGGCCCTCAGCTTTCTTCTATTAGCTGCGTCTGTGTGCACCTCCAGGCATGCTGTGTGCGCCTCCAGGCATGCGGGTTCTTGGAGTATCAGGCCACAGGCCCATAAGAAGAGTGAAAGTTGTGTGCAGGGCTGGCCCCAGGCACTTTGCCATCAGAGGCAGTGTGGCAAACAGCATCCCCAATCCCCAAGGCAATAGACACAGTCCCCAAGGCCGGTGAAGTTATTTTTGCAACCGAGGCAGGAAATGCAAAAATAATAAATAAATAAACCATTTGCTGCTCTTTAATGATGCCCCAAAGCTGCCTGAGGCAGCCACCTCATTCTGCCTAATATCAGGGCCAGTCCTAGCTGCAGGTGATGTTCCACAAGCCTGCGGTTCTTTCCTGACTGAACCAGATTCCCCCGCATCCCCGCAATGGATCTCATACCACACCACCAGCTGGACAGATGCAATTTATTTATTGTCTGCCTTCCACTCAGGGATGGTGGAAGGACCCAAATGAGAGTGTGGTTGGGGTTTCAGAAATGTGAATCCTTTCCCTCCTGGAAAAAAATTACTGCCAACCATATACAGTGGTACCTTTCGTTACGAACTTAATTCATTCCGGACGTCCGTTCTTAACCTGAAACCGTTCTTAACCTAAGGTACCACTTTAGCTAGTGAGGCCTCCCACTGCCGCCGCGGTGCAATTTCTTTTCTCATCCTGAGGTAAAGTTCTCAACCCAAGGTACTACTTCCAGGTTAGCAGAGTCTGTAACCCAAAGTGTTTGTAACCCGAGGTACCACTGTAGTACCATTTCAGAACCTTGCCAGTCTAAATCAGTCCTCAGAATTGATTGCAAATGTAGGTATATGCTCCCTTCTCAAGAACATCCCTAGTATTCTCCTGCAGTGGAAGCTGAGTAGCAAGTGACGGGTAAGCTATCTTTTAGGGTTGATTGTTCTCCATGACAAATCTTGGGAGACCTGCACTAAATCTCCAAAAAGCCCCAGGGTGTTCTGGAACACAGTTTGAAACTGTATATAGCAGTGGAGTGCAGAAATAAATAGTATGTTAGGACTGCTGGTTTAAAGAAAGAAACTTAAAAGGTTATTACTCATGGCCGTTGAAGACATTCTGAGAAAAAGCTTACTATGTCGCCAACATGGGGTCAAAAGGTTAGCACACTAATATTAAAACTGACACCAACTCTTCTGGAGAAAAAGATGGAAGGAAGCAAAGCCTGAGAACAAAATCTATGTGACAACAAGGTTTGTCATGCTGTTTTGTTTTATGATGTATTTTGTATTCTCATTTTGTATTTTTCTGTTGTGAACCACCCTGGGATCCTTGAATGAGGAGCCGTATGCAAATTTAATAAATAATAATAACATACGGAAGGCCACAGGTTCCCAACCCCTGGCTTTGAGTCCCGGGCAGCAAATGTGGTCAAAGGGCAGAAGAAAATGGGGGGGGGGGACAGGACACCTGGGCTCAAATCTCACCACATCCACAGCTTTGCAGGATCTTTCAGTGACAGTCCCCCTTATATAAAATGAGAATACTGCTCTGTCTTGCAAGGTTGCCACGTCAATGAAGTTTAACACGGTAAAACACTTTTGAAAGTGCTATGTAAATTTTTAATTGCAATGTTAAGGTTTTCTGTAACCAGAATGTGGATGTTTATAACGAGGGCAATGCATAACAACGATCAGCAAGCGTCTGGTGCCATGACAGCAATGCTTCAAGCTGACTTGGAAGGAAGTACAGCATTATAGCAAGCAATTATAGGTTTTATGGTAACATTTTTTTGTTTAATATGTCATTCAGCACTCAGCTGTTCATTGGAGCTCTATAAATAATCAAGACAATCTTAGGAGCAACATGCAAAGTTTCATATTCACCCTCCAAAAATCCCTGCAGCACTTTAACCCCTCCTGACACCCTGTAAAATTCTTTATTTTCCAAACATTCTAAGAGGCTGTAAGTGAACGACTCTCTTTGCCACTTTAAAGAAAACCCACCTGGAACAGCAGGCGGAATCGAAAAGGCTGCTCTCCGCAAACTGATACACGGACAGAATGTGCAACAGAAAGCTGTTCATTTATTTGCCTTTGCAATATTCTGATACTTCAGATGACTCTTTGTGGTCAAAATGTCAACATAGGATAATGTGCTGAATGGTTACATTTCAATTTTCTGCCTACGTAACATTCTTGTAGAAAGTCAGGCTGGCAGAGGAGGCAACTTCATTCCATACAGAGCAGCTGCCTACTGGCTGATGGAAACCTTTGACTAAAATGACCCTAAAACGATTCTTCAATTTGCTGTATCAAAGCTGAGTGAACAGGCAGTAAAACAGCACATGGGATTCAATGAAAGTTGAAGTGGTGCAAAAATAATAATAATCCTAGCTTCATAACATAAGCTTATGGGGTTTAAAATGGCAGTGACCAACCAGGAAAGAGATCCTGCAGTCATGGTGGAGAGCTCAATAAAAATGTTGACATATTGCGTGGCACTTCTGAGAGGGGTGAATTACATGTTAGAGATAATCAAGAAAGGGATTGAAAACCAAACTACCAATATCAAAATATATGGTAAAGTCACACTTGGAGGATTGTGAGGATGTTCTGGTCGCAACATCTGAAAAAGGATACTGTAGAGTTTTAAAGTGTTCCGAAAGGGGCAGACAAAATTACCATGGGGCTGGAACAACTCTCCTATTAGGAACTCAAGGTGCCAAATATGCTACCTACTACAGACAGCATTGTAGTAGAATACTTCATTAAACCATGTTTTGTTTCAGTACTCAGACTAAAACTTCCCTCCCAAGGCTAAATGCAGCTTCAAATCCCTGCCCAAATTGGAACTGTAGAAAAGGGCAAAGGCTTAACCCCATTCCCCACATGGCATAGTCCCAATCCTGACCCCTTCCCTTCCTGGCAGTTGCTGTTTGACAAACATTTATTTATTTATTATAGTTTATTTGTGACATATGCATCCTGTTCTCTCTCCAAAAAGCTCAAGGTAGCATACAGAGTTCTTTCTCCCCCCAACATCCTTAGACTCATGATGTCCCTTTGGGGTAGATGAGGCTGAGAGAGAGTGACTGGGCTTACCTGGTGAGATTCAGGGCTGAATGGGGACTTGAGCCAGGGTTTCCCCAGCCCTAGCCCAACTCTCTAAACACTATGCTACACAGCACACACACACAGTAGTCATTGACGGGCATGTGCCGCCTCTCAGCCAAGCCACAGGCTGTCCGTGCAAAGTGGGGTTTCCCCAATGGAGTGCTGCTCCATTCATTTCTCCAGTGAAGAGGGGGGCTCCCTTCCTGTTGCCTCCCTTTCAGCCCAATGTTGATTACAGGAACTACTCCAGTGCCATTCCCCTGACCTACAGTGGTACACCCAAGAGGAAGCCATGAGAATCAAAGTCCAAAGCACTGGTGGAAAAGATCTAGCAAAGCATCCAAATACACACGCTGTCTTTCCAGGATTTTCCTTTCACACTGCTATTTGATCTCTTCTGCTAGCTTTCCCAACCACCCCTCTCTCCAGGCCATTTGAAATCTACCCAACATAACGGATGCAGCTCCCACGGAAATGGGACACAGCCAAATCTAGCATGGGAAATCATGATGCAATCTACTGACAGTAAAACAAACACACGTGTCTCAGTGCCTTGCAGTGATTGAATATCCAGAGTATAATGACCATCTAAAACTTATGTAGAAGGCCACACCCTGCACTGCCTGGAGTAGAAAGACACTGCATGCGAGAGTCAAATTCAGCAGAGGCCCAGTGTGCATATTAACCTATTACATGCTAAATCACCATGCAAGAAGAACCACTGGTATGAAAAGGCCACTAACAAGTGCAAGGGATGACTTCCAAACTCCTGAAAACTGGATAACTCATCTTCACACTGGTCCCTTCCCTAAATATTTCATTCTGCATTTTGCTGTGAGTATGTATGCAATGGGTTCATTAAAACCCACTCCAGTGAGTCATTAGATACAGTTCATAAAATGCAAATCCAGCAAGCCAATGGAGCTGTGACGAAGAAATAACATTGCCGTAAGTGCACTTACATTAGGGGGTTGGAGCCAAGGTTGCCCCTTCACCAATGACAGTAGTTCTTCTATCTGTCAAAGACTGTGCAGTTCTTCTATCTGTCAAAGACACATTTGGACCCAGTCTTCTCATTTGGGTTAAACCTGTTATTCTATTTATTTAGTATATTTCATATAAGAGACATAGTGGGTTGATAAACATTAATCTAAAAATCAGCCATAAGAACAGAAAGAGCTAAACATAAACCACCAATTAAAGCAGGGGTCTTCAACTTTCTTAAGCCTGGAGCATATCTGGAAATCTAAGAAACTGCTTTGGGCACTACCCAAATACCAATTCCACAAGTGAAAATGGGGTAATGCTCCGAACGTCCCCCAAAGCAGCAGGCAAAACACCTACACACCCCAAGGAAATAAAACACAAACAAAAAAAGGAGACCACACTTCCCCACAAAAGAACAGGCAATGCTTCCACACACAAACCCCCAAATATTTTTTTCCCTTATTTTTATAAAGACACTGGGTGGGGCAGGGAGTCTCGGCCGGCATGAAGAGATGCCCACGAGCATCGCATTAGGGATCCCAGCAGCCAGACCTCCCTGAAATATGTCTGGTGAACCAGTTTTTCGAAGGGGTACCTGTTTGGGGCATCTGCAGGCTTTTCAGGTAAATGGGTTCAACAAAATACAGGATGAACAGAGAAAGCTCATTCTACCACATCTGTCACAAAGAGCTTTAAGGGAGCAGATGGAGAGAAGAAAGCAGAAGAAAGCAGACAGTCTAGGCATAGACAGAAAGCCACAGATCCTGCCTTTTTCCTCCACATAAGGGAAGCCCAGAGCAGAAAGAATCCTATCTTTGTAAGACCATCGTTCTGCAGACATTGGAAAGGTAAGTATATACGCTAATGTTTGTACCTCTGGGAATATTGCTTTACAGGGACTTAAATTTAAAAGGCCCTACAGAATTTATTTTGAAAGATGCAGCCAGATGGTGCTCCTTCCGCCGAAACGCCTCCTGGGCATTAACCCTATCCCTCAATACCTACCAAGTAGTAAGGAAAACTACAGACTATGCAATGTCCTTTGGATACTACCTGCACACCAAGAAGACATTTTGCCTGTTCATTGAGTTTTTGGAGTGGTATTAAATCTATTGTACTTTTTGCACATATATTTTCAGTAATGTTGTGAGCCGCCTTGAACTACCGTGGAAAGGTGGTATAAAAATGCTTTAAATAAACACATTTAAATGCATGCGTCTCTAATAGTTGTCAAACATGTAGATGTTAAGCTCTTTCAGGAATGTTGCAGGTCTCTGGTTGCCAGTGTCTTTTTCATTAACCTAGAGGACAAAAGTGCCCAGGGACAAAAGGATAAAAATAAAAGGGTGAATATGAAGGGGGGCTGAGGGGCTGCTGTTTCCAAATGGGAATGGGAGAAGGATGCATGTTGTTTGGCAGACACTTTCCACTGGTGGTTGGGTCCCCCTCCTCTCCCACTTATCAATGGGACCTTTCAAGACTCCTTCTCCCCTGATTGGAGACATCATTTCCTGTCCAACACACTAACCCCATTGATAACTTTAGCTTGATGGGAACTTTTCAAACCTAACAGGAAAGTCCGGGAGACTTACAAGAATACAGACAAGTTTTTTGTTTTTGTTTAAACGGAAAGAAAGTGCTTGGAACTAAGCACTGAACTGCAGAGGCAAATTATTTTCTAAACATTGCTGTTATCAGTTTAGAAGTACTACCAACAAGATGCAGAGGAATCCAATGGCTTCGGGTCAGGGGTGAGGAACTTTAGGCCTGAGGGGGCAAATGTGGCCCACCAGCCCTCTGTATCTCATCCCCAGTTACAGCCCCTCTCCCATCCCTGGCTCTGCTTTGCACCATCTTTGGGGGGTTTTGCCTGACTGGAACATGTCCTTGACTTCTGCTAATGTTTCTTGCTTGCCTGGATGGAGTATAGAAAGAGGTGTGCGAGTATGTGTAGAAACTAGTCTACCGTATACAGATAAAAATTAACATCCATTGCTCCTTCTTGCCTCTGTCCCCAGCTACCACTGACATGTGGCCCCTGGAAAGTTACCCTGATGAGAATGCAGCACTTGGACTGAGAAGGATTCCCAATCTGTGGCCTTGGTTTTTCTTCTCCATATTCAACTGACCACTTCAGCCAATGAGTGCCAACAGGAAGAAATGCAGAGGTGGACATGCCCTCTCAGCCTTTCTATAATTCACAGAAGGCATACAAGATATAATTCTGGGGTCATAAAACTGGCCAGGGGAAAGGCAGTACACATTTATGGGAGAAGATGCTGGATGGAGCTGTTCCTGCTGAGACGTTTGTGGGAGTTCCTTGGTTCCCAACATTGGACAGCTGCTTTCAAATGGACATCTCTAGATGGGCTCTGAAAGAACAGAGCCTTCTCGGTTTTCAAAATCTGAGGCCATATTAATTCACTCCTTGCAAGCACAGCATGATGAACACTGTCTATCTTGATATGCCTTTGATGCGCTCATCTAACTATAGAAACACTTGCAGACTACAGCAGTCTGAATTATGAACAGGCACATCCCTTTACCACAGGCTTTTGACAGAGATCAAAGCTTCCTCCAAACTGTAATCTTACCAACTGTATACTACCAGTACTACATCACTTCTTTCTCATGAGTCACATCTTAGTTATTTCCTGTTTCCACAGAAAGAAATAGCCACAGTGACCTGATTAGGACATATCACTACAGATATCACCAGTGGCAATTGTTCCCTTTCACATGAATGCTGTGGCAGATATGAAGGCAAGCCTGTATCTATTGAGAGGGGCTTCCAAGGCTGGTTGTTCTCCCAACTATATGAAATGGGACCACTGACTATTTCTGCTTCATGGCAGGAAATTGTTTCCTGATATACCGGTAACTACAATTTAAGGAATGGGTTGTATAGAAACAACAACAACAACACTGAGCAAACAGAAGCATTACTCCAATCATCTTTGAAAAATTAGAATACTAGGAATTGGGGACTCATGTTGCGGCTGCTCAGTTCTCCAGAGTTGCCTTTCAGTTTCTGGCTAGCGCAGTCAGGACAGGGGTGGGGACTCTCAGGGCTGGATGTGGCCCTCTAGGCAGAGATCTGTTTGGCCCTCAGAACTCTCCCTATTCTACGCTCCTCACTGACCCTGCTTTGCACCTAAGCATTTTGACTGGCTGAATATACCATTGAAATCTGATTGTGCTTCTTGCTTATCTGAATGAAGGATAGAGAGGTGTGTGTGAATGTGCGCAGAAAGTAGCCTACTGTACAGAGGTAAAAATTTGCATTCATTGCTCCCCCCACTTTTGCCTTCGGCCCTGTCCACCACTGGCACATGACCCTTGAAGGGACTGATGACCCTCGGGATGAAAAGGTTCTGGTTTAGGAGATATAAAGTGCATAAGCTGATGGCTTGAAGCTGATGAACGCCAAGGATCTTGAGTGTGTTGGAGATGACTAAGAAATTACTTCAGTGCACATTGTTCAAGGAAGAGAAACTGTGGGGAAGTTAATGAGAAGAGGCAGAACATTACAATGATAAAATGTCAGCAGAATCACAACTAGGAAGGCAAAGTCTAAGAGAAACAACTTCTAGAAATTGGCTGAAGGCACACTCTGGACACCTTGTCCAAAAGTACAGGAAGAAACTAAATACAGGCAGCTCCTGCTATCCACCCACTCATTATCCGCAAATTCATTTATCTGAACACAAATAATTATGCCCAAACCTCACTAGACGCACAACTGATTCCGATATCTGAACAGCCAAAGTTTGCCCACTTCCTTACTTTTTGTGCATTGCTGGTCAACAGCACCTATTTTCAGGCAGAAACCATGGAGAGTTGGAAGCGGGAGAGTAATTGGACAAATCAGAGAGCGGAAGAGATTGGGCAAATCAGTATTTCCTTTGTCTCTCTTTTGCTGGTGGGCTGCAGCCATTTTAGGAGGAACTCAAGGCAGGAGGCAGGGGAGTAAGGAGTAGATATGTTTTCATAGGAAATAATGGTAATCGTCAGCTCATTATGCAAACACTCACCTGACAAACGATTTGTTGGGGATGCATTGTGTTTGGGGGGGGGCTATGTGTACCGCCCACCAGGGAAGACCAACGGAGCAGCACAATAAACCAAGAGCTTCCTCAATGAACACCAGGACAACTTATCTCTTCTTAAGCCCAGAAATACTTCATCTTCTAAATACTTTTGACTACTAAATACTTTTGATTTCTCTCATAATGTAAAATCTGCCAAACCCTCAGAAGGCAATAAACGTATAAGGCATGTTTTATTGGGTGGCACCATTAGACAGCGTAGGAAATCAATATCATGCATACCATCTCTACAGCCATGAGTAAAATTATTCCATTACCTGTAGGTCAAAGAACTTGCTGTATCTGCGGTAGATTGTCTGGCAACTTGAGTCTGACCATGTTACATTTATGATATATACCTGCAGGGGAGAAAGGAAACAATCTGTCATTCAAATCATCATTCTAGTATGCAAAACTGTGGCTTTGAAGGCAATGTGATTCAGAGGCTAATTCAGATGATGATTGTGTTTGTATACGCAAGGATTGTTTCAAGCTCTGATATTCTTCATAAGACAAATTTCATAATTTTCCTGGTAATTACTTGCTCACTTATAAATGACTTGCTTATTAAGGAGAAACAGAGTTCCTGAGTAATCAGGCAGAGCCACTCACTTGCTAGATGGGAAAAGAATGGAGGAACATACCAGTGCTGTGAAAAGACTCCTGAAAATATAATGGTGATGATGATAATTATTATTTATATGCCACAGAAAACACCAAACATTAAAAACTTGTATACAGTGCTGCCTTCAGATGTCTTCTAAAAGTCAGATAGTTATTTATCTCCTTGACATCTGATGGGATGGCGTTCCACAGAGTAAGCGCCACTACCAAGAAGGCCCTCTGCCTTAAGACCAATCCACACATTCTAAATCCAAAACCACCAGTCATGTGACTGCTCCACATGCAATTTCTGAAATATAACTTTGATCACATGGGATCTCCAGAAATGTGTGATCTAATAATAGGTGCCATCTCCTCGGAGCCCTGGGTACCCAAGCACCCACAAAATTTCCCATATAGGGGCTGGGCACCCACAAAATGTGCACAGGCACCACACTCTGTGGAAAGAGTGCAAAGTTCGGGGGAAGGGGGAGAGATGGCGGAGTTCAGGCAGGGGTGGAAGAGAGTGTGGAGAGTGTGGAGGTTGGGCAGGAGGGGTCCAGTCACTTCTGCGCCACTGGAGCTCATGCCCAACCCCGCTACAATGTCATGATGCCACAGCAAGTGTCATGACTTCACAGCGTGTGTCTCATGACATCATGGTGTGGGCGGAGCATGCTGGGCACCCAGAGTGTGGGGTCCAAGGCAGCGGCGTTGGACCTAAAGACTGGTAATCAAACAATTAATAGTATCAGACATTACAGCCTCTGTGTGGAAACCTGTCACAAACAAGCAGACATAGCTACCATAACCTTCTGTTCCAGAAAGCAGAACAAGTCTCTTCTAAGATAGCACCTACATGTTCTGTGTAAAAAATAATTTAAAAAAAATTAGAGGGGGGAGGGGAAAACCTGATTGAAATCCTATCATCAATTAAAAGGAGAGCAAATTTAATCAATCGGTTAATCTAAGATCAACAATCAGTTGACTAAACAATGCAACTCTAGTTGTTGTTGATATTTAATGAGTTTTCTACACACTGTTAAAGGTCAGTTGAGTGCTTCCAGATTAAGGCCAGAGCTACTGAAAACTGACTGACTGCTGTGTCCTCAGAATGACTTGTTGGGCTTTCCCAGAGATAACAAAAGATAAGGATCTGAAAGGAGGAAATCAAAAAGGCTGGAGTGCAGGGGGCAAATTTCATCTCTCAGCTTCAAGTGCTGCTTAGCTGCAGAGAGTCACACTCCTCTGCAGGCTCTGTAAATGTCAGGCTGCTTTTCTGAGATTGTCTTTCTGGATAAATAGGCTGAGGTTTCCTATCCTCCCTGTCCTGCACACCAGTTGGTCTCTCTGAGCTCTGGGGCAAAGCAATTGCTTGCAGGCTTTGAAAGATAAAAGGCAGTACATTCAATATCTGCAGCTTAAGGGAGGGGAAAACCTCAAGAACACACTTCTTTTCTTTATCTCTTTTCATTGCACTTAAACTGTTAAGGGGGGAATGAAGAACTTTCTAATTCAGTATGTGATAACCATCTTCTGGTTTCTATATAAATAAAATCACTTACTATTCCAATAGCATGGGGGAAGGATGACGTCTCCCTTAACCTGCTGTGATTTGGGTAGTCTGTATTTCCCAGCACTGCCTTAACCAATAGTCTGTGTTTCTATAATAAAAACTACAGTTGCTGTTAATAAACATCCCTTCTGGAAGCCTTTTAAGCAGCTTGCCTGGTGAGTAGAAAAATACAGTGAGTGTAGAACTCAGCTGTACATTATGTAATATTTCAACACACACACACACACACACACACACACACACACACACTTACTATCACCTCTCCTGCCCCAAATGTGCTTGCAAGACCACAAGTACTTGAAATCTGCCGTTGGTGCACAGTGTCTCCAGCATTGACCTCCCACTATTTTACTGTATTTTTTAAAAAATAATGCTTTTATTGTTAACTGTTCCAACCTATTTCATATGAAACAATTCGTAAACAAGCCACTTCGTGTAGCTCAGTAGCACAGCAAATGCCAGTGACAGTCAGTATAGACAACGCCAAGCTAGATCGACTAATGATATGACTTGGTATAAGACAGCTTACCATGTCCCAGTGCCTATTTTTCCATGGATTCCTGTAACTGAACCTAGGCTATGAAGTAGCAGAAGCAAGTGCCTGAAGTGCAACATACAAGACATTGCTCTGTTGTCTAGGCAACAGCAGAAGGCCATGGGCCTAGTTGTCATTTACCAGACTCACCCAATTAATAGGGTGACCATGTGGCCTCCTTTAGAGAAGACAGTCCAATCCTAAGAAGCCATAAAAGCAGGAGTCTTGAAGTTTCCTATCAGCAGTTAGCACCAGGAGAGCAAACTATGCAGGTGTGCACATCACCTGGCCACAGTCTTCCCTACTGTGGTGAGATGAATTGTACTTCTGTTTGAATTATTGTTATTTCTAAATGGGCATCTATACATTAGTGTATGCACAGTTTATGTAGATCTACATCCGTCCGTCCCCCCTTTTGGGCGTGATGTGTAAGTAGCCACCCTAGCAATCAAGAATACACCATTATTAGAAGCAGAATCCAAGATTAGAAAGCCAATAGCATTGTCAAAACACCAAAACTGCATAGCAGTACGTCAAGCTCTGAAACTGCCTCAGGAATTTTACTAAAGGGTGGGGTAAAAATCCCCTGCATCAATAAATAAAGCCAAGATGAGAATGAAGTCCTACTGTGTTAAATTGGGCTTAATCCTTAATAAGTATAGGCTTGTAGCTTACCCCCTCACAACCTGCTACTTCAGCGAGCGCTGTAACTGCAAAGGCTGCAGGTTCACTGGTTGTATCCAACTTAGTTCTACTCAGAGGCCACATTCACACCATACCATTTAAACCACCATGAGACCACTTTAAATGGTCATGGCTTCACCCAAAGGATTCTGGGAGCTGAAGTCTGTTAAGGGAGTTGCTGAGAGTTGTGAGGCGACCTATGCTCACTTCACAGAGCTAAAATTGTCCTTGTGGTTTAAGAATCAATTCCTCTTCAACACTAATGTCTCACGCTGAATTTAACTGATCGATGCTACGACAACCCCCCCCAAAAAAGCGAGAAAACAGATACTTTTGTAACCGAACAATATGAAAATTAATTTTTTAAAAACAAAATCAATCCCTCTTTACACAGAACTCTGAGAACTGCAGGTCTGGGAGGGGAATAGAGGCCTCCTGTCAACTCTCAGAACTGGTGACGGGGGGAGGGAAGCCGTGAGGTAAATGTGGCCGAAGTTGAGCCATTGAAATGAATGTACCAAAGTTAGTCATGGCCATTAATGACCATTAATGTACCAAAGTTGGTCATGATCATCAATTTAAATGGGTCTACTCTGTGTATGGCTAACACAACCCATTGCCTGCAAAATTTACTGCATTTTACTGTACAGAAAAGGTATTGTCTTGGCAAAATGCTTGCAGCTTGTGCACTGCAACTGGGAAACAAATACTGATTGACTTTTTAAAAAATGGTTGTGCGGAAAGGCCCTTAGAAGGATTCTGAAAGATAGTGTTGAAATATATTAGGAACTAGGATGTCAGTTGCGAAGTATTCGTTTAACAGCGGCTCTGCTAACCCCTGAGTGATGTATCAAACACAGTAAAAGATTTTACTACCACCATATAATGCTGCGTCCCCCTCTTTGCTGTCTACAGAGGGCAACAAGATGAATAAATTATCCTATACGAAATCATAAAGAATTCACTCAAAGGGCCGTTAGGTGGGAGTTCATTATAAAAAGCATTGTTTTCTCTGGAAAGTATCCAGCTTTCTTTGACACAGATCCAGAGGATAATGTGACATCATGTCCTAATGTCAACTTCTGCTCTTTAGAAGAAGATACCTTGTTTTCTACATTAAAAAGGAAGCACTGCATTAGGAGGGGTTATCTGTTCCCTTGGCAAGAGAACATCAAATCCTCCTTCCTCCATTGGGAGACTTTAAAATAATAGTCAATACATAAGCACATATAAGCAATTTGTTGGCTCAACAATTCCATCAGTGGCTAATCCTACTTATAAACAAGCCAAGAACTGTTATATTTCACAAAGGTGTGATTCTTTCGAACAGCATTAAACCTGGGGTCCTCAGTAGCTTGTCAGGTAGTATCAGAAATTCATTTCAGCAATACAGTGGTATCTCGGGTTAAGAACTTAATTCGTTCTGGAGGTCTGTTCTTAACCTGAAACTATTCTTAACCTGAAGCACCACTTTAGCTAATGGGGCCTCCTACTGCCGCTGTGCCGCCGGTGTGCAATTTCTGTTCTCATCCCGAAGCAAAGTTCTTAACTTGAGGTACTATTTCTGGGTTAGCGGAGTCTGTAACCTGAAGCGTATGTAACCTGAAGCATATGTAACCCGAGGTACCACTGTAATGGTCTCAGGGCAAATATGAAGGGTGCGTATACTGTATCAATCTTAGTTATAGCTATCAAATGTACAGTTTGTATTTCATGTTCACACATTAAATACTTTTAGTGTGTGCTCTTATCTTTGAAAAATCAAGATGTGTTCACAAGCTTTTCTTGGTTCTCTAGTCAGCCAAATTGTACGGCCTCAGCCTAAAATCAACACACTTAATGTAGTTTATATGAACATGAAAATCTTGCAGCATTGACTCTTAACCTTGCAGCTGACCTCCAGATGCAGTGCCCTATAAGTGGACCCAGGGCCTGGGAAAGAAAAAAATAACAGTATAGTCTCCAAAGTCCCTCAGGCCTCTGTCAAACAATGCTAAGTCTCTGGGGCCTTCCTTGCTTCAGAAGAGTGAGAATTCTTCAAGGGGTGCCTTGGTGAGTGAGGGACTGTTTCCCTCCCTTTCTGAGCAGAAAGGAAAAGAAAGTTCATGTAAGCTCCAAGACCCCAAGATTCACAAAACTCAAAACTATTGGCTGTGACACTTCTAATTTTGGCTTACAGCAAAGGGAAAATATAGCAGTGCACCTGATTGTTCTTACTCTCACTATAATGATTTAAATCTGTCACAGCTATAAATGAGACAAAGCTTCAATAAAGCAGCAAATCACTATGTGTGCCTTTGATCATCTGACATGCAGATCATAAATCTAGATGACTAACAAGTGCTAAACTGTTAAAATTTTAACTCAAATATCAACAACTTACAGACTGTGGGTCTAGAGGCGTACAGTATAAGTATTAGTAGAACAGAAATTCACACATATAAATATATTCACACCTTACATGTCCATAGCTGTTCAGGTATGGCAATCACTTACTGAAATTGCCCCTTGACTAGAAAAGTTCATTTCAAACTATAGGCTGAAATCCCATTAGCAGAGATTTGCTATCGGCTCCCTCCAGCACAAGGAGGCTAAAATTTGCTACACTATGTACATCATGCATGACATAATACAAGGTTGAAAAAAAATATTCATTCCTGGGTTGTGGTCTTATGGCACATGAGATCACAGCCATGCTGAAACTAAGCAGGTCTGGTCAGTGGCTGGTTGGGTGTCCACTAGCAACTTCTGGAGGACCTCTAAGCAAAGGGTTAAAAAAAGAGAGAGGTCTTATCCATGTTCTCCCAATATGTAATCCAAAGAACCCCAACCCTCTGGGTGCAGCTTTTGAGGGTACACATTGGACTTCAGAGATAAGGAAGGAGATGTTTTGTTACACAAGCAGAAGTCTCACACAAGTGGAACTATAGTACTGGATGCAAACCAGTATCCATAGGTCTACTTCTGAAACTGAAACCCAAAGGTTGAATCACTCTTGGGACTTGATCACAGATCATAAACATAAAAACAGAAGATGATTTGTAATGATTTATATCTGCTCCTGTCACTGTTTACCACAAACCTCTCCTTTCAGGCATTCATATAGTGAGCACATAGACACCTCCCAGATCTGAATGGTGTGACATTCTACATGAATAGCTTACCACCTGAGAACAGCTGCCATACAAAGCGCTTTAAACATACCTCCATATGTTTGGAAGATGTATATGCCAATATTAAGGGCGGCTTTTTACCATTTACAAAATATACAAAAGCATGCGTTTTATAAAAAAATCAAACAAAATGCTGCAAACAGGAAATGGTTTGCAGGTAAAACAATAATGTACAAGTAATGAGATAAATATTACAACAATTCAACCCAACAGGTTAAATGCCCATTGGAATAAACATGTTTTAGCTGGTTGCTGAAAAGCTAAGAGAAAGGAGGCTGACTGGAACTTCCACAGGAGGGAGCTTCATAACATAGGTGGAGAAGGCCCTCACCTACATACCAGAACCTCTGGGGTCGCCTCTCTCTCTTAAGGAAGTTTCTTTAAATAAGCTTCTGCATCCTACCCAAGCTTTCTCTTTCCAGTAGAGAAAGGCACAAGGTACAATGAAAGTGTATGTTCTGGGCTTTTTAGAGAAAAGGCAAGTAAGGGGTGGCATGATATAAGTTTATAAACTTAGGTGCAGAGCAGAGAAAGTGGGTAACAATAGAACTTTTGGACATCCAGTGAAATAGAACGTTGGAAGTTTCAGGACAGATAAAAAGTACTTATTCGTGCAGTGCAGTTAAACTATGGCACTCGCTCTCACAGGAGGAAGTGATGCCAACCTACTTGGATGGTTTTATAAGAGGATACAACAAATTAATAGAGGTTAATTGGCTATGAGTCATGATAGTTATGTTCTACCTCCGCTGTGAAAGGCAGTATTCTTTGAATGTCATTTGCTGGGAATTGCATGTAGGTAGAAAGATCAGCAATGGGCAAACTCCATTAACCTCCCCTCTATTAAATGGTAGATATAGGAGAAGGCACAGTTCAAAGAGGAAGATTTTAGAGATGGGGAAATAAATGGCCTTGGTGTAGGGGGCTGAATGTAGTCACACAGCAGCCATAGGAGATTGGGTAGCCATCACTTGAGCAAACAATAGTTAGACTTTCTGATTACTCAAGCTGAAAGAGCACTTCTTTCCCCCCAGCCATAGAATTGCAACAGATTTGCTATCAAGCTGATAGTAAACAAAGAGACAAAAGAGTGGTGATCTGTAGGTGACATATTTGCATGGTTTGTTTTGAGTAGGTGCTGCAATTAGTACTTTGTGGGAAACAAAATGTTTTTACACAGGAGGTGGCAGGTCACCTTGGAAAGGCGCTTTTATAGCCTTGCTGAAGGATGAGTCTTGCGACTAGAACTGGACTTGGAAGGACAAAAATCAAGTGTTGACATTCCAGGAGGATTTAGAGACATGTGGCCCTTGCTTGGAGCTCTCTAAGCTCAATGCTCTTATGATTTATTGTTTGATTATTTATTTATTTATGAATTATTTTCATTCATAACAAACAAGAAAGAAAGAAAGAAAGAAAGAAAGAAAGAAAGAAAGAAAGAAAGAAAGAAAGAATTCTTATCTTTCAGTCTTCAACTTCCTTCCCCCTCTTTCTGTGGTTCCATAAATTTGTTCTCTTTCTTTTCCCCTACATATCCCAATTAACTCTATTTATTTCTTTTCTCATCTATTTCCTATACGTTTTAGAAACTGCAAATTTTTACAATAATCCTGGATTATAGCAGGAATGCTTTTCTGATCTTAACGTTCACTTTACAAATAAAACACCAATAGATACTGTCAGACAGCTTCAGAAATGTTGTGTCATCTTGACAAAGTCCAAATTGGAGCATGTCTGCCAAAAGTGCTGCAAATCTTTGTTTGACTTTCGGTGGCTAATGTTAAGCCAGTGCAAGCAAATTCTGGCCCAGAACTGTAATCTGAAAGAGTATCCTATATTAGTGGGAATGTTATTCTATTGCTTTATCACCACCACCGTCATCATCTCCACCAACACTAAGCCATTCGGAGGAGGTGGATTAGGAATCTAAAACATTTATGTTCATTTCACACTACATTATGAGCTGCTAGTGATTGGTGCAATCTCCATACTAAATTTTCTATGACTGACTAAGTACAGAAAACCAGTTTCCAAGCTATAAAACCAAATGCTACTTATTACCTGAGCACACCAAAACAAACACTTTTTCTCTGATAAAGCAACATCTGCTATACCTGTCAGAGCCCTTTGTATCCTTCAGCCAATCTAATTCCTTTTATTTTCTTACTTGAATGCCTATTCAAACACATCATTGACTTGCAAATCTCCTCATCTGAGAACATTGGCTTAACACAATTTGGAAGTGAGTTCTGCAACTCAGGAATGAAGCCAAGGGCTTCAGTTTCCCAGTTGTCAACTTAAAGGTACTTAAATGAGGTATAATATTTAAATGCAACAAACCACAATTTAATACTGTCATAGTTCCTCCTCCTCTTCCACCACCACCACCACCCCAGCAACACACAAATATGTCAAGTGGTAATCAAAACCTGGGATCACTCTGATCAACTTGGCAAAGTGCAGTCCTCCATCACTAAGGTACAGGGTAGATGGCAGAACTGCTAGAGCCCATGTCTTGCATGCAGAAGGATCAGCCCCTGGCATCTTCAGCCAAAAGAACATGCAGTAGCAAGGACTTACTGCCCACTGACAGTCAGAACAGACCAGTGGTCTTCAACTGGTGCCTTGAGACCCACTATTGGGTGAGTTACAGGCTGCATTCACACAGAGACTTACTCCATTTGCCTGATGTTTCCATAACTGTTAATTTCTACATTATATTTGAGCTTTCACATGGTGCAAAAGCCACTTCTGGAAATCTAGCAGAATATATAGCATACCTTTCCACATTAATTGCTTCCAGGAAAAAATCTATTTGCAGCCCCCTTAACCCAAAAAATAATGAGAGTACAGAGACGAATTTTGGGGCATTATATCAGCATTCAATTCTTTCCTGCTGTTTTTATGGGGGAATCACGGGGAAACAGAAGCATGCATGTGTGGAAAGGGTGGAGGAGTAGAGACGGGTGTTTGCTGATAAGTCACAACTCACCCACTGGTGTAAATGAAATTTAAAGAAACAGGCTGGTGTTATCAGTCAAAACGCAATAGGCGCTGGAAGGTTAGAAAATCGGACAGAAGAGCTAGCATTATAACCAGTGAAACTAACACAATATTTCCCAGACCGGAATGCAACCACAGTCTAACCTAAGAAAGGTTATAACCACAGAAACATTAAAATTAAGGAATGAGTTCTCAAATGCATGTTTCTGCTGAATGGGAGGCCTGAGTCTATAAAGGTTAGAAATCTCAGTAGTAGACACTGGGCTAGCTGGAACAATGGCATTCCTCAGTGCAAGGCAGCTTCACATATTTATCACATTGACTCAGACAACCTTAGGACACCTCTTCAGAATTTCCAGTTAGTATCCAGTTTCCAACTGAGTCATATTTTAATGCATAGTTCTGCTACATAAATGTGCATACACAAGGGAAGCAGGGAAAAGAGAGAGAGCATTCACTGTGTCTGTTTTCTGCAAGGACTGAAAAATAACTTCATAGTCCTTCAGTGATTGTGCTACAACTGTTCAAATGTCATTAGGCAGGTGGGGGGAGGTCCTGTTGGCCACCTTGAGGGCTTCTGTGCGGGGAGGAGAAAAAGAATATGCAATTTCCCCTATATATAGCATCAACAAATTCTCAAATGGTATGTTCCAGAATAGGCATCGCCAACCTTCGGCCCTCCAGATGTTTGGACTACAATTCCCATCATCCCTGACCACTGGTCCTGTTAGCTAGGGATCATGGGAGTTGTAGGCCAAAGCAGCTGAAGGGCCACAAGTTGGGGATGCCTGCTCCAGAATATGCACCCTCTCTAAGCCATGCAGAGAATGAAGTAAGTGCATTCATTTATATCCTATTTCCAAATACAGTTCAGACACAGAAACAAAACTAAAAAGACAAATATGAGGTATGAGACATTCCCATGCATAGCTTCACCACTGTTTTGTCATATTTTGAAAAAAAAAAAATCACAAGTCTGTTCAGTTGGTGTCTGTCACAACAGGCTTCCTTAGTTATGGACTATCAATTCTGTGATCTCTGTTCTCTTGCTTGCATAAAACAACTGAAGCACTCCAACAACTTGTAGATTGCAGGCTGCATTCTAATGGCTCACTTTAGGCTTAGCAGCAGTAAACTATTTATCTGGAAATGAAAGGATGTGTCCTTTAATCTTTTTGACGGAGGTGAAAATCAAATGTTTCAGAAAATTGTTGCTGTGTGACTTTGCATGCAGAGCAAAGGGGAAATCCATCTGCAGTTCCAGTGTCTATGTGCATAAGAGGGAAGGTTTGCGGCATTTATTTCTGCCTCCACCATGCTTTTTTTTTTTTTTAACTACAGTCCTGGTGCTCCTGGAGGAGGTCTGGTTGATGATATTTTCAAGGAATGTCTTACTACTTGGTTCAGAATCGTAGCCTTATCTATACCTGCTGAACATGCAAAATTTAGGCTGCAATTCTAAACCTGGGGTTAGGAGCAAAACCGAGGCCTTCCCAATACAGAATAATACCTCTTGATTGCTGCAATGTGTTATAGGTAGGGCTGCCTCTGAAGATGGTTCGGAAACTGGTTTGTGCAGAATTTGACAGCCAGGCTGCGCACCAGAGAAAGACGGTTTGAGCATATTACACCTATCCTGGCTCAACTGCATTGGCTGCCAATTTGTTTATGGGCCCAATTCAACATGATAATTTTGACCTATAAAGCCTTAAATGGCTCAGGGGAGCAATATCTCAAGGACCGCCTCTCACCATATGAACCAACCTAGACCCTGCAATCATCATCTGAGGTCCTTCTTCATGTGCCTCCTCCAAGAGGTGCAGAAGGTGGCAACACAAGAATGGGCCTTTTCTGTGGTGGCGGCCTGTTTCTGCAATGTTCTCCCCAGGGAGACTCGCATGGCACCTTCAATACATATATTTAGATGCCAGGCCATTCCCTCCCCCCCCCCCATAACCAGGCCTTTGACTGATTAACATTCTATAGCCTTTTTTAAAATAATAATGGGGGGGGCTATTGGTTTTGTTTTATGTATTTTGTGTTCTCATGTTTAATTTTATGTTGTGAACAGCCCTGCGATTTTCAGATGAAGGGCAGTACAGTTTACAAATTAAATAAATATAAATAACTAATAATAGACTTGTGTACATTCAACCAAAGTCAACAAGCACGCTTTTAATGCATCAGTGAGATCCCTTTTTGAAACCTGGTAGAAGAAAAAAACTTATCAGATGAGCAGTTTGCCAAAATCAGGTTTCTAAAAGAGCACTTCAACGTGCACAAACCAGTTTGCAGTTCACTTGAATACTTAGTGATATAAAAAGGCAGTTGACCTACATGGCATGTAGAGAAATCAGCTCAATCATGCCAGAGGATCTTGTTACTTCCCTCTGGCTCTCTTTCCTCTCCAATTCATGGACCTCCCTGCAAACCAATCAGCAATAAACATCCCAGTAGCAGCAGAACATTAGATGAAACAAATTCGCAGTGCAATCCATTTGCTTGTGCATATATGTTCCACTATGTTCAATGATGCTCATAGGACTGCAGCCTACAATTTCCCACAGTGCCCTGGAGTCCCTGACGAAGTGTCCCCAGCCTGGTGTACTCTAGATGTTTCAGACTACAACTTCCATAATCCCTTACACCATTGACCACGGCAGCTGGGGTTGGTGGGAGTTGTAGTAGAATACATCTGGAGAGCAACAGATTTGTAAAAGCTGCTCTGGAACACTGTGGGAAACCTAAAATGGCAAACTACTAGGCCCTAACTGGAGGAGAACTACCACCAGGTAAATCCACTAGAGGGCTACCTGCAAGAGAGGAGCTCATTACTGGGTGTTATACTGAGCACCTCTCCACACTCCAGAGTTCGCTCTCAGCTGTGAGAAAAAACATTTGGGGAGAGGGGCTGCAGAGAAGTGCATTACTAGCAGATGGGCTCTGTCCTCCTCACCTGCAAGCCCCTTTTTGCTTTTGAAATCAGGCACCACCCCTTCTTTCAACATATGTGACACAAGCCCGACTAGAAACATGAATTTAATGCTGTCAATATCTCATTTGGCTCTGTGTTGGGAACAGGTGCATTTGCACTAGAAATAAATTATGTAGTTAGCCCTTATTGGGCCTACCTTCAAAGGGCTTGTGGCATGGATTAGTTTGCCCTACTCATCTGATCTGCACAAGTCCTCCTCAGTTGACTGTACAGTACAGTAGTCCATTATACCCCACTGTAGAGTGGATATTTCAAACCATTTGCCCATCACAAAGGAGGAACCAGTTTGGATCATATTCTTCATAAAAGACCCAAGGTATTACAGCTCATAATGGAAGCTCTCTTGCAGATATGTCAAACCCATGGTTCTTAGCAGGATATCCAAGCACCTGTTGTTCTTGCTGAAAACAAGTTCCCTCCCCCCTCCCAAAAAAAAAATTGTCCAAAGTTTTGTGGACTTTGTACTTGGAGGGAGTTCTTGGGAAAGTGCCTTGATGAGAAATCCCATTCTGCTGCAAAGCATTCTGGGAAATATTCTAGGGGCCTAGAGCACATAGTCAAGTTCATGGGGGGAAGGGTATCAGCCTCACTGATGTCCTGCTTGAACTGACAGCGTGGCATAGAACGCACCAAACATTTTCACACAATTGCACATGAAGCGTTGAGTGAAGCTTGTCCGCCATTCCTTGGATTCTCTCTGAGGAACGCCGATAAGCTTCTGAGGAACCCCTGGTTCCCTGGAACACAGTGCGAAAGTGCCTGTCACAGAGCGTGAAAGATGAGCCTTGCTTGCTGAGGCAGTCGGCCAGCGTTTTAGTGCCCCAGCTATTTTCTTTCCCATGAGCTGCAAAAAACACAAGAGACTGCAGAAATAAATAACAGAATCTAAGCCCCTGGCTCTACAGTCATCCTCTTCCAAGGTCCAAGAACCAAGTGCATCAGAAACAGGTCCTTCCGAAATGATGCAGCCTGGTTACTTGCAGTGCAATCCGATGCATGTCTACTCAGAAGGAAATCCCAGTGAGCTCAATCCCAGGTAAGTGTGCTTAGGCTTGCATCCTTGTAGCACAATTCTATACATCAAGAGTAGCTAATGTCGTGCCCTCCAGACGTTGTGAACTACAACCCCTGCCAGTCCTTTCCAGCATGGCCAATGCATAGTCAGGGATAATGGGAGTTGTAGTTCACAACTTCTGAAGGGCGCCACGTTGGCTACCACTGTTTTACATGTTATCTCAGGAGGAAATCCCACTGTATTCAATGGGTCTCACTCCTTAAAAAGCTGGTTTAGGATGCAGTGCTATATGCATTTATCTGGGACTAATTCCCTCCAAGTTCAATGGTGCTTATTTTAGAGTAAACATATATAGAATTGCACTGTTAGTCACTTAGGTGGGTCATTGCCAGGGATATGCTCAATGACATCCTGAATCTTTTTCTAAGTGCCTCACATGCTTCTGTGTAGGTGAAGAATTCAGGGGAAACAGAAATGAGGTGATGATATGGATTATTGGGTAGGACAATAATTTGGGGAAAATAAATTGATTTAACATTATCATCATCAATTTATTAATCACCTTCTAAACTACCATCTCAAGGCTATTTACGTACAAGACAAATATGAATTTATCTAGATACAATGCGAGGGGAAGGATGGGGGTAATTGAAAGGAACTGAATTTACTTACAGCAGGATCTCTTAGGAAATTAATTGATTCAAAGAGGAAGCAATCTGAGGCAATCGAGGGAGTGGTGCCAATTTACTGAATAATTTATTGGTGTGTGTGATTTGGATATCAATTTAGTTGTCTTGCTTTCTTGGACATTTAAATTCTATATCTGTATCTGTACACATGAATTAGTATATGTAAATTGTATGCATATAGGTCAATGCCCCCCCTCGCCCCAGTCTTCTTAGCTCTTTGCAACAGCCCTATGCACTCTCCTCTCTCTCTGAAGGTGACAGAACCACTAAGGGAATTGCAGCCTTTTAGAAACACCATTCTAGACATTGATGTCATCTGAAAGTACAGTTGAAACAAGAAGTTCTCTGCTCCACAAAAGCTCAATCAAAACAAAACGGTTTTAGTTACTTTCTCTGCACTTGGCTCACATCATCTCTACCAACAGAAAACATGGGCCAGGAGAGTTATGATGCTTTATCAGCATTGCTTTGGCTTGGCTCTTAAAATTAAAACTCTAGGAGTAGAATTTTACTGAGAATTAGATAAAACTCACAGACGGAAAAGATAAGTGTGTTAGGGGCTCTTGGGAACATTGAACTCTCTTAAAATTAAACATGAAAAAGTCAGTCCTCTTGGTTGAAAATTGGCTCAGAAAACATGAGGGTCAAATAGTACAGTGGATTTGTTCTCCAAAAATCTCCCAGGCCCAGAGTATTTCCATTCTAGCAAATACCTCTCTATGCGACTGCAGCCATATACAGTGGTACCTCAGGTTAATTCGTTCTGGAGGTCTGTTCTTAACCTGAAACTGTTCTTAACATAAGGTACCACTTTAGCTAATGGGGCCTCCTGCTGCTGCTGCTGCTGCTGCTGCGCTGCCGCTGCACAATTTCTGTTCTTATCCTGAAGCAAAGTTCTTAACCCGAGGTACTATTTCTGGGTTAGCGGAGTCTGTAACCTGAAGCGTCTGTAACCCAAGGTTCTACTGTATATAAATAGAGATTCAATTTATCTAAATTCCTGATTGTCTGCTGTAAAGCATTTACACCTTTTCTCTTTCTCTAATGCTTTGCATCACATTCTGGATGCAACAACTGTACACACAAAGTTCCATTGCAACTTCAAAGGGAAAAGCAGTCACTGAAGTCTCCCCAGGCACAAACACCCAGGCAGTATCGCTCACACTTCTCCCTTTCTCACAGACACCTAGTGTGCATGCTGATTCTTACTTTCCATTGGCTGCAAGAGTTGCAGGAGCTGCTCCATATATTGTTCCATGAAGAACAAGTTCAGAAACCACATTGCTTTCTGGCTGTTTCTCTACAGGGTTGTTAACCTACTTGTTCCAGGCAGCCCCTGTGCTCTTACAAGCTCCATGATGGACAGCTATGCAACACATGAAGTGTTCTTAGCATGGAGCTGGTATAATGAACGACGTGGGTGGCGCTGTGGGTCAAACCACAGAGCCTAGGGCTTGCCGATCAGAAGGTCGGCGGTTCGAATCCCCGTGACAGGGTGAGCTCCCGTTGCTCAGTCCCAGCTCCTGCCAATCTAGCAGTTCGAAAGCACATCAAAGTGCAAGTAGATAAATAGGTACCGCTCCAGCAGGAAGGTAAATGGCGTGCCCTGCGCTGGTTCGCCAGAAAGTGGCTTAGTCATGCTGGCCACATGACCCGGAAGCTGTACACCGGCTCCCTCGGCCAGTAAAGCAAGATGAGCACCGCAACCCCAGAGTCGTCCACGACTGGACCTAACGGTCAGGGGTCCCTTTACCTTTACACATGCCACTCTGCTACCTGGTGACTTCAAGGCACAGGAGCCCTGCTGGGGAAAGTGACTGGCAACTCCACACATGTGGCTTTCTTTTTCAGGATTTCCTCCAGCTCCAGTTTCTCTCCACTAAAGATTGGCATGTGTTATTCCGTTCTTGTTAGGGATTGGTAGATAGGGATCCCTTTCCCCTTCCACCCAAGCAGGATCTGACTTCACAGGAAAGAATTCTTGACGGGGACAGGCAGGGAGCTTGCTGTGCTGTTTAGAGTTGGCCCATCCTCTCTCTGCTCACTCTGGCACTCTGTACTGCAGTGGTGGAGAACCAGTTGCTCAACTACAATTCCCAGCACCCTTGACTATTAGCTATGCTGGCTGGGGCTGATGGGAGTTCTAGTCCAGCAGCATCTGGAGGGCCACAGGTTAGCACCCCTGCTGCAATGTCAAAGAACAGGCCTCTTGGCATGTGAAAGCAGGGTGGTAGTGGCTGCTGCAATGTGTCCTGCTGGGATGCTGGCCTATCAGGCAAAACAGAAGGTGGTGGGATGAGTCAAATGGGTTGCCAGAGTCTAGATGGCCCATAGAGGAGCCAGACTAATCATTCAGACAGAGGTCCTCTTGATTGACTGCTTGTTTGTTTTTCACCTCCCAAGCTGAGCACACATTGGATACAGCAGCTGTTCGGTTAGCATAGCAGCAGCAGCAGCATATCTTCAGTCTCTGGGCAACAAGAGGATAGAATTGCTCTGCCCATCATCACCTCCCTTACAAAGCTATTGTAGGGCAAACACAAGCAAGATTACAAAACATTTTGCATATTGAAAGTGCTATACAAACAATGATAAGTGGGAATACATTGAGATCCTGGTTAAGATGGCTCTGGCTGCCTTTCAAAATGCAGGATATTCTAACAACAACTGCTTGCTCATATGTTTTAATGCTCCCTGTGGTATCATGCAGGCACTTGGAGAGTAACCTGCATAATAGACTTTTACATTTGGAGTTATACGGTCCTGGGGAAACTTGGCAATCATAATTGCTAAAGTAAACAGTAGCTCCTGGCAATCACCTCTGCCCCTCCTGCTAATTCCCATCTGTTGTCTCAAGAAATGGCAAGAGGAACTTCACTGAGTTATTGTTTATATTGTTCTTTCCAGGGGCTGGATGGGTAATCCCAAACCTGATAAGATGCTGCAGCTAACTAGAAGCCAGACAGTAGCCAGAATCTGATGCTCCTTAGGTGCTTCTCAGAGATGGATTGAAAGTGTTGAAAAACAAAGAGGTCCATAGCCCAGTGGCCAAGCACAGTACATATATACACATATTTAATACTAGTTGCTGCTGTTGTTATATATTTATTTATACTCCACCTTTCCCCCCGACAGGGACTCGAGGCTGTTAAAAGTGGGAAAATTCTTTTTTAAGAGGTATGTTGTGATCTGCCAGGGAAATTTGGCTTTTGAAATTTATGTTGCGGTTTTATTTGGGTGTGAGTGAACTTCTGCTGGTGTTACTTTGTGTTGCTTTCATACCGTCAAACATTTGTTTTGTGATGACTAGGTACAGATTTAGGAATCTGGATCTGCATATATCTCCCAGATCTGGCATTTACATTTAATAAAGAGCATCAAGTAAAGGCTTACCACACTTCCTCTTGTCCCAGTGCTTTAGCACTCAGTTGGAGCAAACAGCAATTTGGGGTTGCTCTGATTTAGCACTAAAGAGTGGATTTCCCTGGGAAAAGAGTGGCTCAAGCAGAAAACCACTTGGACCTTTGCTTTCTAGGCATGGGACAAGTGCAAGCCCTGCAAGAGGTAAAATCTCTGCTTGATACCTTGGAGAGCTGCTGATAGAGTATGAAACGGTACACTAGATTTGATGAACTCATAGCCTGTCTCAGTATAACACAGACACAAAAAGGAGGACAAAGCTATAAGCACTGACACTCTGATTCAGTATCAATGACAGCCATATCAATATGAATTAACATGTTGTACAATTAAACGGCCTGTACAAACAAGTAAACCGTGCAGGATTAAATTCAAAAGTTGCAGAAAACCTGCACAATCACAAACATATTATTTCTACAGTGATATACAGAGGTTTGCTCTGTCAGTCTATTTCAGTTCTTTGCCATTAGAAGAACTGGAGCAAAATTCACATTTAAGTTTAATACTGCATTGGTACTGCAAACTTTCACACTGTCAGTTGACTTGTAATGCCAAACCATGATTTAGTGTTACATTAGTGAGCCTTGGGCTCACAAACTTCCTACCCTCCCCACCCCTCCTCTTATTTTACCCTAGGAAATCGACACATTCATATTTTCTAACATCCCTGGCACCTGCCCCAAAAACTCCCACATACTAAAGGGCTCTGGTGGTCAGGTATCCTGAGGAAAGTCTGGTTGTATGTACATCACTCGCAAGGCACAAAGAAAAGCATATTCATCAGTAAGTCACAGCCTTGCTTCTTTGCGTCAAGATCTCATATGGAAGACATTTTTTTTAAGAGAAAGAAACATGTACGTGACTATGGATGCATCTCTGGTACACAGAAGAACTGCCGCATTCTCTAGACTACCTGCATTATTTATTATTGCATTGAGCTTGATTCTGTAAGCAAGGGCCTTCTTTAACAGATGGATACTAGACCAAGAAAATGATGTGCACATGATACATGTAAACATCTGTGTTCATTATGCAAAAATATGAATGTAGAATGTAGCTTGATAAAAAGGGAAGGATACGAAGAAGAGGAGTTTGGATTTGATATCCCGCTTTATCACTACCCTAAGGAGTCTCAAAGCGGCTAACAATCTCCTTTCCCTTCCTCCCCCACAACAAACACTCTGTGAGGTGAGTGAGGCTGAGAGACTTCAAAGAAGTGTGACTGGCCCAAGGTCACCCAGCAGCTGCATGTGGAGGAGCAGGGAAGAGAACCCGGTTCCCCAGATTACGAGACCACCGCTCTTAACCACTACACCACACTAAGCAAGTTAACAACGTAAGGAAGGAAGGAAGGAAGGAAAGAAAGAAAGAAAGAAAGAAAGAAAGAAAGAAAGAGCGAGCTAAGCTGCTTTTGGGCTATAAGCTGGGATATACTGTACAATTTAAAATAAACGAATAACCTAGACATTTGCTCCAACAATAAAGCAGGGAGATAAGTGTGTTTGCCCTACTGTTGGCTTGGGGCAACTGCTTAGTATTCCTGCTGGATCAGGTCATTAATCCAGCATCCTGTTCTCACAGAAGCCAGCCAAATGCCTGTAGGAAACCCCTGAAGCAGGGCCTGAGCACAACAGCCTTCTCTCCTCCTGTGGTTCCTAGCAATTGGTAATCAGAAGTATACCATGCACTGCATGAAGAAGTACTTCTTTTTATCTGTCCCAAATCTTCCAACACTCAACAACAGGGAGAGGAAGAAAAACTCTTCTCTATCCATTCTCTCTATGCCATGCATAAGTTTATAAACTTATATGATGTCTCCTCTTACTCTCCCTTACTCTCTAAACTAAAAAGTCCCAAAGGCTGCAACCTTTCCTTACAGGAGAGTTTCTGGCCTTGAAGACTGAGTTGGGTAGGGGGGCGGTTGCTAACGTCACCAGGTTTGGTGCTATTTTTGGATGTTTGACGATAAATTAGCTTTATGCTTTACTATATTTTGCTGTATGGTAAATGAACTGTTAAATTGCTGGGTTTTGTTCTATTGTGTTGCAGTGATATGCTTTTAATATGCATCCATATTGTACTACTTTAGAGTATTCTGTTTTGTTCATGAACCACTTTGAACACAGATGTATTTTTTAAAAAAATGCAGTATTTATGTGAAACACAGTATATAAATAAGTTGACTATGACTTAGTCACCATCCCCGTCTAGAAATTTGTTTTATGCATAGCAGCTGAAATCGCCAATACTGAAATTCTTAGCTAACTTAGCAAAGGGGCAGAAGAAAGCAGAGACACATTCACTTGTTAGTTTAACTGATGTGTGTGCATGTGCTGATACACTAGCAGTTTTAGAGCTTGGTTAAAAAAGCAGATCCTGAGGTTTGGTTCCAGCGCAGAATGTGAAAAAAGCCTGGTCCTGATGAACTATTTTTGCCTGGCGGTCACCAACGTGTTTCAAGATCTTCTGAGGAGTAGCATGAAGGCAAGAGTGACAGAGATGACATGGGAAAGTACTGTAGCTGACGTCTTTGATAGTGACATCAGACTCCTGGATGGTCTCCAGCAGGGTCTGGCCCTACCCCAGGGATAACAACTTGTAATCTTTTGGCTTGCCAGAAAATGTTATGCGACATTTTCACAGCCACATTTTCAGATGTTCAGACTCCCTTGCTTGTACGAAAGCAGCATGCCTTACTTTTACCAGAAGCCTGGCTTAGAAACCAGCTCAGCTCGTAGTCGTTGTCAATGGAAGACTCCTCACGTGAGGTCATCCATTTTGTGTTCCCAGGCCTCTTGTGCTAAACATTGCCCACATTTTGCACTAAAGGCTGTTTTCTTTATTTATAGCAACGGAAAAGCTTAACAAAAGCCTCCTGGGAAAAGTTTGCCAAACCAAAACTAAATGCTGTATTGAGACACCTTGAACAGAACTGGGTTCAGGCTAGAGGGTGCTCAACTGTTTTATAGTGATCCTGATGTAAATGGTACTTGGAGGTGTTTTGGATTTATTATGAAAAATGGGTGTGGGTGGAAGGAAAAATAACGGGATAAAAAAGAATTCCCTGGATGCCAAGATCCAGGTTTGGGGCAAGTACTCTTGGGTAGAAAAACTCCAGCAGAGATTTAAAAAGGGGACAGGAGACAAGAGTGTACAGTGGTACCTCTGGTTACGTACTTAATTTGTTCTGGAGGTCCGTTCTTAACCTGAAACTTTTCTTAACCTGAAGCACCACTTTAGCTAATGGGGCCTCCCGCTGCTGCCGCGGCGCAATTTCCATTCTCATCCTGAAGCAAAGTTCTTAACACGAGGTACTATTTTTGGGTTAGCGGAGTCTGTAACCTGAAGCGTATGTAACCCAAGGTACCACTGTAATTTAAAAGTGGTTTCATTCTCTACTCCCAAGCTGTTTGTGCTTCACCATAATATTTCTCCATGCCAGCCTAGAAGGAAGCACTCACTTAGGAAAAAATGTTCTGGCTTATTATAACTTTGTTTAACATTAAAGCTAAACATTTACACTAAGCAGAGTGCAACTACAAATGCATTCTTTTATTATTGCCATTCCAAAAAAAAAAAAAAAAGTTTCCCATGTTCCAAGAGAAAGACAATATAATTGTAACCAATTCCACTTTCTAACTCTGTATACAACAAAGATGATTTTTAAAAGTTTATCTGCAAGTTCAAAATCTACATTCACCCTATACATTTTCCAGGTAGAAGAATGGAGATGTATCACATGTCAGAGACACTCAAGGTCCAATTTTTAAAAGAAATATCCCCCTAGGGTATTCTTGGCTTTTTCTTTAAAAATTCATTCTCTGAAGTATCAGATTTCTAGAGCGAGAGCTGAAGCACTGAACAAAACATTTGATACAAGCTAAACAAAGGATTTTATTTCACTATCTTTGCTCTCAGATATATTCCTGTGTTCATGGTTTAATAAATAGCTTATCTAACTGATCACCATTATAAGCCTAAGGAAGTGAGTTCTATAAAATATGATCAGGAAACCCTGGTAACTACAGTTCAGATCTGAACAGAACTTTAGTTGGGGTTTGGGGGGGGGCATCATTGCATTAGAAAGAAAGAGTAAGTTATTTTAACAATAGGTGCATAGAAGAGGGAATTTAATCAAGTGTGGGTTGTCATTCAAGCTCTGCTTGGTGAAACTCCCTTTTTTGCAAAACCATTAAAGATGCAACAGCCCTTTCTTCCTTTGCATCTGGCCAACCTGACTCAT
Organism: Podarcis gaigeae; assembly: GCF_964106915.1. NCBI lineage: Eukaryota > Metazoa > Chordata > Lepidosauria > Squamata > Lacertidae > Podarcis > Podarcis gaigeae. Next base: position 56,164,109 of record NC_139681.1, on the reverse strand, counting down.
CCAACTATGTGACAATAGTAATCTATGTTTGCTACATATCGCCTCCACAACCTGCTTTTGGGGGCAATGGTGTGTAATTGTTTCCACCCTGGTAAGGCATTCTGAATTGGGCTTCCTCCCAGGTAAGTAGGGTTAGAACTGCAGCCTTAAGGCTTCATTCTTTTTAACAAAAATCAAATAAATGAAATTTAAAAAATACTTCCCTTTATCACTGTATTGTGCCTTATGACTGTAGAAACTGTGAGTGTCACTCTCTGAGGTCTTTTTCAGGATCCTTTTTCCATTTAATAGGAATTGTTATTCTTTGGGGAACAGCCTAGCTCCAGCCTTGTAACAACTTACATTTGTCTTGATAAGCCCACTGCACCCTGTTGTACCTCTCTAGTTCAGAGGTATAGAACCTATAACTTTCAAGATGTTGTTGGGACTCCATTTCCCAACAGCTCTAGCCAGCATGGCCAGGGGTGGGGGATGAAGGGAGATGTAGATGCTTAGACAACCAGAGGTTGTTCTTCATCTCTGCTTTAGATCTCCATCCCTGCTTACAGAATCAGGGTTCAAAATGACCTTAACAAATTGGAGAACTAGGCGCAAACAAAATGAATTTCAATAGGGACAAATGCCAGGTTCTACACTTAGACAGGAAGACCAGCTGCACAAATATAAAATGGGGACACCTGGTTTGCCAGTTGTAGATGTGAAAAGGATCTAGAGGTGTTAGTAGACCACAAGCTTAACATGAATCAACAGTGTGATGCAGCAGCAAAAAAAGCTAATGCTATTCTAGTCTGCATCAACAGAAGTACAGTGACCAGATCCAGGGAAGTTTTCTCCAGCTCCAGAGACTAGGAACTTAACCAATGGCTTCAGGTTTAAGAAAGGAGATTCTGACTAAACATCAGGAAGAACTTTTTGATGGTAAGAGCTGTTCAACCGTGGAACGGACTCTCTCGGAAGGTGGTGGACTCTCCTTCCTTGGAGGTTTTTATACAGAGGTTGGGTGGTCATCTGTCATGGATGCTACAGTTGAGATCCCTGTATTGCAGGGGGTTGGGCTAGATGACCCTTGGGGTTCCTTCCAACCCTATAATTCTATGAACCATTGAGCTGGGAAAGACCTGTTTCTGTTACCATGGGAAAAAGCTGCTGACAATTGACAGTATTGAGCTAGATGGACACAAGGTCTGACACTATAAGGCAGCTTCCTATGCTCACACATAATTGATGCCTGAGGCTAAAAACAAGAAGTCAGCTCTGCGGAGACACATCAAAGCACTTGATTACACACACATTCAACACAGCATTGCTAAGTGCTTTCCAGCAATCCTGCTTTCAACTGTGAACTGTTTCCTTTTGAATGGACACTGGGTCGTGAAGAGGAAGCGACATAAAAATGGTCGTTGACAAAGAAACAGCCTATGCAATGTGTAAAAGCCAGCTGTTTCCTCCCAAGGCAGCCTATACATCTGAGCACCAAATGCCATTATTGAAGCCGGTTTCATCATTACCTAATAGGAAATACAATTTTAGATTGCAAATGATATCACTCAAGAGTTGTGATATGAGATTGAAATGTATCATTTCTTTTAGTCATTAAGCTAGGGAAGAAAAAGAGAGACAAAATAGTTGGTTTTAGTTTTCAGTTGCCATAAAACAATGGTTTAAAAACACCAGGGCAAAAAATCTAATGTCTTGGCCAATCAATATATCTGCAACTAACATGCATTCATATGAACAAAAGTTAGAAAGGTTGAGCACCAAATTTACCTTAATTAAGAACTATGCACACACATTCAATGTCATTACCAAATAAAGTGTGGGGGGAAGGGGTGTCCCCAAATTTTCTTCAATTTTTTTGTAGAAAAAGAAGTTTTATTTCTCTCTGTAATAGACAGAGGTAGCCTTGGAAGGAATGATAATATTCACATGAAGAAGCAGTTCTGAGCTGGGGAACACAGCTTGTGTTCTCTCTATGCGTCAACGTCTCCTTCAGACAGGCTTCATATTTACTGGCAGTGAGCTGAATCCGGACTAAGTCATAAGTAGAGCAGACCCACTGAAATATGTGGGACTTATGATAGCCAATGGGACCTAAGTAGGTCATGACTACTTTAAGTCCCATTGATTTCAATGGGTCATATCCAACACTGTAGCTCCAGTGGCAGAAGGAACTTCCATGGGTACAATGGAACTTCCTATTCTTTTCCTTTGGACCCTCCAGAGCAGTTGGCGGGGGGCATGAGAAAATGAAAATCCTGCTGCACCAGAGGATACAACCCAATATTTACAGTATACAAGCCTTTCACACATGCACAGCAAAAATGAAAGCAGCATGTGTGCATAAATCTTGTGTATGTTTATATTTAGGTTAACATCTATTGTGTGTTAACTTGTTACTTTATTTTTCAAGGTATATTATTTTTTTCATTCAATGCCATCATCAGGCTGGATACATGATCCATTCACAGAAGGACCCCTTCTGTGAATGGGAGGATTTGAGATCTGTCGGAGGCTCATAGGAAGAGAGGAGGCAATTTTCTGAAGTTCCCCCTCTTGCTGCAGCCTCCTGCACCTCCATCCTTACAGAGCAGTTTAGGGGAGACTGCCCCACTTCGGTGAGTAGGCGTGTTCCACAAAAAGAGTTCTTATAATGGATCTTTGGATCCAGTCCAGTACGAAAAAGACCTGTCTCAGAGAGATTAGAATCTAAAGTTTGACAATGGAGAGAGAAAAGAGGTAAGTGGCTATAGAACAGGCAAAGGATGAATGTGAACAAATGCAGTTAAGTTACACATACTTAGGATATGTTAGGGTTGGAGATGTCTCCTGTATCTCCTGGAATCATGGAGCTCAGTGTATAGTTTTGTTAGGTATTGCTGAATCACACTGGCAAATATTTAACCAAGTATGCTCCTCCCTGTATGGTTTCGAACATCTAAGAGAAAGTGAGAGATAAGAGCTGTCAATCAACAAGATGAAAGTAACCCTTTTGCTATGTTAACCTTGGGTGAAAAATGCCATAGACCATTTATTTTCCCCACACAGGCAAAAATAAATAAAAATTAAAAAATCAAGCTTTGCACATTGCAACAGTGAGGTATTTAAAACCAGACTGAATAAAGCACATGAAAAAGGCCTGAAAGGAACAATATCATAATGGCAGCTGGATTCACTTAGCCAGCACTAATGCACAGAAAGGAGGAAAAGGCATACATGTACATGCATCTGGCCTGAGGCTGTGGATGAGTTTTGATCACCCATTCCCAATACACATCTGGAAGATCAGGTTAAACATTGCAAATGAAAGCACTCTTGGATAAGTCCAGTCAGCCAATATCGATTTGATATATCAGACAACCTGAGTCTGGGAAATCAAAGAGCATCCTCCAGAGAGTTGGAATGGGGGGGGGGGGATCAGAAGCCCTAATTAAGTCATTGCAGGGTTCATTAATTCATGCAGAAGCAAGGAACATTTTTCAACAGAGCACAGCAAATCTCATGTTAGTAGTGCACAATCCTATTCTGACTGGCAGTAGTCTAACAATCTGTGTAAGTACTAAATCAGAATCTTTCTGCTTTCATGGAATTTTGAAAACTTTTCATTTTGCTAAAAGATCAAGTTTCTGGCCTTCATGGTTACACGGAAATATTTAAAAGATGAATACAATTCTGCACTCTTATTTCCCTAGGTCCCACTTTTTTTTTACCCAGACCTCAAACACTGGAATTAAAATTCAAATTATGAAAACCATTTGGTAACAACTGAAAAATGCATGTAATTTAATCAAGCATTTCTATCTAATTTGCATTTATTAACAAGAGAATTTGACTTTAATATTCAAATGTTGTTGTTTTTTTTAATAAAAGTATAGCATGCAAGTCTAGCAGGCATCACCGACCTTTTTTGGCTAGTGGGCACCTTTGGAATTTGAGAAGGTGCCACGAACACCAGTCACAAAATGATGCCATGGGGGTATGGCATAACACAAATGGCTGCTACATCATCCACCATTATCACTTACAGAGTAGCTCTTTGCACCTCTCCTCAAAATGGGATGGTGGGTGTCCAATCAAGGCACCAATAAGATGTGGACATGTTTAAGGGAGTGTCTCCAATACAGGAGAAGCAGAACTAATGCAAACAAACTGGGCAGGAAGAGCAAATAAGTCTCTGGTGCAGTGCTGATTTCTGAAGGAACATTTACTACAATCTTTTGCAGGTGCCATCGGTGGTACTGGCGGAGCACACTAGCACCCACAGGGTTTGCATTAGCAACCCCTGATCTAGATTCAGTTACTCAGTCTCTATAACTGAGGGTTGTTTGCTTGTTTTACACATGAAAAATACTTGCTTTGAACTTGAAGGATCTCAAACTGTAAACATTTTAAAAGTCAGTCCAACTGACTATTAACATGCTTACTTCCAGGTAAGTGTAGATAAGAACACAACCTGATAGTACCCAGTGTGACACAGAACTGTCTCATACTTACACCGAGATATGTGAATATCACCCACAATACTCGCTGTCTATGGCACAAACTACCAAAGAACTGAACAACTGTATGACATAATACCACCCTTTGTCCTCGTTCACTTCTATGGCTGGCACTGCATCTTGTATCATAACTGCTGAATATGTTATGCATTTTAGTTCTTAGAGCAAAGAGTAGACAAGTGATAGCCACTGGCTTCAATTGTTTTAAGGAGAGATCAGCTATATTAACGGAGAATAAGTCTACCAGCAGCGATTTGCCAAGACTAATAGAACCTTCAAATTTAATGGCAGTCTACCGGGTAAGCACAATAGGAGGAGCCAGCTATGGCCTTCAGGCTGTGTGGTTAGTGGGTTTTCTGGTTAGTCAATGTGTGAAGCAGAATGCTTGGCTAGATATATTTTTAGCCTAATAATCAGAAAAGCCCTTCCCTTACACCAGCAGTTTTCAATTTAAGACTGTCTGCTGAAACACTGGTGGTAATACCAGCCCAATACGTTTTGCTGTCCGGAGCAAAGCTGAGCTTTAAAATGAACCAGATTACAAGTAGATCCTGGTTAACTTGGCAAACTGAACCTTGTGAAAAATAATGTCATTTAAGGTTGAATTCACAAAAAGCAAGCTGCACATCTGATAGGCTACTTCCACAGGGTCCTTGGCAGAAATATGGAGAAAGATGCCAATACTAATAATGCTCTTTATATCCACTCTTGTGCATGACTTGGCTGTCAGGTCTAGAGGACTGGTAAGGAGGGCTGACGCAAGAACTCCTGCCTTTTTGTCGTTCTCCAAGGCTGTGATTACTCCTTGCCTCATCTACTATTTCACTTCTATTCAAAACGGATGATGACAACATGACAAAGTTTAGTGTTGAAATCTGTAGGATTAAACAAATTCCCTTGATACCTGTCAGTGAACAGTTGGAGGGGGAAAACTATTCTCTGGTCTCAGTTACCAGCTTGTGTTCAGTAGTCAAAGCTGGTGGGAAATTGTAAGTATGGAACACCAGCAAAATAGTATGCAGCTCCAGCAAAACACTTCGCCCACATCCAAAACAGAGTTTGGAGTTCCATGAAAATATTATTGGTGGAGTGCAACATGGCATTAAGGCAATTGTTTCATCCATGAAATTATTTCTGCTTGCATTCCCCCCCCCCCCCCGCATGTCTCCTAAATCTGTTCTAGGGGTTCCCCCAACCCTCTGGAGGAGATTTTGGGAGGCTGTTGAGAGAGCACAGGGTTGGGAAAACATGAAAGTCCTACTGCCCATAAATCCTTGCACTGATTAGCAGAATATCACCCTATGAGAATTAACCTAAAATATATAGTCCTTACCTACTGGCAAGGAAAGGATAACAGATTTACCACCCTTGGTACTTTCAAATATTGGGGCCAATAGATCTGAAAGCATATATGGCCCTCAGTTAGTCCCATGTCGTAGTGACTAACATTTTCATCCTCTTCGGATCTTTTCACTGAGGTTTGTCCTGCAGTGACTATGTCCGTGTCCTGGCCTGCACCGCCCAGGAGCACAACCAGCACTGCACATTGATTGAGCTGGCTCAGCTAAAGAGAAGAAACCGAGGGTTCATGTACGGTCACTGCCTTGGATCTCTAATGAGAAAGTCAAGCAACGAATTTTGCCAATAAAGCGTAACAGAGAAAATGGGACACCCACCTAGGACAAATTCAAGGTCCTTAAGCAGCTATTCCAAAATGCTCTGGGAAGAAATGCCCTAACCACTGTCTTTCTGTGGGCTTGGATTTGCACCTACCAGTCTCCCCATTAACATAGGTGAACCCGCAAGACTTCACCCCCATCCCAATGTTTTCCTGGACCTCTCCCCGCTACATGCAGGTGTTTCTCCAGCCTGATCATTTCAGACTTTCCAAGGATTTAAAAAAAACACCTGTATTAAAAGGATGGAAGGTTCAGGGCAATGGGGAGGGCATCATGTGGACGTCCCTACATTAATGGGAAGATAGAAAAGTGCAAGTCTACCTTTTGCTCCAATGTGCAAAAGCCCTCTAAGGCTCAGGTCAGGGGCAGGAGAATGTAAGCAGTCTTCCAGAATAGCAGAACTGATTGTTTATGAGGAACTGAGGGACACCCCTGCCAAATGTGCATCCAGGTCAAAATAATAAGTTGGGTCAGACAAGCCCAGATGGCTCAAAATAACACCACATGTGCCTCCTGCTCCACGGAAAGGGCAAAAAATGGTCAGCCAATTTGACCAGAGGGCAACATTCTTGTGCATGAATAAACTGGGACTGCCATTATAGACTCAGGGCTGGAGAGGAGTTAAGCATCATCTAGTCTAGTTCATGTCTGTCCTGCACCAAACACTCCACCCAAATCCTAGCATGCTACCAATGCTCATCAAAAACAAGCAAAGATGTGGCAGAGGAACTTTGTTTGCAGCAGGATTATTTAAAACAGCCTGCAAAACTGATTTTAAATTGAAGGAGAGGAGCTCTTTAAAAAACAAAACAAATCAACACCCATATACTCATCCTGTGTGCTTTTCAGACCACCTGGGAAGGCGCAGCCTGTTCCAAACAGTGTCCTCCTTATATAGGCTATGTTACACAACACTGCACCCGAAAGACACGATTGCACCAAACTGAAATGCTTGCAAAAACCCCTATGCTCACCTTCTTCCTTGGTGGTAAAGGTGCTTCATAAAGTTCATCAGTGGGGCACAGCACACACTCAGAAACCCTATCCCAAATCATTTCTCTGGCTCTTTGCAAACCCAAACAGCCAGCCTTGTAAAATGCTTCAAGAATGACACCCATTGCCAAGTGTGTATCTGAAGAAGTGTGCATGCACACGAAAGCTCATACCAAGAACTAACTTAGTTGGTCTTTAAGGTGCTACTGGAAGGAATTTTTTTTTGTTTTGCCCATTGCCAGGACATGCAGCCTTGCCACAATTGGACATTAATGGCACCCCCTCCCATGCAAGCATTATTCAGCCCCCATCTGTGTACTCACATAATGTTTGGATGGGTTTCGCCTTTTTTCCACGTCCACCACATTAGCATCCAGCACGCTGTAGGACAGCATCTTCGTCCCCAGGAAATGCAAACAGAGTCCAGATGTATCCTTGTATTATGATGAGTGTGCTTATTCTTTCAGGATGGCTCCTTGGCGCTCAAGAAGGATTTCCTAGGAAGCTGGTGCCTTCCCTTCTCTCCCCCCCTTTTTTTTCTTTTCTTCGTTGCTGGCACCAGAAGAGAAGCAAAACTTCCCCAAGCTTCAACAGAAGGAGATGTCCTTAAGTATATATATATATATATATATATATATATATATATATATATATATATATGCACCAATCTTGGAGAGCCTGGTCACACCGCTCTCGATCCTCCGCCTGGAAGGGAGGAAAGGGCAGAAATGGTCTTCGGCCACTTTCAAAGGAGCTCGGCTCTTATATTCTGGTGGGACTAAGGGGATTCCTTCTGGTCCAAGGCTGCATTTATATGGATGGGAGGGAGTCTCTATTCGGTCCCCCCTTCTCCCTCCTAAAGGCGGATCAAGTTTTGCAGTCCCGGTGCGGATCCCCGGCGCGGTGTCCCGCGTGCTCGTGTGTCTATATGCCTGCCTGCCTCCTTTTCCCTCGTCCCTACACCCGAGTCGCCGCTGCGCGGTTCTCTTCGGCCCCCGCTTCGTGCCCAACAGCGGCGGATCCTTGGCAACGCTCCTTGGTGCAGCTGCTGCTGCTTCTGCAGCCGCCCCGGGGGAAGGAAGGAAGGAGGAGGCAGGCAGAAGGCGGCGGGCCGGCTGGGGCAGAGAGGCGAGCGAGCGAGCGGCTGGGCGCGAAGCTCCCTTCCCCTGCCTTCTCGGCTTCGCCTCCTGCTGCCGCGATCTGCACTCCGCGCCGAACAAGGCGAGGGGCTGGAGGAGGAGGAGGAGGGGGCGGCCGGTCGGGAGGCAGGAGGGCTGGGCTCTGCTTGCCGCCCGCGGAGGGGAGGAGGGGGCCCGGTCTTCCCCCGGACAGGAGATCCGAAAGGGGAGTGGGCCATCACCTCTCCACGCCCAAGCCCCGAGGGGGCGCTGGGCGGCCGAGGAAGCTTAGCCCGGGCAGCTCCGCCCCCTTCAGAAATAACGACTTTGCGAGCCGCTGAGGGGTGGGGAGAAGTTCCCCGGGGACGGGCGAGAAAAGAAAGGCAGAGATCTCCTCGAGAAACAGATCTCTCTAAGAAGACAGCACAACCGGCTCCCTTTGGGGACTGCTGTTCTTGGGCTGGCGAGTGGAAGGGAGATTAGGATGCAATCAACTCCCATTTACCTGGGAGTAAACCCGATTGAATTCTTTGGGGCCGACTCCTAATTAGACGTGGTTAGATTAGCAGCCCTAATAAGGGTCTGCAGTTGGGCCTGCATTGCTACTGCCCCCCAACCCCCCCCCTTGTTGCTGGCATCCAACTGTCCGGAGAGCCTCCAGGGGTGAAGTCAAAGTTAGCAGCACCGATGTGACCTCCCTGGGGTGCAAGGCTGTGCAGTGTGTATGGAGGTCCTGGGCTGTTCAAATGACAAGACCCCTGTCTCAGCCTCGCTAATGTGGTCCAAACAAAAGCAGAGCAATATGCTTGGCACCAGCTTAGCTGCAGGTGTTGCTGGAAGGAGACCTACAAGCCTTTGAAACTCCACCTTTACTTGCATGTTAATTCACATTCCTAACATGGACTATTTAAGTTGCTCATTGCTTGATTTGCACCCCTCTACCCCTTGTATAAATATGGTCTGAAGCCCAACATCAAAAAAACTAAGATCATGGCCACTGGTCCCATCACCTCCTGGCAAATAGAAGGGAAAGAAATGGAGGCAGTGAGAGATTTTACTTTCTTGGGTTCCATGATCACTGCAGATGGTGACAGCAGTCGTGAAATTAAAAGACGCCTGCTTCTTGGGAGAAATGCAATGACAAACCTAGACAGCATCTTAAAAAGCAGAGACATCACCTTGCCAACAAAGGCCCACATAGTTAAAACTATGGTTTTCCCAATAGTGATGTATGGAAGTGAGAGCTGGACCATAAAGAAGGCTGATCGCCGAAGAATTGATGCTTTTGAATTATGGTGCTGGAGGAGACTCTTGAGAGTCCCATGGACTGCAAGAAGATCAAACCTATCCATTCTTAAGGATATCAGCCCTGAGTGCTCACTGGAAGGAAAGATCCCAAAGCTGAGGCTCCAATACTTTGGCCACATTATAAGAAGATTCCCTGGAAAAGCCCCTGATGTTGGGAAAGATTGACGGCACAAGGAGAAGGGGACGAGAGAGGACAAGATGGTTAGACAGTGTTCTCGAAGCTACGAACATGAGTTTGACCAAGCTGCAGGAGGCAGTGGAAGACAGGAGTGCCTGGCATGCTCTGGTCCATGGGGTCACAAAGAGTCGGACACGACTAAACAACAACACCCCTTGTATAAAGCAACTGGAATCTCAATATGTATTCCTTGTGGATTTCAGATGAGGCTGCCCAACAGAATGAGACAGCCCTCTGAAGAACCACAAGGGATTAATTTCTAATTGCCATATACTCTTTATTCTGGTATCAACCTGCGAGCTATTCAGTAGCAGGCTGGCTGCAACATAGCCAAAGTAACTTTCAGTGCTGCGGTGTCTTGTAGTTGAGAACAGAAAAAAGGCTACTTTAGGATTTTCATGTTTTGCTTGGAGGCATAGCATCTGCACCCGCACCCACACCCAAATCAATCTTATTGTCTTTATCATTGTTGGTGGCTGGTGCCCAGTGGGGCTGGTAGGGCAGAAGGTAGGGAGGCCAGCAGTAGGTGGAGCCAGAGCCAATGGAGCTAGTGATATCTAATTTCAGTCTTATCCTCCTCCCTGTTGAGTTCTGCAAGGGCAACACTGAGACCAAGGAGGAGGAAGCTGACAGGCAATGCCACCCTCTAGACTGGTTGTTAAGTTAGAAGGCAGGCAGATGGGTAGGGGAGGGCTGGCTGAGGGCAGACTTAGGCTGGTGGGGCAGTGCCACATTCATCCTAATGGAACAGCTGCCACTGTAGCTCAGACGTCGATAATGAGTTGTGCATGCAAGAGAACAGAAAAATCTCAAGCAGGGCACAATGTTACTAGGACTGAAGTGCTAAGGAATAATATGTTGTCTGTATGACAAAAAGATGGCCAACTCTTGCATATTGTGCTGAGCAGGCGAAATTAACTCGCAACAGCAGAAAAATAAATTTACCATTTTAGCTCCAAAAGGTAGAAATTCCCAAAATAATCAGGTGCACAAGGGTAAGACTGGTGACACTTGGCTTCACAGCAGCAAGTTCAGAAAAAAGGAACAAGGGCTTTTACTAAGCTACTGTCTCTACATGAGCTAGCAATGCTATGTAAGAGTCTAAGGTACTGTTAGGAGGTGATCTGGGGGAGCTGAGCCCTGGGTCTTTTGCACACTTCAGGTCTTCTGCCCTTTCCCTTCACTCTGAAAGTAGACCTAAGATTACATGCATGTATATAACTTAGGAAAGAAAACTTTTGTGCAAATCTATATCATGGACTTGTGCTTTGAATCCTTCTGAAGACCTAACGTCCCTGGCAACAGCTAAACAGTTGGCTACAATTTAAGCTGCAGCAACAAAAGTAATAGCACCACTCTATTCTGCTTTGGTCATACCTCACCTCAACTGTGTCCAGTCTAAGGAAGATACCAACAAACTAGGCCATGTCCAGAGAAGGGTATCAAAGATGGTGAGGGACTTGGCGTCTGAGGAGGAGAGTTTGGAGGAGATGGGCATGTTTAGCCTGGAACAAAAGATAAATAAGTGTAATGATGCCCAAGGTGCATGATTCACAGCAGCAAGCTCTACAATCATACTAATTCTATCAGGAGCACCCAAATAACAGGTCAGGTTGCATCTATTGGGTACTGTGATGTTGAACTCCACTCCATCCACTATCAACTTTATATTTACCTTTTATGGGCACTTGGCACTTCTGTGATACATATCAGTGAGTATACTGTGTGTGCAAATAAGTAAAGTGTTCCAGTTGATGCTAATTAGACATGCCCAATGACTGCCACAGAACTCCGCTGTATTCTGGAATCTTGCCATTCATGGTTTCTGGAAGGAGTCACGCATATAGATTAAAATATTACAATATCTTTTGGAATATACGGAAACTCAAGACTGACTTTGTGGGAGCCATTTCCCTGAGTGCAAATGTACGGTAATTTTATTTAATTAGGTGACTTTAAACCCACTCTTCATTAAATCAATCCCAGAATGGGGGACAACGTGAAAAATAAACCCTTATACTGTATAAAACATCCATGTCTCACATTGGATATAACTGATCTGTAGAAAGACTTTATGATCTGAAAATAGAAACCATGTATGTACTTTTGTAACCCAATAAAATATTTAACATGAAATATAAACAAAGCAATAAAAAAGCAAACCATAACAACATTAAATCAAATAATGGCATGAGCAGTCCTTACTTCATGGGATGACAGCATCAGTAACATATGCTGTTGGGTGCAAGTGCCTTGCAGAAAATGGCATTGCAATTAGCAGTAGGGTGGAATCCCACCCTACATAGGAAATATGTAGCAAGTATCACTGCCAACAGCCGAATTACTATGGCAAATTACAAACAAGGATATACAACTAGCAACAGTGATAATCACACATAGAATAATTTCTGCGGGGAGAAAATGATTACATGGTCTATATTCAAGCCCTGCATAAACAGACTTCAAGACAGTGATTTTTATGTAGATGGCTCCTTTGGAATGCTTTCGGTGAAAAGCACTACAGAGAGTTGTGCAAATGAAGAGGGGGTTCATACCAAAATTTTCTCCCACATTTTTCTTCATCAATTAGAAAAGAAATTGTGTTTGAAACGTATCTAAGGGGAGAAAGCTTGTAAAATTCTCGTGGGTAGGGTGCAAGTTTTTTACCCCTATGTTTTTGAGGTGGTAAAGGGATATTTGTGATTGTCCTTTCTTTAATTCAAAAAATAATCAGTGGTCCACATTCTATAGACTTCCCAGGTGCCCAAGCTTCAGTTCAAGCCCAGGGGAAGACACCTTCCTCCTATGCATTCCCCCCCCCCCCCGATCAGGAACTGTGGGCATCCAGGGAGGCTGCAGTATGTTGGATAACAGTTTACTGGAAAAACACACCTTGAATCACCTTGCGACAATGTAACACCCTGCACTCATAAAAAGGGTACAGAAATTGCAATATGTCTGGATAAAAAGGCAAAAAATTGGAAGAAAGATGCTAAGCACAGCACAGCAGTCACAAACCACTACAGTATACATTAAAAAAATGTAAAGGTTGAGGGAAATGCTTTATACTAAAACTGGAGGCTGCTGCTGTCTTATGGATCACCCTGGGACATATACAATAGATTTTCACACTAGGTTTTATGTGATATTCACAAGATGCTTAGAATAGGTGAGGTTTCTTCTCATTGGTTAGTGCATCACAATAACTCAAGTGTCAGTGGGCTCAGATAGGTGATCATTTGATAGAGGGAACCATCACATGAAAACATAGGAATGTGTATCTACCCCAGATTCTGAAAATAATTCATAGTTTCCCTTGATGCCTTGTTTTAACCAATTAGGTTACTTTCATAGTTACACAATGTTCAGCCCCCCTGAAAAAAAAAATCATGTTCCTATAACATTTTAAAATCACAAACTATGGATCAAGAGGAAACCCCAGATATCCAAACCAGACCTAAGAATTTGACCACCCCCAATGAGAACAGAGAAAGAGATGGCTACCTTAGATTAACAAAACAAAAACAAGACACCCATATGAACCTTGGGTCTAAGGTAAACCCAGAATTTGCTTTGAAGGCTAGGCTAGAGCTTACTTTAAATGCAGTGAGATCTCATCTCTTTGAAAATTGAATCTGATGAATCTGACCTCTTCATCTGTAAAATAGGGGAGGAATAACAACAAATGGGAATATTTTTTTAAAAAAATTATCCTTACATAGTTATTGTGATGCTCAGTAAGATGAGCACCTCTATCCCCTTTTTCAAAGTTCCTCTAGTGTGTGGACATCTTTGCGTGTTGGGAGGATGATGCCCATGGCTTATTCCTCTTATCCTATTAATTTCATGTAGAGAGAGCAATATCAAGAAAATGTCCCTTGCTTCCTTTTAAAGGATACATTAAGGGTAATAATGAACTTTCCCCCACCATCTTTGAACATATTGGTAGAGCTTATTGATGAGTGAACTGAAAACCGGTCAAGAGATCCAATGCACAAAGCTTTAGAAAGGAAGGCTAGCCACCATGTTCCAATTGTAAACACTAAGGTACATCTCAACTGCTCACTGCAGGAGGAAACTGCTTATATTATTGTAAGGGAAGAAAAACAACACATTTGTAAATGAGGGCAACCCATGGGAGGGAATGTGCTGGTTTATCCAAGCTCCATTCTGATCACAAGCATCTATTGTGTGCCTGTGCCCCCTTCTTTCTATATTTCAGGTGGTCTTTGCAATGCTGGCAGCCTGAAACTTCTTGACTTGTAAATTGAGAACTTGATCCGGAAATAGCTGAAAGAAAACAAACAAGGACAACCAGGCCTTCACTGTGCTACTTTCAAAGTGGCTATTTTTGTCCAGACATTTTGAAGCCTTCTTATTGTGCAGAGGGAGTGAAGGAGTGAAAGGGACAGATAAACACACTCTGTATCAGCAAAACCAGCACAACACAACACGTTCAGGATAACAGCACCTGTCAACCAATGATTTTCAAACTTGTGTGTGTTTGTGTGCCTGTTTTTATACAAACCAGCCAATAACGGTCAGATCGTTTCCATATGAGGCCAGCAACTTTTTCTTTTGCTAAACCCATTAATGGAACTGGGACATGTCAAATACCTTGCCAAGGTGTATATGTTCATAGATCATTATTTAAAATGCACTCTGGCCAGGAAATGAAACTCTGACTCACTATGACAAAAAGGCTCTAATCCCATTCATTTGATAATACACAACTGGAGGTTAGGCTCTGCTATGCAATAAGAGATAGCATTATCCATAACCTTGGTAGAATGCTTTCTACCTTGGCACGAGATGCCTTCTGTAGAAATCACAATTTCCCATTTCCTTCTTCCCTCTTACTCCGCTGCTGTGCTATCTATGACTGCCACAATCACAATGCTAGACATGCAAGAATCTTGATTTAGTCGAAAGAAGCTCAAAGACTAGGAAAAATTCTGATTCACTAATACTGGGAGCCCCAATCAACAGAGATCACTGCCATAAGGAGATATTTGTCATACCCAGTCCCCAGTCCTGCACTAACTCTACAGTAGGCCATGTAAGGACAGCAAGAACACACTTGTCCCATAGTAATGGTTTCTGCATGATTAAGATATTCCAACAAGTGCTGAGCTTCATAAGATAAAGTGACTCAAAATTTCAACTAAGTGAATAAAATCCCAAGCCTTTGTGAAGCATTCTGAAAAATATGCTACGTAATTTGAATATATCCTGCATGCAGAAGTCCTGCTGGCTTAGCATCTGGGCTCAGAGGTGTTGCAGTAGTCTAGTGTTGTAAAAGCAAAAAAGAAGTGTCCCTGAGCCTCACATCCTGTTCTTGAGGTGTCCAAACTACCTGAAGAGAAATGGCATAATACGCCTTTCCTCCATGTTTTTGTATGCCATTGCTTGAAACTCGAGTCACATTGTACCTCCCTTGGAGACTAACCTAAGCTGGGCTTCTGAACCTGGCTTATCTGCTTGCCTTAATACAACTTAAGTGCAACTTAATACAACACTGCACATATTTAAACACACTCCCACAGGAGGCAGTAATGGCCACTAACTTGGGTGCCTTCAGATTTTGGACAAATTCATGGAGGATAAAGCTATGAATGGTTACTAGCTGTGATGGCTATGCTCTGCCTCCACAGTGGGAGGCAGTAATGCTTCTGAATAAAAGTTGCTGGAAACTGCAGGAGAGGAGCGTGCTCTTGTGCTTGGGTGCTGCTTGTGGGTTTCCCACGGGCATCTAGTTGGCCACTGTGAGAATAGGATGCTGGATTAGATGTGCCATTGGCCTGATCCAGCAGGCTCTTCTTATGTTTGTTTGAATATGCTTTAGTAACAGTGACTTTACTAGTTCTTTCTAGTCCTCCTTGAATTTCATAGCTTGGTTTCTTGATAACTTCTCCAAGCAGTGCCCCCTCTGGGTTGTTTTTTGTAAAAATTATTATTATTATCATGGGCCAAATTCAATGTTAATAGCTTGTTAATCCATTCAATAAATGTGTGTACAGTATTTGAGGGACACAGTTGCAAGTTCCAGCTCATGCTCAAGTTTGCTTCAACAGCACCACACTGTGGCTAGACACAAACTAGCAGGTCCCGTTCTGCCATGCTTCCTGAGACAATAGTACAAGACGAACAAATCAGAACTTGGAAGTTCTGAGCTAGGAGATTTGAGGTCTACTCTATGGATATTATGTTAGTGGAGCCATGAGATAATACATCTATTTCATTCCACAAGACTCCCATTTGTTCCCCTGGAAGGACACTTTAAAATATAGGGCATCAAGAAAACATAACCATTGCTAACTAAAATGTAAAAAGACATTTCTCCTGGCATCAAGATAATGTGGGTAAGAGGATAGGGCAGATTTTAAAAATTTTACAGCAAAAAAAATCCCCTGCTAAGTAATTTGTAGTCTTGGGGTTCAAAAGGCAGAAAAGTAGGTTGACTCCTGTCTTTGTGAATTCCAAAGAAGTCCAGAAACAGCTTAAGTTTCCCCTGGCCCAGGTTGGGGGACCAACAGGGGTATGGTGGCAGTTCTACCATGCAAGGATGGCTTTCACCCTGGCGATTTGGCACCCAATTAGAGTCCAGGGGGTTGACACCCTGGGGTTTGGGTACAACAGTCCTGGGGTTTGGGAGCTGGAAGGAAGAAACAAGATCTTGTTTTAAGCTGGGATTCTTTCCACCCTCATCTGATTTTGTGCCTCCCCCTCCTTCATTTACAAGTTGCCTTGAAGTTGCCAATTCACAGTTAGCAGCACATGGTCAGCAGGCATACAAGTCAGCTGTTCTTTTTCCCTAATATAGTAATTATTTCTAAATTTTAGGCAAATTGCAATATTTCTGTTTAAATACAGTAATTATTTATAGACTTTCACCTATACATCTAAGTTACCAAATTCAAATTTTATACAAAAGCCCCCCCCTTTCCCCCCCTCCTTGGTGATGTATCTGGCAGCAGATCTGAATTTGCTTCACATTTGTGGACGTGACAGTTATGCATTTATAAAGCAGTCTATGTGGTAGCTGGAGTGACACACAAAGACTTCTTATGCCAAAACCACAGCACACCAGAGCAAATGAGAGACTCTTGCCAGACAGTACCACTTGGAAAAGGGCTCTTATCTGCGGGACGCCTGCCAAAAGGATGCATGCGCTAAACAAGGGCATTTGTAGATCAAGAGACATTCCAACAGCATTATGGAATAAGGAAGGAAGAAAGACAGGGCCTAGGGTCTGTTTTCAACAAAGTATCTTTATTTTAAAAATGAATGTAGTCTTACTGGGGCCAAGGAATACTTTACTGTTGAGTAGTTTTATGGCGATTTAGAATAATATAAAACAAAGTTACAACATGCATAGCCAAGATATAATATACGTATATATAATTTCTGTAACTCACTGCAGTCAGGTATAATTCTTCTCTGTGACAGTTCCAGAAATAGTGCTCAAATGGAAGTAGAAGTGCCTCTGGAATCTTCCCTCCTTCAGTCTTGAGGAAACAAGATTGTCACTCCATTCATCTACTAATGAGTAATATTTAATACCTGACTCAGTTTGCAAGAGGCATGGATGCATGTGCACATTTCAATATTATGGAAGGAAAAACTGCTTTGATTTTTAATGCCAGTGCACTGTCAGATTGTTAAAAGATCACCTCGTCCACGACTTATGCAACCAACTGCTGTGTTCTGCAGGAGGGCATCCTGCAGATACCACCCTGAATAGCCTTTAGTAATTATTGAGATAATCATGGAATCCAGGTTAAAAGTAAACTGGGAGTAGTAACAAATCTGATTAAAACAAGGATTCAGAATCCACATCACTTGTTGTATCTCAAGAGATGACCTAAATCAATGTACCACAAATTATATATATCAGACTAGGAGTGTGGAAGGGTATTATTGGAGAGAAGGGTACGGTTAATTTATTCTGATGCCTGTTTCTCAAGTATTTCCTTCAATTCAGACTGCTCACCTTTTTAGGCAGCTCCTGTTTATTAGACTATAAGGTGTGAATGCAAAGTTTGTTTTGTCTTCCATCCAGCCACAAGAGGGCATTCACAACATAACTGTTTAAAGAGGTCCCTGTGTTTAGTACCTGGAATACCAGAGGCAGACTGAGCACTTCTGAAACATGAGAGAAACTAAATGAATAGGAATTTTATGATACAGCATCTTCTAAGAATTCCAGCCAAGTTTTTGGCATTGAAGTATTCTTACGACTCATGCCCACTGTATACAGTTTGGCTCTAGAAGTCCACAGTATCTCGTCTTAAAAGACAGTATAGTATCCTTCCATGGTAGTGACCACGTCACTGTTGGTCTCCATCCAGTCCAGTAGACAATGGATCACATCTTTGGAAACAAAAGGGCTGTAGCGCTGCTGAATACAATTGAGGATGTAATTGAGATGGCAGCCCTTTTCAGCATCTACAGATGTAAAGCAGAAGTGAATTGGTAAATGGGTGGGCAATTGTTCTATTATTCATATAGATGGGAGACTGGATTTCAGTAGCAAGAGTGAAGCTGCCGCCATGGGCAGGTGGCAGACTTTGGATAAAAGCTTTGAGATAACTTGCCCAGGTGCTGGCTCAGAAACACACCACCACCATCGCCAATGCCATATTTCTTTCTGCAGGTGCGATACCTGAAGGTATTTCCACAAAACTGGCAGATTGTTTCCAAAAGGTTCACTATGCTGAATGAGAACTGGCATGAACCAAAAGCATGAATCTTATTTCATTACAGAAACCAGGAAGGGGGATTAGAACATTACAAGTTATCCATTCTGTGCTGGAACCAACAGTAGTCAGTTCCACTTTCCTGTGGTAGTTATTTTGCAAATACATATCTAACTGGGTATGTTTCAGAATAGTTAGAATGGGATGGTGGTGGTGATGAGAGACCCTTAATTATTCTAGGTGGATTAATCTCCTTTAGTATTTCTTTGTTCAGGTTTCTTCCCATAAGGGAATACAGGGTTTTTGAGAGCACACTTGAATTCTCTAGTGTGGGAAGGTTTTCTCCTTGTCCTATGTTGTGATTTTCTTCTGTTTGATTGATTGTATTGTACTGGCATGCTGCTAGCCTTTGGGCCCCAAAGTGCCCAAACTGTGGTAGTAATAATAATAATTTATTGTTATTAAATTTTCTTACTCAAATACAATTATTCCTTACTTGTACAGGTTTGTGGTTATCTAACTGTTCATACTTACATTTTGGCCTCTTACAATCAGCTCTGAGGACTTCAAGGGTCACTTTGTGCAATTCCTTATCTTGCTCAGTCACCTAGAGGATGCAGCAGTGATTCTTAAAATCAAAGCAATGTACATTTATGTATCAAAGATGAGAGCCTGGCCTACAATTAGAGACCACTGCATTTTCATAACAGAAAGAAACATTTCAGGGCTATTGGATAGTCTGTGAGTGGGAGTCACCTAACCAGCCCTGTCAGTGGAAGCCCTGTGCAAGAACTTCCACTTATACAAGAGGGCTTCCCCTGAAACTGGCTTGGGGGGGGTGTCAGGAAAACCCACAGAACAGCACACAGTGGGAGGGGGTATTGTTCTGTTCAGCTAGAATGTTTGTGTATGTGGAATGATTGAAAGAGCACAACATTGAATTCCACCCTGTGTCTGGATTTAATCTCAGCTTCCAGAAAACACATGGGAAAAGCACTACTGCACTCAGGTCCTGATTATGCGCTTCCCATAAGCATCTGGTTGGCCAATATGAAAACAGGATGCTGGACTAGATGGACCTTTGGCCTGATCCAGCAGGGCTCTTATATTCTTATGTAAAGAAGCATTCCGCCTGCATCTGACCATCGTAAAATACCTATCACTGGCCCATTTGAAGTGGTGGCTGATGCCCATTGGAACTGGTAAGGTAATATACAGGAAGGTCAACAGTGAGCAGATCTAGAGCCAATGACAGGCAGATCCAATCAATTATAGATTTGTCCTCATCCTTTTCCGTGCTGAGTTCTATAAAGACAACTCTGAGACTAAAAAAGTCAGAAAGGTGACAGCCAACAGCATCCTCAGACTGGATGTCAAAGTAAGAAGGCTGACAGATGGGTCTGGCTGAGGGGACGCTGAGTTTGGTGGGGCAGTGCCCCATTTGCCATAACAGACCAGCCCATTTGTATGTAGAGTTAGCATGCTAGGGGCATGCTTCACATATTAAGCTTATATAAATGTGACAGGACATGCTTTATCTACAGACCACCATTCATATAAAGAGATACTTACAAAATACATATCCGTGGGATTTTTTGATTTCTGGAAAAGAACTCCCTTTTTTTGCAACATCTTTATTGCTTCCGTGAAGGAGTCTCTAATCAGTTTGGAGCAGGGACCAGCTTTGAAATCTGTCTGAACAGGAAAAAGACAAAAAAGAGAGGCATATTTGGATAAAGGGGGAAGGAGAAGCATGGAAGTCAAATGCACTTTTAGGTTATTTGGTTCTGCACAAGGAATAAAAGAGAAGTCCTTTCCTTCAAACTGCAGCAGAAAACTGTTGAGATTAAAATGGCTGAAACAAACCTTACTCTCAGCTACTGAAAAGAACTGCTGCCAAAGTAATTACCTCATGACACACCGATCCATTTTTAATAAGGAAAGGGAAATGAACTAAAGGATCTGCAAGTGGAAGGAGCAGAGTCTGATAATTACTTGTTTTGGTCTAGAGCATCAATCCTGTCTGGAGATAAGGCCTAATTAAGAACACACTCTGTGTGAGCTGACAGAAGGCTCAGCTTGGATAGCTCCTGAAAGAGAATTGCTAATGGCAAACTTCTTAAAACTGACAGAAAAAGCAGAAGAAATGGATGTCAGCTTGAAAAGTACAAGCAATGAGCTACCGAAGAAAACCTATGTTTTATTAACCTTACTCCTTGCCTTACAGGCAGCACTGGCACTCCTGTGCTTGCTTGCACCTCAGCCCAAAGCACTATGATTTGGATGACCATAGATTAAGTTTTCCTATTTTGTTAAGTCTACCAATATGTTGAGTTTGGAGTATCCTGCTTCAGATATGGGGAGGGTGTGCCTCTGGACTCCAAATATATCTTATATAAAGGGAGTCTGTCCTCCTTTATGTTTACTTACAATTAACTAAAGATCTCAGAATAGTCTATATCCCTTCCATCCCTCTTTGTTATATGCGGTGATCTACAAAGAGATCTGATCAGGGGAAAAGCATCAGGAAGTAAACCTGCAGCAAGGATGGGTGTAGGAAATTCAGATAGGTCATATACAAAAGAAATTGTAAAACAAAGGAAGCCTATCTATGGCCATAGAGGTGTTTTCTGTTTCATTTTTTTTCATCTTTAAAGTGAAACTCTATTGTACTCTGCATAAAATCCAGGAAGATACTTTGGACCAAACTATAGTGCATGATGAGTTTACTTGCTGGGAAGACCAAATTTTGCAACATACCTCCTCCCCCTCCCTAGGTGCAGGAGTCCAACTTGTTTCCTCTAATACTGCATTTTGCTTTAGAGGCACAGGGATGGCTTGTGAACCTTTGCCATTTCCTACCTTGTACAGAAGCATCTGCTGCTGCTCTAAATTCTTTTCAGCACAGATTGTTCACAAATCCTATCTTTTGCTCTTCACATCGTTTGTGGGCTGTGGCTTTTGATCAGGGATCATTGAAATTCTTAACCATAAATGTTCATAAGGCCAATAAAAGTAATGCACACATTAAGTGCCACGGGGTTCCATCATGAGGGAAAACCTGATGCATGTGTTACATAAACTTTATTACCAACAGTCACTCCTCCTCAGATTCTCCAAAGCTCTACTACCTTTATCACTGCTCTTTCCCTTCACTAGAATGGTCCAGGATCTTTGGGGACCCATTTATCTTCAGTGCAATTTGCTTTATGACACTACATCTATTCCCCTCTGGTGCAACTAAGTGCCAGAATGCAGAGTTGAAAGCTCAGATGTGCATTGCTAATCTTCAAAATTAATGTTGATGAGCATGGAAACTCCTGAGCAATCAGCCTGTAAGAGAAATACCAGTTTATTCCCCTGTTTGTTGACAAGCACTTCTAATTCTTTCTATGAACAGGATTCTGCAGCTTCTCCAAGCAACTCAATACAATGCCCATCTGCTTGCTTAGCAAGGAAGTTTCTCTATTCTATTCTATAGCCTGCTTTCCTGTGATTTAAAGCTCACTTCCTCATCTGTGGCAGTACAGAATAATTGCTTTTCTAAACATTTGAAGATTGCATTTAAGATTGCAGTTAAGCCAAACCTTCACTTCATTCATCTTTTCTTGACAATAAAATGACTCGGGCTTATTCAATGGTTTTTCCTTTTAAAAAAACAAAAAACAACAACAAACGAAAACCTCCTCTGACCTCTGAATTTTTAATTCATTTCTTAAAAGGTGGCTAATTAAAAATAGTTACAGAATTCCAAATGTGTATTAACCAGAGAGAAAGCCATGTTAACAAAACACAAAACAAATACCCTCCTTGCCTGTGCAATGGGTCACACAATAGGCTTTACAAGTGCAACACATTACTTACAAAATATTTTGGTCAAATCATTTTGATATATGTGTTGAAAATCTGAGAAATTGTGCAGCAAATAATTAGTTGGTTAAGTTTGCTTAGCTTTGAAGCTGGGTACTGCTGGGACATACTGGAAAGTGCCAGGAGTTGTGAAGCATTTCTTCTTGCCCCCACCCCCCATAAATCTGCTTTAATGTGAGTTAGTGCTAGCATGCAAGAGTGCATGCTGTCTCCCAGCTGATACTATATAAAGAAAGTAGACATGCAAAAAATAGGGATAAATCTGCTGTATTAGTGTGACTCCAGTCTGCTGGATTTGAAACTCAACAGGAGTCCAGCTTAGTCTATTTCAGGTACATGAAGCTTATCTAAGGAGTAACAAAGAGGCTGAAAGAGGTAGACAATCAGCAACAAATGCAGTTCAGAGGATGAAAGAGATCAAGGCAAAGACAGAAGTTCTGCCTCTACATGAATAAAGTTTTTAGAGGACAGAAACAGACCAATTCCAGAAACTCAAAGAAGAAACTATGTAGACTATTACCTGACCTAATGATTATCAGAATTTAAAGTTTTCATTTGGTCCTTCCTCTGTAGCCTTATTCTATTCACTAGCAATGTGTTGTACCACTTTATGCCTCTTGACAAACGTAGAGGGGGAAATCTAATAGTGTGATTCTATGCTTGTTTACTTAGAAGCATGTACAGTACTCTGTAGTTAATTTTTTTAAAAAATCAAGATAAGTGCATATATACTGGAACACAGGTTAAAATGTATTTTGTTTGAGACGGTCCCCAACTTAAGGCTTGGGGTAATTCAGGGTCCCATTGACAAAAGAAAAATAGTAATAAAAAATGTAATGACTGTAGAAATATCTGAGCACAGGATAACGGGCAAAAACATGAAAAGACTTCATGCTAAGTGTGTGTCCATGCAGTCTTTGAAATTACAAACATAATAGGGAATACATAAAGTGAAAGGTCAAAATTACAGATTTGAAAAGGTCAAAATTACAGATGATAAAGTCAGAAGATATGCTGCAGCTAGCAATTTGATACCGAGTAGAATGGAAATACATAACAAAACTCTGCAGAATGCCACTGCTGCTCATCTCAGGAAATTGCACATAGAATATGGTAAGAAAGTGGTTATGCACTTCTATTCAGGAAATGACAGAACTAAAAAAGACATACACTTCAGGAAATGACAGAACTGAAAACGTCTTCAAGCTGGAGCTATTTTTCCAAGCATCCAAGCCTGCAGCATCCCAGGGGGTGCAGATAAATATTTATGAATACACTGAAGTTCTGTCCTGTAGATAAGAAGTACACAACCACTATGTTGAAGACAAACATAAAATGAAGGTAAATGTTCACAAATCGGTATGGATTTGGAGGGTGGAGACATAGATTATTACTAACTCTGTTATGATTACTTCATATACTGAGTTGGGGGAAGTCGAAGGGGACTGGATGCAGCTGAAGCAATGGAATTGCCTTGTGTGACCATAGTAACCCAGAGCCTACTGAGCAGAATAATTTGGAATAGCCTTCAGCTTTTACCAGAATTGCTTATTATGGCAGCTGGCTTGAGAAGCCAATTCTTTCTCTGCTGTTTGGCACTTTTTGTATTATATTCCTTTGCCACAGAACAGCAGGGTTCTTGTTCAAACCCAGGCCTATTGCTTTATTAAAATTCAATGACAAGCGTTACTTTTATGAAAACAGGTGGTTGCCAGGAAGCAACCACCAGGAAGGAGGCCACAGAACCCACTATGAATGGGAGGTAGGTTTGTTGTTACTGTACAGTTTTGGAAGGATTAAAATATCCTCCTATAGTGCTGGGAATTTAAAGCACATCCTTAACTAAATACATAGCTAAACACAAAAGGGAAGCTAGGGGGGGAAATCACCTCAATTTCCATTGTACTGAAAGTGGGGGGGGGGAGGCAAAGGCTGAAGTTAAAGAGAGACAGATTTTCATACTGACATTCAGTTTTAATTGTAATGCTAAAGAAAGGATTTTAAAATTATATATATATTCAGCTCAAATTCTCAGCTAATGTAGCTATACATAACTTTATAAGCACTGAAGTTGTGCAAATTTGCACCAGGTGGGCATCTGGCTCATTACCCTATTCTCTGCATGCTAAGAATCTTTTATAAACAAATTCCTATTTAACCAGAAGCACAGAGACAGACAGAAATGTTTTGCTATTGAAAAACTGTCCAAATCTCAAACAAGCACTTGCTTTATGTATAACTCTGATTCCAATTAGAGTTTGGGACTTGGAATCTCCTAAAAAAAAACTCCAGACCCAGTTTGCTCTGAACAGGCTGAAATGTCTAACAAGTAGAAAGTGTAATACATAGCAGATGTCAGCATACTCTTTATAATTTTCTACAGAAGGGCCAACCTTTTTAATATGTTGGGCCTCATTTATCTTACCCTTGATTAAGTTCAGAACCATCCAGTCCTGTCACTCAACTGATCCATTATCTTCAAGAGACCTCCCAAGCTCCATTATAGCTACCTACACAGTTATGAAAGTAGTAAGTTAAAAGCAGTGGCAAGTCTCAAACTTTAGTTTGGTTTATAGCTTTTTCGTTTTGATCTGTCTTACTTTTATTACCATCAAAAACAGTACACAAACTAACATACTATTAGGCTACCATGCCATTAACTGCAGGAGGTTTTGTTTTCTCAAAGTAGCAGCTATTACACAGTCCAGTGTTTAGTTTAATATTATCATTAAATATTCTTGATTGACCTAAGCTACCCCGCAAATGCAGTCAGCTCCCTACAAAGCCACCTTTACTCACTTGCTCAGCAGTTCTTGGTCCATCCTCCTTGACCAGGGATACTAAAGCCTCCACAGTTTCCAGCTCCTGCTGATAGAAACTCTGGATCTTGTTCTTCAATAGGAAGTCTCTTAGTTTTGTGCTCAGTTCAGTGATGGAGCCCAACATGTACTCTGCACCTTGGCTATCAGCAGAAAATAAATTTAAAATGGAGAGCGAAAATATTAACCAAATTAAAAGGCCTCCTACAACTAGATACTTAACTAGTTTAAATGGCACCCAACTAAATCTTCAGCAGTGCTGAACACACTGTCACTATAAGATCAAGCCTACAATAACCCAGACTTATGAGCTGGTTTAGGAGAAATTTCACAGAAATCAGAAATGTAACTGGCTTCTATGATCCACACAAAGCTTTACGATTTGGATGACATGTGTGCATGATCACTGTGCAAGTGTTTGGAGTGGCGTTTGCACTAGATCTTACTGTGTGGCATCTATCCTGTGCTGTGGTGTGACACTAGGGTTACTACAGCAATCTCTCCACTTGTGTGCGATTAGTACGGGCACTCCTGCTAACACACACACTGACAACAATGCTGAAAGTGGGCAGGGACGGAATGGTGCAAGCCCTACTTGTGCGCATCCCAGTGACGCACATGGCAGCTTAGAACGGAATCCCCACATAAGTGGGGGATTCTTCCATACATGAATCTGGCTGTCTCATTCTATGGCTCTACCTATTCTAGACGTATCGTCCTTCCGTCTTCTTTTTGTTCCTGCCTTTGTACTTGCCCCACCATACAAATTCAGTTTTCATAGAAAACCAGTAACTCTGTTTTATATCCTACTCTTGATGCAAAGCCTACACTCCTGAATCACCAGCATCTCCTAACTAGAGCTCTCACTGACCTTTGTGCCTCCTCTTCTTGCAACTGGAATGGCTGATCATAAATATCTCTGTATAGATTGGGGAGTTCCAGCATCCTTGAAATCAGAACTTCACACATAGGGTCATCAACTTTATCTGAAAAGAAATAAGGAAGGCACAAAAAAGGCAAACAGATTCAAACGTGAGCCGCTAGTTGCATTTCATTTATTTATTTGTTATTTACAGCCCACCTTCCAAGATAATGGTTGTTTTATCTGATGTTAATAATAATAATAATAATAATAATAATAATAATAATAATTTATTTCTTGTATCCATCCCATCTGTCTGGGTTGCCCCAGTAACTCTGGGCAGCTTCCAACAAAATATAAAGGAACACAACAAAACATTAAACATTGCTTGCCTTCAGATGTCTATGAAAAGCCATATGATTGTTTCTCTCTTTGACATCTGACGGAAGGGTGTTCCACAGGGCAGGGGCAACTACTGAGAAGGCAATCTGCCTGGTTCCCTTTAACTTCACTTCTCACAGTGAGGGGAACTGACAGAAGACCTCGGAGCTGGATTTAGCAGGTTTGTTGTTCTATAGAAGGACAGGGAGAGGCCGAACTACTTCTGCATTTGAGTGTCTGGAACTAGGTTTGGAGGATGGCTTTTAGCAAGCTGAGAAGCCCAGCTTTATAAAACACAACATCCATATGCTGCACAGAGTCATACACAGCAGCTCTCAACAAGGCGTATGAATCAGAGACACAAAGTGGCCTTGATGCGACAGGAAAAAAGCCTGGGCGCAGCTTAAATAAACTGTAAGTGACACAGGTTACAATTATGGGAGTTTTAAAGGTCAGGATAAAAATGCATACTGCTGAATGAGTAACTACTCACAGTACATGGAGGCCTTGATTTCTCGCTGCTGTCTGAAGATCTGAATGCAACCACGGACTCTGACAGTATCACCAATTTCCAGTCTCGTTTTTTGGCAAACTGCTACTTCGAGCTTTCTTATTTGTTCAGCTAGATCCAGGCCACTTGAGGTACTAGGATGAGGTCTAAAATCTGTGGGGAAAGAAACATTCACTACATTTGGAATGGAAAAGCAAAGTAGATTTTCCCAAATATCATGACGGATGTCATCCAATATACCATGTATGTTAAAAGACCACTTCATAGGCAGCATTACAGCTGCCAACACACACTGTCTTCTCCCCTTAGAAACTGCCATCTTCCAAAAAATTAGTTGTGTAGATATAACATTAAACAGCACAATTAATGGAAGAAAACACAGCATTGGAGAGATGGGGAAAAATAAAAGGAAACACTGAAATTCTGCTTGACCAGCCTTCCCAAACCTGGTGCCCTCTAAATGTTGTTGGGACTACAACTTCAATGATTCCTTAATTCTGGCCATGCTGACTGGGGCT
Source organism: Podarcis gaigeae (assembly GCF_964106915.1). NCBI lineage: Eukaryota > Metazoa > Chordata > Lepidosauria > Squamata > Lacertidae > Podarcis > Podarcis gaigeae. The sequence continues at coordinate 56,136,677 of NC_139681.1, read as the reverse complement.
GATGGGAGTTGTAGTCCAACAATACCTGGAAGGCACCAGGCTGGGGAAAGCTCCTCTTGACTAAGACTATGACTCAATAGAATGAGACATGATTAATATATATATTCATTATTCAAATAAAAGTAGAAAGCAGTATTTTTGTCAGGCTTGCTTCCTGAAATGTTAACCTCTTTTAAAAGTACAAACGTGTGTTATGTTTGCTGTGATGGTGTGTTCCAAAACTGGAGTATTTCTACCAAATGCATGTATGCAATATGAATAATAAGTATTTAATATAGCTGGCAGTATTTTCAAATCTATCTTGTTCACTGCAGCTGACAGATGAATGCAGGAAATGTTCCTTTTAATTTTACTAGCTGTAATAATGTATCTCCTTCCTCACAGAGAAACCATGTATATTTAATATCCAATACTGTCCTTAAACATTAAATGCACCTGATGAATATAACTTTGCTCATGCCACAAAACACTTAATTTTTAAAGTGCCATCAGACTGTGGCTTAGCCTACAACAGATAAACAGTGCTAATCTTCTGAAGTTCAAAATTGAATAAAAAGTAAACCCAAGTTCAAAATAAAAAGCAAACCTCACCAGCAAACCTCACTCTTAATAAAAAGGAAACTTAATATCATTAGAAGTAAAACAAAAGCTGCCTCTTTGAGCCTGCCAAGATACAAATGCACTTTGACAGAACTTCAAGTTTATTGGCTACCAGTAAGTTTTTGATCCAGGGCAGCATAAACTTTAATTGCAGCCATCTGGAAAAGTTGTCTGCTGTGAACAAATTCTCAGAAAAAGCAGGCTATTAAATATTCTGTGTTCCTTTTCAGGACTTGAATTCTTCTTATAGTTTAGAGCTAAGCCAATACAGAAAAGACTTCTTCATTAAATATTATCAGTTTTTCCTGGCATAACTGAGTAGCTTTTTCGAGACAGATAGCCATGTTCAACTGTGACATCAAACACAACTAAGAGTCTTGTGGCACCTTAAAAATTATTTAATTATGCCATAATGAGCTTGTCTGTCTTTAAGATGCGTCAAGAATTGAGCAGAGCTTCAGGTTTCAGAGTTCTTAGTTATCATTTGAATTTAGTGTTGACAATCTGACCTCAACTATATTATTAATAAAGCTTTTCTCCAGCTACTTTTAGAGAATCAATAGACCACAAAAGGCCTGGAACATTTATTTAACATTATTCTCTGCACCCTGAAAGCAATATACTACTGCCTATTTTTAATTATGCAGTAGTAATGACTGTATAATTGACAGTAGGGAGTGAACCAAGAATAAAACAAACAAAGGCCAGCAACTGAGTTAAAAACAGCTGATTCCTAAGATGAAGTCTCTAGCTGATTATATCCTAGTGCATTTTTTTTTTAATTGTGGCCTGTTTACTCTTCAATCCACTGAAATAGGGAGGTGGGAAGCAAAGAGGAAGGAACAGAAGTCTGGCTATGTTATGTGGCAGGTATCTGTGGGTAAGAAGAAAAAGTCATCTGCACTGAAACATGGGAAACATGAGACATTCACATTTTTAAAATAAACTGTTCAGAACAGGATATAAGATGTGTAAGAGAAAATAGTATCTCTGCAAATCAAAATATATGCAAAATGTTAAGAGGCTATCTTGAATTCAACAAGCTAACAGATCTCAGATCATTTAGCTCCTATCGGAAACCTTTAATTTAGCTCTAATTGGAAAACATCACTTTAAACAAAATGGAAAAGTTGCATTGGGAACTACAGTAAGAAGGCTTTTCAAGCCAAGTCTCCTGAACTGAAACAACAGACCCATCTGTTATGAATGAATGGACCTCAGCACTGCTCTTTTATCAAGTCACTGTAAAACAATATAAAAATGAACAGGGAAATGGTGCAAACACCTGAAAATAACCCTCACTAATAAAGTATAGAATATATTCTGAAAAAGCTAAAAGGAAAGCAGATACGAAGTGGAAAGTTACCTGACAAAGATTTCTGCTGTGCCAAAGGGTTTTTCCAGCAGGTGCAGCTTATAACTCCTGTGCCGTCATCCACTAGACAATAGGATAGCAATTTTAATCAGTTTGGTGGGAGTTTATAGAACACACACCACAAACATTTTTGCTTAGCAACAGCCTTTTTGTTTGTACCAGAGAAGCAAAATCTTTCTCAAAGCTCTCCCATCCATTTTACCTGTGCCAATTTCCTGTTGCAGCAAATCAACAGACTAAATGTGACTGACAAACTAGGCAAAAGTCAAAAACACAGAATAGCTCATTTTCTGAAATTCTCCCCTACAGCAATTTTTTTCCTAGTGGTGTTGAGGGAATACTTTGGATAGTGAAAGGATGGAGAAGAGGGTCAAAGACAGACAGACACACTTTCTGGGACTAAGCTGGGTTATGGGGGTGTGAAGGAAAGAGGAAAACAACTGTTCCATGGGCTACTGTTGTAGAGACTGGACAGGCTACCTTCCCTATCCCTATGTTGGATTAACACTATTGGCAATCTATCTTAAAGATATATAAAGAGGCAGGTTTTTATTTTTAACAGTGCCTTCCTCACTCCCAACCCTTTCTATACCATCGTCTGCAGAAATGCATTTGCTGTGTAAATGACCTTTCCTGAAACATCTAACATTTGTCTCCTGAAATTGATATAAGGGCAAGAATGCTTGCTATTTGATACATACACTGTTGACCAGGGACAGCACAACTTCTGGTATTAGCTGCAGCTTGAACCGAGATCACAAAGGGAGGATGAATGAAGACAGAAAAGGCCTTAGATAGCCTCACAGTGAGTTGTCAACTTTTGGTACCAGATATTCACAAGGAGCTGGTCATTCGTAATTTCTATCCAAGCCCCTCTGCCACATTTGGGAGACTTCTCGCATTATTGACCTACATGCTTGTCATTTTACTTCTAAGTCCTTTCAGCAACAGGATACTCAGTCTGAGGGATCACTGGCCTTACTTAAGGGAGTTTAAGAGAGTATAAAACAAGCAGCCCCTTTTAACTACGTAAGTGTAAACAAATTCCCGTTTTTCAGTGCAGAAACAAGACAACAATCCACATTTCTTCCTTTATGCAGCTTTGCTTCTCAAAAAGGAGTGCATCATGCCTCTCTAAAGTCAAGCATGTGATCCAGCTGATGCAATACTAGCCAATTAGATCCCCAGCTGGCAGAGCCTTGCTTTTGAACTGGAAATGCAAATGGAAGTTACAATTTATTTTGGGCAAGTCAGCCTGACTGCAGCTGAGAGAAGGTCAGGGAGGGGCAGCTTGGCAAGATGCCCAAGAATGAAACTGGGAACAGTTTGAACATGAGGAGAAAGACAACCATGGACGCAAGGAGGGTAGTCCTCCTAAGTTCACTGGTGTGAGCTTGGAAAGAGTTGGCAGTGAAGGGAGGGGTGGCTGAGGAAAGCATAGCCTCTTTGTACCAAAGAACCGTACCAGGCAACCATGCTAAGACCTACACCAGCATTTCTTACCAGGAACAGAAAATTATGCACCTAGCATCTCACTCTCTGCGCTGGGACATTCAAAAGGCTATACCATTGTCAGCATGCTCTTGGAACCCCATCTATCTCTCTCATTACCACCATCTGTCCCGGTCAAGGCTGTGGAAGTTGTCAATGAAAGAGAACATTCCCCCTGAAGGAACAGTTTCACAGCTTGGGGCATTCCTAAAGCGTCTTACAGGATGCAGCAGTGGCCAGGGGTACTTTCTGCCAACTCTCATCTGGTTCCCCCATTTTGCCATTTAGTGAAGCAATCAGACCTTCCCTCAACCTTGGTCTTATATACCTTGGTCTCTTCCAGACTGGGTTGCATGGGGTTCTCCCCTTGCAGACTGATCAGAAACCTCCAGCTGGTTGTTGTTGTTGCTGTACCATATATAAAAGCAAACTTAATTTAAGAAGGCAGTAAAGGCTAACGAGAATGGAGAAATTTAAGAGCTAGCAGGAATAAGAATTTCTTACCTCCATAAGTATAACAGGCATCTCGTTCTTTGATCAGAACCACAGTTCCAAGAATATCCACCTGCCTTACTGGATGCCTGTTGTAAAAGAATATACCTATGAAAGGAGGAGATCATTATTGATACATAAGGTACATAGTCTTATTTCAGCGAAGTAAAGAAGGAGAATAGACTGAGGTGATGCCTGGCTTATAAATTCTAATGCCCGCCTGTTTGCTATAGGGCTAGAAAGCCCCATGCACCTTCCCTAACGCCTCTTCCAGGAAAAACCACTCAAGGCTTCTTAGGAAAGGGGTGTGTGACAAATTTGCCCCCCACTAGGTTGGGAGTGGCATTCTGACATTTGGCCAAAAGTGTCAATACAACATTATAATATGTCAACAAAGCAACAAGTTGTAAGATGTATTCATCATGCCAGTTAATGATTAAAGGCAGTACCAGTAATTATTTTCAGTTTATTTAAAAAGCCCATGCCCCACTTTCTCAGACTTTGCAACCAGTAGGCTGAGCAATGATGCTGTAGGAGTCTCAGGAACCAGCATGGAGATTTTAACTACCAAAGGGTGAAACAGATGAAGAGTTTACTAAGGGAAACTGGAGTTTGCCAAGCAAAGAAGAAATGTCAGTTTTAATAAATGAGGGTAGGTAAGGTCTGTAAGGAACATGCTGAGGAATATTCAGCCATGGCTTTTAATTCAACATCTTTTAAAAGAAAAGGCATTTCCTAAATAGCCTTTTGTTAAATTCTTTGGTTTCTGCATATCACAATTCACCACACCTTTTCCCTTAAGCATTTTTGGAAGCAATATGCTCTGTCTTGATTTCCGGTTCCATTTAACAAATATTGCCTATTTATCTCTTTCAGGGTAGCTTGGGACTGATCTTTTAGTTGCTTTTTATTATCCATGAAAATCTTACATTCTCGCATAAAGGAATAGTTGATGAGTCTTAAATTGGATCAGACTAAGCAAAAATAATGGTAAAAAATTATAGCTGTTTCCAGCCAGGGCAGTTTGTCTGGTCAAGCTGCCCTGGTAATAATCATGTGAGAGATGAGCTGACAATTAGTGGAATAATAATAATAATAATAATAATAATAATAATAATAATAATTTTTTATTTATACCCCGCCCTCCCCAGCCAAGGCCGGGCTCAGAGCGGTTGAAGAGAGCTCTGGTTGAAGTACAGTGTGAGTATGGTTATGATACTAGGGATATAGACTGAGGCGCAGCTCCGAGTCACCGGCTGCAAGCTCATCCAGGCTGTTGGGATCCTTCTGACACTCCCTCAGCGCCTTTATCACGACCTCTCCCTCCTGTCTGCAGCTAGTTGTACTAGTATAGCCACTTTGAGAGATAAGCCTGATGGGTCACTCCCTCCCAATGACATACTGATAATTCCAGGGACTGAATTTCTCCCCTCTTCTTTCCCCAATCCAATGGCTTCATGCTACATGGGATGGGGTGGAGGCAGATTCAAGCATATCCATAAGAGAAGGGAAACTCCTCTTGATGGTGGTACACATTGCATTCACCATTCTATTCCTTTTCCTGCTGGGCAAGGTAAGGTGGCAGATCAAGGCTAGGAAACTCAAGCAAGGATTGGATTTATTGAGGAACTTGGAATATACAGATTATCTCATTTTCTTTCGCTGTTTTATCTAACCTCAGAGCTTCTTTCAGACACAGAAGGGAGAGAAAAGTTTTTATCTGGAGCCAGATTGTCAGTCCATAGCACAGTAATGCTAGGCTTTTCATTAAAACCAGTGATGTTATACATATCATAGCAATCTCATAACTCACCTGGAACCTGTTTTGATTCTTTCATTTCTTGTACGTCTTTAATGTACAGTCTTGCAAAAGCTGAAAAGATAGGATCCAGTCCCCATAACAATGAAGGGACCTCTTCTTCTGATTCTGTGGCTGCGGTGAACATTCAGAAGTGAATGACGTGGCTCCAAGACCATGTATCAACCCAAGACAGGCAGAGCATCTGACCAAATGTTTGCAAGTCTGTGGGGGGAAATGTGTGTAACATAAACATTATGCTAGCTTGATTAGTTTTTATTATAATGCCTAGTTTTAAGATTTTAATTGTTGATGGTATGACAGGATTAGAAAGAGTGCTAACTGCTCCATGCATTTTATGTAGCACCTTGCCTCTGCTAAAAGGAAAGCAACAAATGCTTGAGTTCATTCCTTCTGGATACAGGAAAACAGAGATGTAGTCCGAGATCAGCAATGAGGATCAAGCAACCTGCAATGTTACCTCAAATAAGCTTATCACAAGAGGCAGAATTTAGGCAAGGACTACAGGCCGGTCACAGAATGCTTTGTACCCCACTGTCCAAAACTTTTCATCAATTTATAGTTGCCATCTTCCTTGCTGACAAAATTACACTATTAGTAACAATCAGGAATACAACGTCAGTTATTACACAATGACTAGTTTCATTATCTCCAGTGTTTTCCCTTAATTAGTTTCATCCCTGGCATGTACTCAATGCGTTGCGCAATCCTGCTGTGACCCGCTGGAAAAGCAGGCATGGCTTGTGCTTGTTTTCTTTTCAAACAAAAGATTTGCTACTTGTTTATATTTGAAGATATCAAAAGAAACATATATGAAATGCAGATCTGGGAGTATCATTTCCCCCATTCCATCTTCACAGTCTTTAGATCTTACTTTGTTTGAAATTTTGAGTGAATACTTGAGATGACAGTGGTATACTGTATAAACATATTACCTGTCAAATCTCAGCAATGAATTTACACAGGATATGAACGGTAGAAACACTGTTGTTGAATGAATGGGTTGCATACAACTGAGGCATACTCAAGAGTAGTTCCATTTTTATCAATGGAATTTAGTCAAGTTCTTTAATTTCAATTGGTCTACTTGGAGTATGACTCGGTTGGCTACATTATGTTTTTTAAAAATGTTATTTCTACCTGCCTTGAACTGTATGAGGCTTCTTGCACTTAAAACCAAAATAAATTTTCCCAATAATTAATTTTAAACACAATGTAAAAATGAGGATCATTTTGCAACGCAAATCAATGTGAAACTTTGCTGTTTAAAGCCATAGACCACCACAATGTGACATTTATTTTTAAAGAAAATATTTAGCAACCTTGAAACACTATTTCCATAGTTCATGTCATCTGTAAATTCACTGTCATAAGTGAATGAAAGCAAAGAAAATGCAGTTGCTAATGTCTGATTATGGTTCTATCTACATTGAACTATGCATTTTGATCAATGAAGCATTAGCTGTGACTCTACAAAGCACATAAGTTTCTAAAACAAATGGATTGTTTTGCCTTTAGGTTTACTTCCAAAAAGAATGATGGTGATGGTGATGTTGGTGATAAGAGGCCAACCATAACATAGACTTGCAGTCATGAAAACAGTCAAAAGTGCTACCATTCAATTACTACTAACCACAAACTAGGAACAGTAGCTGTGCTAGGCTGCTATAACATCAGACAATAAGGAGACTTGTTGCACCTTAACAACAAATCAGATTTGCTATCTAAGAGTTAGGCAGGAAAAGTGTATGGAGTGGGTAGAAATTGTGGCACATATTTGATTTTGCAGTTTAATACCAAAAAGTTAGATGCATTAAGAGAAACAGTGGTTCTTCCTACACATTTTCCATCTTTATTTTCTGAATTTTTAACTGGGCTGGAAGTATCTGACAAGGGCTGTTCACCAGGGGGCTGTTCCTCTTGCTGAGTGAGAAAGCTTGCAACTTATAAGGTCTGTGCAGCTTGACTCTTTCAGCAAGGGGAGGAATTCAATAATGACCTACATAGATCCTACTATGCATGTATTAGCAGCAGCAATTAGGCATTATTGAGGACAAAGGGATAATAAAGTAGCCTTAAATCCACTAAAGCTTTGAGAACTTTGTATGATTAACAGTCTTATGACTAGATTAATAGAGAACAGTTCTGCATAGTCAGAAAATCACAGTGCAATGCATAAATACATAACTCTAGGTTAAGAAACCAATTTGCTAAAAGAAAACTAAAAGAATATGAATGTGGTGTATAGATCGAACTGTCTTTCCACCTACTGAGCATGGTTGATGAATTAGCCTTGTGTATATATTAGGAAAGGGAAGATGTGAACAGATTACGTATAGGAGAGAGATAGAATAAAAGGTGCAAGGAAAATAAAAGAATCAGAGTGAAATGAGGAAGCAAGTTGGGACAAAAAAATGGGGAGAATAAGCGAAAGGGCAGATAGTAAAATACAAAAAAAATTATGAACCCAGATGGATCAGACTCAAAGGTTAATCTAGTCCAGTCTCCTGTTATCACAGTATCCAGCCAGATACCTATGGGAAGCCTACAATCAGGGCCTAAATGCAACAGTACTCTCCACTTGTGATTCCTATCAACTGGTATTCAAAGGCATACTGCCTCCAACGGTGGTAAAGCACGGTCATCTTGGCTTGTAGCCAACAATAGCTTTATCCTCCATGAATCTGCCTTTCAAGCCAACCAAACTGGGTTCCATCACATTGCGAGAGCTAATTCCATAGTTTATGCCCTGGTGAAATTCTTCCTTTTGTCTGCCCTGACTCTTCCACCATTCAGCTTCTGCTATAATGCAGATACAGAACAGGATAAAAACTTCTCTCTACCCTACTTTCTCCACACCATGCACATACATATATATCAGTTTTTACTAACATAAAAAGTCCCCAATGGTGTTATCTTTCCTCATAAGGGAGTTGCTGTATGCTTTGATCACTTTGATTGCCCTTATATATCCATAGCTGTACAGTATCTTCTTTGAGGTGCAGAGACCAGAATGGTATACAGTGGTGCCTCGCAAGACGAAATTAATTCGTTCCGCAAGTTTTTTCTTCTTGCGAGTTTTTCGTCTTGCGAAGCACGGTTTCCCATAGGAATGCATTGAAAATCAATTAATGCGTTCCTAGGGAGACCGCCTTCAGACCAGGTCCGGGGACAGTCTGTCCCCGGACCTCCTCTGAAGGCTGACGGGGGGGAGAAGGACTTTTCTCCCCACCGCCAGCCTTCAGAACAGCCTTCTGAAGGCTGGCGATGGGAAGAAAAGCCCTTCTCCCGCCGCCAGCCTTCAGAAGAGTTCCCGCAGGGCTGCCTAGGCTGCGGAAAGCAGCCTGCTGCCCGGCGCGCGGGGCACTCTGAAGCGGGGCAGACATCTGCAGCTTGGGGAGCCCTGCAGGACTTCCCCGCAGGGCTCTCCAAACTGCGGATAGCAGCCTGCTGCCCCACACGAGGGGCGCTCTTCTTCAGAGCGCCCCTCACACGGGGCAGACATTCGCAGCTTGGGGGGCCCTGCAGGACTTCCCCACAGGGCTCTCCAAGCTGCGGATAGGGGCAGCAGGCTGCTATCCGCAGCTTGGAGAGCCCTGCGGGGAACTCTTCTGAAGGCTGGCGGGGGAGAAGGGCTTTTCTTCCCACCGCCAGCCTTCAGAACAGCCTTCTGAATGTTGGCGGTGGGGAGGGAAACCTTCCTCCCACCGCAAGTCTTCAAGACAGGTCCGGGAACAGAGGAGAAGCGCTGCGCACCTTCCCCTCTGTTCCCACACCTGTCCTGAAGGCTTGCGGTGGGAGGAGGGCTTTCCTCCCCACCGCCAACATTCAGAATGCTGTTCTGAATGTTGGCGGTGGGGAGGAAAAACCCTCCTCCCACCGCAAACCCCGGGAACAGAGGAGAAGCGCTGCGCGCCTTCTCCTCTGTTCCCTGACCTCCCACCGCAAGCCTTCAGGACAGGTGCGGGAACAGAGAAGGCGCGCTGCGCTTCCCCGCTGTCCCCGGAGATTTCCCTATGGGCTTTCATCTTGTGAAGCAAGCCCATAGGGAAATTCGTCTTGCGAAGCCGCTAAAAAATCGGAAAACCCTTTCGTCTTGCGGGTTTTTCGTTTAGCGAGGCATTCGTCTTGCGGGGCACCACTGTACTGTAATCCTAGAGCAATCTCACAATATATTTTAATAAAAGCAGTTTATTATTTTTAGCAGTTTTATTTTTTATTCCTTTCCTATCAATTCCCCATATGGAAATTGTCCTTTTCATAGCTGCCACACAGTGGGCCAATGTTTTCATTGAGCTATCAGTTACTGCTATTTTTGAACCCAACAGTGTATATTTGTCCTAACATGCATCACTTCACTTGCTTTCACTTGCACATTTCAAATTTTAATGCCCATTCCCCACTTTGAAGATATCTTTTGGGAAATCTTCAATATCCTTTTTTGTTTTATCACCCTAAATAATTTGGTGTCATCAGAAAACCGAGCCACCTCACCCTATGAACATGTTTCCCCCCTCCAGAAGTGACATTGCAGGGGAGCAGCCACAGCTGTTACTTGATTCCATCTTCCATCAGATCCAGTCATATTAGCCAATGTACTTCAGCAACCTCTGGAAGACAAGTTTCTAATCCCTGCCTTAAACAAAAGGTAAAGCACTTGTATAACAGCAGTCAATTTGAATCCAACTTTTTGTCACCATCATGGGGGAAGTATAATAGTGAACACCAAAGATAGAAGAGCTTAGCAGGTAAACGGAAAGATATGAAAAAGATTGGAATGAATAGGAAACAACAGAAACAGAAGGATAAATGGAAAACATATTTAATCTAGTTCTTTAGTCTGTGAAAATACAAAGGTTTAAGGACGTGAGAACTGTCACATACCCCATCAAGTCCAGTTAATAAATAGTGATAACCTTGCTGGCGCAAGTGGATGTGAGAAAAACTCTATGATGAACTATGGACTGTGTACATATGTCAAACCTTAATTTTCTCATAAGTCTCTCAAAACAGAGACAGACAGGAACAACAAGGTCAGTTTTGTGTTTTACTGCCTCCAAATAGATACCTCCAAGAACAGAAAGAAGTTAACTGCTTGCATTCCAGGACAAAGATGAGATTGGTTGCCAGAAGAAATAGTGGTAGGCTGACTTTTTCATGGGAAAGCATGACTATCTTGACTGAAGGAACAGATTTGCCTCTAAAGTTTTCACCTATAGGATTTTCAAGAAAATGAAAATATTAGGGAATTATTAAATAATATTTATGATTATTTTATTATTCATATAACCTTATATTAACATGCTTTATACATTATAACCTTTATATACTTTATAATCTAGAAACTTTATATCCTTTATAACCTATTTTTGTATGTAATCAATAACTTAAAAATATAGGAATAACAGGTAAAAGAGTCTGGACAACTAGCCTTATTTGAAGGTGGTCCACTCTATGAATTCCAAATTCCAGGGGCGGTATTTCAGGGGTTGCATTTTGTGTTTTGGAACACAGGATAATCAGCTTAGCTGATAAAATCTCTGCTCAGACATGATTCTGATAACACAATAAAACATTTCTTTTCAATGCAATGCTGTAATGGAAAAGATTCTGCTTTTCAAATATTTAGAGAATTGCTATCGGGAACACAGGAAAATAGTTGTTTATTACCAACTCTTGTTTTATAACATAATATAATAGCAATGACTTGATCCTATATTACTGGTAATATCTATATTAAAGTTAGAGAAAATGGTATTTTCAAGGTCTAAGTATGCAACTGTGAAACCGCCTTCTTGACTGCTGGACCCGCTATTGGTCTTGTCTGCTCAATCCACAGGAACTTGTCTTCACATGCAGGTGATAGACAAGTTCCTAACTTACTCAGGGTTTAAGACTATTAGCTACCCTCACCTGGTTCAGCCAACCAATCAAAGCCCTTATTACAACAGCAGTGGTATAATTGGTCAAACTTCATAAATCATTATATTGCAAGTGGTTCTCTGGCACTTTCACTGGAGGGTTAGGGAGCCCTTTCATTTGGGCAACCAAGATTTAAAGGAAACAATTTAGCTAAACTGGGGGGGGGGGGTATTCATTTACCAAGTGACATGTACTACAAGTAAAAACCCCATATAGGTCGAAGCCACCTTGTTCCTGCTGGAAAATAGGTTCTTGGTTGCCCATCAAGGTTTGGTGTTATCTGTTGTGCCTGTCTTCTGCATATTGTGTGGATGATAGTGGGTCCTCCTGTGGGTGAAGGGTAGTAGGAAAGGGAAATACTGTATCTGAATACAGTATATATTTTATGCAGATTTGTTTTAATTCTTTTGCTGTTCTGACTTTTGCCTAACCAGCACACCATCTAAAAGTAATCTCTACCTGTTTTGACAAGGACTGCCTAGTTTCTTTATAGTCTGGCTCTCAACTTTATAAAAATATTTATATATAACTAATTCACAAAGAAAACATCAAAGTGGTTCACAACAACTATTGACCTGTGTGCTTTACCTAAGCATGGAGACAAAACTGAGTAACAACTGGCTGTTGTATTTCCAGAGAGGGGAAAATCAGCCATTAGGTGTTTCTCCTTCCTAGGAGACCTTGGTGCAACCTAAAACCTCCATATCAACTAAGAGAATCATTTGCAATCTGTCACCTCTTCCTACACTTCATCTTAGTACTCTTATTAGATACATACATGAATGGCTTGACCCACCAACCCTTTTCTCTCTCACTCCTCCCACCATTGAGGATTTTACCACCTACTCTGATGAAGGGTTATGGAGAACTTGCACACTATTTGAGGATATTTTAGTTAGCATAATACAGATGCGGCCCCAAAATGGATTTTGGAGCCCACAAGGCCAGACTGTGTGAACCATACACAACACCAGAAGGGAGAAAGTAAAGCTATTTGAAAAGAGTACACTAACTCCTGGAACACTGTGAAAAAAGGCTACACTATTGCCTTCTAATATGAAACTGTGGAATTAATTTCTGTGTAGGTCGTAATGGGTGCCTTGTGCATTAAACTATTACAGTTTAGCTCCATTAAATGAACAAGAAGCAAACGTTTTTATTTAGGATAGACTAACTTATTGCAGTAAAGTTTGCTTAGCCTGTCAAACTATATTCTGATACAGTACGGACAGCTTGAGAGGATAAGAGCCCTGATAAGACCTTAAATCCATGTTGTCGGCCAGCAGCCCATTTCTATGGAATATCCACAGCTTCCATGCCTTGCAACAGCTTACCTTTTTATCTGGGCTCAGGATTTCGTATTCAAAAGTGTACTGTTCCTGAAGCATTGCCCATTGTTTATTTTTTATCCTTTTAAAAAAACTACTTTCATTTTAAAGCCAAGGACCGCAACCATATCTTGCGGCAGTGAATTCCATAAACAATTTGTGTTTTTATGAGCACAATAACTCTGCTAGACCAATCACGTATCTAGTCCACCCCCTGGTTTTCCACAATACCAACGGGACATCTATGGAGGGCCCTCAGGGCATGAGGGAAAGAGCCTTCTCCCGCTATTGCTCCCCAGCGAGTGGCACTCATGACACACGTTGCCCCTGATCCTATATGGACATAACGATCAATAACTATCCTGTGCCTAAATTCCCCTGTCCAGACACTCCACAAACACAGCCATACATGGAGGGAACAGGAAGCCTAGCCTTTTTCCTTTCCCCTACAAACGAGCACAAAGTAATCGCCAAAAACCACTAAACCAGCACAAAAGAAAGTTGCCCCTTTTAACCGTTCCTTTTTCCCCAAAGTGCCGTAATCTCTCCCCCTCCTCAAAACGGTCGACGCTGCGCCACTTACCCGCCAAAGAACTCGGCGCGCTCCTATTGGCTCTCCGTCGCTGACGGGCGGGTTTCCTAGGCGTCACGCGCATGGGACAGGAGAGGGGGTCGGTGGGAGGCGAAACCGGAAGGAAGTCTACCTCAGGCGGCCGCCCTTCTCTTTTAAGCTCCTCCCTCTCCACCTTCCTCCGCCCCCGTTTCTTTGAAACCCGGCTACGTACATGAGAGAGAGGCGGGGGGAGTCATAGCGCGAGTCCGGGAAAGAGGCATCTGGCGGAACTGGAGTGGAACCGCGCATGCGTAGTTTAGTGCCAAAGCGAGGCGGTTGAGAGTGGAGCGGGAGGAGAGCGAGTTGGGAGTGGCTTTTCTACCAGGCTCTCGGTCGAGAGTGGCTGAGGAGAGTGCGCGTGCGTGACTGTAGTTGGGAGCGAGGGAGAGAAGCGAAGCGCAGCCGGGCTCGGGTGGTGGTTGGAGGCGGGGGGAGGAGGAGAGGAAATCGGCATAAGGAGGCTTATTTCTCTGCCCCGCCCCCACAGAGGAAGTGGGAACACAGAAGGCGGCGGCGAAGACGAAGACGCCGGATCCGTCTCGGGCCGGGTGAGAGGCTGAAATGAGCTTCCCTGTGGGTCGTGGGCTCCTTTATTCGCAGCGCTTTTCCTTTCCCACTTCCTACCCCCCCCCAATACTAAAAAAAGTGGGGCTTGTTGTCGTTACGACCGTTGGTACTAATTCTCCGGAGGGGGGGAGGTCTCCTTCAGCCCAGACTCCTATGGCTTTTCTTTTCCACACAGAAGTGAAGCGGGGAGGGGGGAGATTTATTTCACACGCCCCCTGCTTTGTGGAGTAGCTCCACTTTATCCCTCAAAAACTCCGGTGGAGCCCCTCCCTCACGCCTTAAAGCAAAATCCATGATTGACTTTGAATTGTTGTGGGGATTGGTTAAGTGTCTTTCGGGGAGGGACCGGAGAGTTCGTGAGTTGTCAAGGCGGGACGGTCTTTCTCACTTTCCTCTTCTCTCCAACAGGCGAAACTGGCTCCCAACGCCCATTGAATAAGGAGTCTTTTTATTTTATTTTACCCAAAACATGAAGGAGGATGTGCAGTCTTCACAGTGTTGGAGTCCTGAAGCTGTTTCATCAAGCGAAAGGAAGCTTGTCCTGAAATGGTGCCTATAATCCTTGTTGCTCAATAAGTAGTATTGGAGTAGTAGGATTTGAATACTGCTGTCTGCCCTTTCGTTGTTTGGCACAAGTATTCTCCACCAGATGTTTTGCTACACCATCAAAAATATTGTGCTGGTGTGTTTTTTCCAGCCCCAAGACGGCCACAACTGATGGCTGTAGACCATCAATGTACTTTATCTAGTAGCATCTTTGGGGCCTTGCCATGTACTATGGTATGGTTATTATGAGCAAGAAATTTGCGATCAAATGATTCTTTGGCTTTTAAAGCTAGAGAGATAGACTTGAAAGAAGTTGTTCTACTTGACATTGGATTATTGTATACTGCATCTAAAAATTAAGGTCAAAAACTCTTTTTTTCTGTTGGTTTGCTGGCAGCATCAAAGTTCTCACGTGACATAACTGCCGCAATTGTGTGCCTTTTATCCCTTTGGATCATAAAGCAAGGAAGAAAGGTGTTGGAAAAAGCCAAACTGTTGTCTACTCTGAGGTTTTGATACAGTTTTTGAGTTACTGGTAGTTTAAAAAGCAAAGATGTCATTCTTCAATTTTCGTAAGATCTTCAAGTTGGGGGGTGAGAAGAAAAAGAAGCAATATGAGCATGTCAAGAGAGACTTAAACCCAGAGGACTATTGGGAAATTATAGGAGAACTGGGAGATGGTGCTTTTGGAAAAGTATTCAAGGTAAGAAATTATGTTTTGTCTTATATTCCTGCTGTAATCCTGAAATATGAACACTGTCTTTGTCTATAACCTGTAACTTAGGAACATCTCATTTTATCATAAAGATTTCATTATCCTTAGAATGATTTTGGTTGTTCTGTTGTTTACATCTTAGGGCAAACATGGTTTTTCTTTTGATCATGCCAGCCTTCCAGCTCTACAGTTCTTTGATTCTATGAATTGTCGCAGTTTAGAATAATAGAAATATGAGATGGAAAAGTATTGGATCATTGATCCACCCTTTTTTCCCTCTTTGGTATTGCAAAGTTGTTCTTGTTGGCTGGTTTTTCAACTATGACTGGTTTTGAATTTCATTTATAAAAAAAGAAGAGTTTCTTGCATGTATATATGCTGGATTCTCTTCATTTCACCACTGTCAAAATGCAGGCCTTACTAGATGCAGTTTGTTATGAAAGCATGAAATTAGTTTCTTTCATCAAAGTACATTGCTAGGGGGGAAATACTCAATTTTGTGTGTGTTTTTCATATAACATTGTTTTTGTATGACTTCTGCAAGTGCTGCTTATCACTTCAACCTTCCTTTCTCTAGATGACAAGCTGCTTTCTAAACAGTTGGCTTAGGCTTAGCAAGATCTTTATAAAGTAACTCCTAAAAGGAAGAATCCCATTCCTCATAGATACAGTACTATGCCTTTGGTTTTGAATTGCTGATTTATGGTGGTTGGGGGAATATATGTGAATATATGCAAAACAGCATTTTAAAGCATGAGCTCATCAGAGAGCAGAATTGAGAGGTTTGCATATTAGAGATTGGTAGAACAAGTATTAAGTGTTTTCAGGAAAAACACACTTAGAGGAAGCAATAATACAATTTTCAGGCATCTCATTCTTTAGTGCATGGTACTAATTTTACGAATTGTCTTTTAAGGACATCCAGCTTACTGGTTGTCACTACATCTTATAAGAGCCAATTCTATAGTTTCATTATGTAGGAGGTAGTATACCTCTGTGTACCAGTTGTTGGCATTTGAAAGTGGGGAAGAGTGTGCTCAAATTCTGCTTTGAAACTTCCTCCAGGCATCTTGTTGTTGCGGTGAGAATAGGTTACTGGACTAGATGGGTCTATGGTCTGAGTCACCAGGGCTCTTCATATGATAGTATTTCAGTACTGTACTCTTCATTTTGGTGTGGGGCTGAGATTGCCTTGTTCAAAAAGATCAAATATCTAGGAATTTGGATCTCTACAAAAAATATATATCTATATATCAATAATTATGCGGAAGTATGGATGGAGATCAAAAAAGACCTGGGAATTTGGAGTAGACTAAATCTATTGTTATGGGGAAGAATCTTGACTATCAAGATGTCAGTGCTGCCAAAAATGCTATTCTTATTCCAAATGATCCCTATAATAAGCAGGACAAGCTGCTTTAAATAGTGGCAGAAAGAACTAGCAAAGTTCATATGGCAAGGCAAAAAGTATAAACTTTTGACGGAGAAAAGGGACAGAGGGGGCTTTGCATTGCCGGACCTCAAATTATACTATGAAGCTGCATGTCGTTGCTCGACAACGGAATGGATGATTTTGAAAAACACAAATATATTGGACATAGAGGGGTGGGATAATAGATTCAGCTGGCAGGGGTATTTGGGCTATAACAGAGTGAAAGCACATAGAGGTTTCCTCGAGCATATAATTAGAAAATACTCAGTCTGGGAATGATACCAAAAAGTTATTAGAACCAAATACACCATGGTGGTTATCGCCTTTGGAGGCTTTTGCTGTAAAGAAAAGTTTGTTAGGATTTTGACATGGTACAAAAGAAAATGAAATAAAGTGAGAAGAAGCTGTTAAGAGGTAGAGGGAAGTCAATAATTATTATTTAAAGTATGCAAATATGCATAGAAAAATAATGTGGAAGACATATGTCAATGTAAAAGGAATTGTTGATGTGTATTTTAAATTGCCAAAATATCATTTAAAAAAAGAGATTGCCTTGTTCACCCTGTTGGGTGACCTGTCCTGGGAGATGGAGGACTGTGATCCTGTTGATTCCCCTGAACCTCTCATTTGGTTGGTAGTACTACTGTTCTTGCAATAAATATTTAATCTGTTATATGCCAGGTTGCACTCCCAGCATCAGGCTCATAGATTTGGGAGTGGTTCCTGGATCTGCCCTATTTATGCAGGTGCCTGTGACATAACTATCTGGTCTACTATCTTGCACCCTTTCATTGAGAAATCAGATCAAGTCTCATTTGTTCATGGCTTAGTCACTCCCAGGTTGTATTATGTAAAGTATCCTACAAGGGGCTCCTCTTGAACACAGTTCAATTGGTTCAGAATACTGCTGCGAAACTGTTATCTGGAGTCACCAGGAATTTGGTTGTACCAACTTAACAGCATTTGGTTTCTTTCCAGGCTCAATTCAAGAGGTTGATTGGGCCTTAAATGCCCTGACAGCCTGGACTGGACAAATCAGCTTGAGGTTTGCTGTCCTTCTGCTGACACAGGTGCAGCTAGTTGGAATGAGAGAGGCCTTTTCGATGGTTGCACCCAGGTTATGGAATAATTTCTCCTGGGACATTTATATGTCTCTTCATTACCTGCTTTCAAACATGCCTTGAAAACTGTTGCTTTCAGTAGGCATTTTTTAACTGAGACTTTTTGAATACAGTAGTTCATTTGCTCTCTGCTGGTTTCATTAGATTCTACCTGATTATATTGTTTTGTTTTTGTATTTAGCCACCTTAACTGCATTTGCATAGAAAGCCAAAGTGTAAGTGTTGGAATACCCAAAGCTAAATCTTTGTTTTAGCTTTTCATTAGCATTAAAAGAGGAACATAAAATACTACCAAAAATTCACTTTCACTTAAAAAAATTATGGTGGAGAGATATAGCCCTGTTTAGGGAAGTTTTTAATGTTTGATGTTTTGATGTATTTTTAACCTTCTGTTGGAAGCCACCCAGAGTGGTTGGGGAAACCCAGCCAGATGGGTTGGGTAGAAATTATTATTATTATTATTATTATTATTATTATTATTATAGCACAAGGACAGGGTGGGAAACCTGTGGTCTTCCAGATATTGTAAGACTCCATCTCCCAGTAGCCATTGTCAGTATGGTTAGTAGCTGGGGATGATGGGAGTTGTGATTTAGCAACTCCCAGAACACCATATATTGCACATCCTGATACAGCATTTCTGTGGAACATGCTTTAAAGTGTGTCTTGTATGACTCATTCATACAGTTATAGATGCCAATCTCCTGAACATATTGCATCATGTTAGCTTCTGGAAGTTTTGCACATGCAGTGCTATTCTCTTCAACTTTAGTGAAAAGTACCATAATTGTTTAAGGCTGTACGTTTGATATTTTAATCATCCAATTCCTTGCTTTACTCATGGAGTATGCTTTCATCTTCCTGAGCAGCACAGAAATCTTGGATTCAGTATGGGATTAAGATTCATAACAGTAGAAAAGACTAGCTACGCTTATCTATTATTGCACATCAGACACAACATTCTCAATTCCTGCAATGAGTTGAAAACAAAAGCAACTAACTTCCTCTGTTATACACAAGCACAGAAATCTTATTAGTTTACATCCCACCTTTCTTCCCAAAGAAGCCCAAGATGGCATATCAGTATACATAATAGTACAGTTGATATTATCCAGGGTTAATAATTTTTAATTCTTCAAATCAAGGAAGTATGGTGTACATGCTGATTCTTGCCATCTTTCATTAGTCACTTATGAGCTGGGTGTATACCTCATGAGTAATCTGGAGGCTTTCTTTCACACTTCAGTACATGGAGTGTGTATGTAGAATGTATCCACCCATCCCTTTATAAGGCAAGTCATTTTCTCCAAGGTATGAGTTAATTCTTGTTAACCTCAAACGTTTATTTTAAGAGGAGGAAGCAAGGTACCAAAAGGGCGTATTAGCTGTTCATGTATATATTTTTGCTAAAATATATTTTTATGGTAGAAAAAACGCATGATTCCAGTTTTGTCTTGAATATAGCACTTCTAGGACACTATTTTCTGAGCAGTCTCCTAGTGCCATGGTTTGGGATTTCCTAAAGCCATTTTGTAGTTTTATTTGCTCAGATTTCAGTTTCTTTTTCATGCTGCATATTTATCTCTGAATTGAATAAGGAACTATGAATAAACTTTATAGATTTCTGCCATCTGTCAGTTTCTGTTTCCCAAGATGTGGAAATGACCATCAGTTGTACAGTTAAGCATTTGTTAAAACAGTAGTTAATTTTTCCTTCCAGCTGTCTGTTGCTATTCTCCACTTAATTATCCATTTTTAGTTTTGTGCCTTAGACTGGCCTCTAATCTCTGTAAACGATTTCTAGGAGACTTGTGGAATTCAGCAACAATAAGCAGAATGGGTAGAATATGGTTTTCAACATATTGATAGCATTTAATATACTTTCAGAACAGAATATATATAAAAACATTTTACATTATAAGCCATAATTGAGCCTATTTTTTAAAAACCGGCATTTTGTTGAGTAAAAAAAAAAAAGGCATTCTGTAAACTATTATTTTATGGGATTTGATTTACTGACTAATAAGAGGTGATATCCAAGTTATGCTAAGAGTAGATAATTATTTAAAGCCATTGATTAATGGCTGGGCTCTGAGTGCTACCAATGTTAGCACCCATGATTTTATAACAGGATACAATTAACTCTATCAAGGCTGCATAAAGGTATCTCTATAACTATTCATCTTATAACTGTATAAATAGTATAGTGCTTTTAATTTCTTTATAAAGAATGCCATTATGTTAGCACTGGGCAGGTTTGAGGTCTGTCTATATTGGTATGGGACACCTCTGCCCTTGGATGTCCTAGTAGACCTATGAGTCCCATTTCCACCAAAGAACACTGACCTGCCAATCAGTTAACATCACTGAGTGGTAT
Organism: Podarcis gaigeae; assembly: GCF_964106915.1. Classification (NCBI taxonomy): domain Eukaryota; kingdom Metazoa; phylum Chordata; class Lepidosauria; order Squamata; family Lacertidae; genus Podarcis; species Podarcis gaigeae. The sequence continues at coordinate 56,116,279 of NC_139681.1, read as the reverse complement.
CAGGTAATGAACTGGGCGTGGAGTTGAATTCCCCACAGGGAATGTATTGGCAAAGCAGACCCCACCCCCATGGGTCACCCCACTCACCTGTCAAAGTTGACCCACAAGGTGGGGGAAAGTAAAGGTCTGCTCCCCCAGCCAAAAGGATTTCCTACTTCTGGTCTAGATATTCCAAAGAGGAATATGGATTGGATGTGTATTGGGGATCCAGGGTTGTCAGTAATCCATCAATCAAAATGTTGTGGCCCTGTTGTGTTTATTTTGACTTTTTAAAAGAATAAGATAACTTCAGTTGAATTTAAAGTAGTAAATTTGATATAATTCATAAAAGCTAATAAAGGAAACCCAATAAAACAAGCTGAAAGTTGTGACATTCGTAACTAGGGAGAAGGGCACTGAGACTGCTACCCAAAGCAGTTCACTAACTGATATATGTGGAAACTTTTGCAGAATTCGTTTTCAAAAGCTACACTGTATTTTGGTGATTTCAAACTTGATCTGGGTAAGAATCCAAATTAAATTCACTATAATTTGAAAAAGTAGCAGTTATATTAAACTAAAACAGACTTCTGGAAGCTTAGATGTTTGATCTTTCTTGTCATTTTATTGTTATGTGATGTCATCTTACACACTATTTCCTGAATTGAAGTGAACAAATGTTTCAAACTTTCATTAAGGCAATTTTTATGCATATGTTTTTTATCAGTAGGAAGAGAAATATTCCTCTGGGGCTTCTAATTGAGTTCTAATGGTAAGGAACCCATTATAATAAAAGCAAGACTTGCTCTTGGTGATCATATTACATGCTTGAACATTGGATAGCAACAAATGTTTGCCTCGGGTTACAGAATTTTCAGCCATTTCCTTTCTCCAGACTGAAAAGCTTTATATTGACATGTTTTTATTTCTGAAGAAAGCATTATGAATAGGCTGTTCAGTAGACAGTGGCTGCTGTGTTGGTTGGAAATGACAGAAGATACAAAGCAGATAAATATTGCATCTGACAAAGGGGCTATGATGTATGAAAGCTCATGTGACAATGCAACTGTTAGTCTTTAAGGTGACACAAAACACCCTGCAGGTCAATGATACTGAAGCAACCTAAGGAGGCATCCGTATGCAAAATTCTGAGTTGCATAGAATGCTTTATTAGCATATTGTGATGTTGACATTACTGCTTCCAGCACTATTTCCCTCTGCTCACAACTTAGTCAAACAAACAGGTTGTTCTTTTTAATTCCTCGAATTACACTGTATAGCATAGTAGTCACAAAGTGCACACATTTGTATCATGCCAAGTGTATTGCAGTTCTGCTCTCAAGATGTAGGTGGAAATAATGTGAGGTTTGTATTCTAATACAGCCAAGAATATGGGATTAACACTATATAAATTTCTTGGTTGTTGGTTTAAAATATTAATTTATCTGTAGATATGTTACCTGTGAATCTAAGCCATCTTTAAAAAAGCATTAGTATAATTTATTCTGTTTGTTATGAAGACATTTGTCCTGGGTCAGCAAAGCTATGTACTCCAACTCTGCCTTTTGCACAGGGGCCAAAGGCCACTGGGAAGATTCACCCTCTTCCTCCTATCATAGTAAGGGGAGACCAGTCTGAATCCATCAGCCAGTAAAGGAGCAGCTACCTCCTTGTCACAAAGTATACTGAACAACTCTTGGTTGCTCAGGGACAGCAAAACTGTAGGAAAGTATGGCCTAGTTTCATCTACTGTTGGGGAACTAATACAGATGAGTGGGTGTTGATTATTTCAGTCAATTGTAAGCCACTGTGAACATTATTTGATCAAATGGCAGGGTGTCAATCTTATTGGAACAGCCAAAGTAGCATTGGGTCTAAATCTGGTTTGTGTGCATGCATATGTAGAGTACATAATTATTAGGCAATAAAGTTTTGCAGTGGTTATAAAGAACCACTAGGGAGCATTTGTACTGATTGGCTCTTTGGTATGTGACCAAAATAGCAACATTAGAGACAGCAGAATAGCATTAGAATGGTAGGATGGGTGGTAAGGTGATAGTGCTTTTTCCATTGTAGCATTTTGATTATGGAATTTTCTTCATAGGGAGGCTTGCCTGAAAAAGATTAAAATATGTTTTTGAATTGTCATCTTAAATAGATTGGAAGCTATTGGCAGTCATGTTGAGACTGGCAAGCTTCTTCTACTTTCTTTTTGCCCATCCTCATTGGAAGCCTAACTACTTAATTTTGAACCAGATGCATTGCTTAAAGACAGCCCCATGTATATGTTGTATAAATGGAATGTGACCAGAGCATAGATAATTGTAAATCTTAGCTGCCTGCTGGAAGGCAAGCAGCAATGAGATTAGATTAAACTTCATTAGGCACAATCCATGTTTCTGTTAGCTGAAAAATAGGCAAGAGGGAGGGGACAGTGAGAAAGTTAATGTGGCAGTACATAGTCCACAAAAGTATTAGGCTTTAACCTTTCTGTGCAACAAAATGGAGGCATTTTGACAATATTTGAAGAGAAGATTAAATCCTTGGGGTGCAAGATTTGCTTTTACTGTCCTGAAATGATCCTAGTGCCATCAGTCCCATCCCACCAAGCAATATTGCATCACTCTGAGGGATTTTAGTAAAAATGTCAGCTGCTATGAATAACTCCAGGCAGAAGTTGTACTTTCTCCACTTCCAAATTCTTTTCAGGGGATTCCCTTTCCCTCCACTCACATCCCAATTCTACATAGGAGCTTTCAGCTGAGCCTTACATACTAAAGCAGGATGGTGAATCTTTGGCCATCAGTTGATGTTGGGCTCCAACTTACATTGGTTCCAGCTAGCTGAATTAATGGCAGTTGTGGGTGGCAACCTCTTAAGGATCTTAAGTAAACGTCACTCACCCTCATGCTTCTCATTCACTTGGCTCCTTTCCCCTCACACTGCCACCACCCACTAACTATCCTGTCTTGGTTTGCAGTGGAGATGGTGCTTAGCACTGGACAGTGCTTTGGAAAATGCATGCAGCTTCTTTTATCTTTGTTCCAGTGTTTAAAAAGTCATGCTTTTAAGACAAAGGGCATTGCATGCAATCTCCTTAACACTGTCATGTGTACACAGTGTGTCATAGTGAAACAACTGTGTGCATGTGTGCGTGTGCCTGCGGCTTCTAACATTGGAGCTATTGACTTTGAAGCCACAAGGGAGAATAAGCCCAATACATAGTTTCGGTTGCACTGTTGTTTTGGGAAGTACGGTACTTTGGAAATGGCATGTAAAGTTCTATCCTGCCTGCATTAGAGTTGTCTGGATGCCGGGGGGGGGGGGGCAGGAAAGTCTGATAATTGCATTGTGTGCCCAGATTTCCTAATCCCTTGGTTCTCAAATCAGATGATTGGTCAGGATGCACAAAAGTGTCCCAAGCACCAGCAATATTTACACTAAAGTTATTTTTAGAGTGATGGCAGACGGAAGAGATAAGATGAGGAGAAAGAATAAATAGTCTCTGTTTGCAGGAAGGGTATTGACCTGGCTCTTGTCACTTTTACTGATAGCATGATTTCCCAAATCTTTGACAGATACAGTAATACTAACCAGTGCAACAGAAGAAAGAAATGTGTGGAAATATTGAAGAGGCTATTTCCATGTACTTGATTGATGATGGAAAATCTGCACCTAGTAGGGGCAGACAGTTAAAAGGATATATAAAAGGCAAAAAGTTAAGTAATCTGTCCCTTCAGTGCAATCCTGTGAACATCAACCCAGAAGTATAAGTGCCACTGAACTAAATGGAGCTTCCCCTCAAATAGAAAACTCTAGGGTTGCAGCCTTAGGGTCAGATTCAATCACCCCATTCTACTAGCAGTGCAAACACTCCCACTGGTGCAACAGGGATGGTACTCTCTGTATCTTCTTTAAATCTGCTCTGGAGGGTCGGGAGAGCCCGCCCCCAATAGGATTCTGTGGGGAGGAGATTGTTACCTAAGCAATCTCCAAAATCCTACATAGAATTCCCTAGTCCACTCTTAATGTGTTGCCTGTTTCTTTGTTTTAGCATTCTCATGTTAATAAGAGTTTCTCCATTTGAAAGAAGACATTTTGACCCAAACATAATAGTTACTTTAATATAGTCTTAAAGCTTGATAATTATGGATAAAATATTAACACTTGCAGAATTATGCTTAGGTGTGTTGCCTTTATGCATATAGATGCAGTACATTTGGTTACTTAATTTACATCATACTTAAGTTCAAAACTCAAACTGGTAGAACACAGTTATCACCTCTTGGAGAAAAATCTTCTCAATTCTGTGTATAATTGTGTTCTGTTCTGCCAACAGCAGCTTTAATAAAGGTGCTCTTACATCGGGTCTGTAGCATTCAATCTGTGGTCCTATTAAGCTCAACAGACTTGTAATACTGTATTTTTACTATTTGGAAATAATGGAATGTTTTCAAATTCATCTAACTTCAGATAGGCCAGTCAAGGGAGATAAATGCTGTATGAAAACTGTTTAGATAGATGTTTACTACAAAAAAAAAATTCTTATAACCTAATATTTACTGGTGTTTTAGTGGTGTTTTATTGATGCTTTACTGAATTAATTTTCCTTTTGCATGTTGTATGTTGCCTTGATAAACATTTACGAAAGCAGACTATAAATACATACATAATTAAAATATATGCTTATGATTTTGTGCCATGAACTATGCTACGTACTTGTAACTTTATAAATTAAAGTCTTGACACTTATTAAACATCAATGCAGTTTTCAAATTAGACCCTGCTTCATTTTGTTGTTTCCCAGCTTTCAAAGTTGATTTTAATTCTGTGGAAGGAAAAATGAATCACTGTGTGATAAATGTGTTTGCCTAGTACACATTCTTGTATAAAGCCTCTTTTACAAGTAGTACTTGAAAGCTAGTCATGCAGTTTTGTTACTTGTTTGTTGGCCTATTAATGAGGAAAGCATGTGAGATGGTCCTGCTGGTAAACTGAGAGTTAGAATGTGAGAGGAATAAAGTGACAACTTAAAAAGTTGTATAATATGCTTGCGGAAACTGTTGGAAGTTAGCCTAGTCATTTTTTATCACTGATAACATTCACTTCTACATTTATATTGATGCTAGTTACTACTTCATAGTTCAGTGAAACTATGGAAGAAAAACAACGGAGTTTTGTTTCATTCCTCAAGCTTTTCTGCAACTGTATTCACAGTTTAACCTCCATAATCATTTAGTGGAGACCGTACTACACAATTATCTGTACACAGATTTACTTTTGTGGCATAACACAAATATGATTTGCATTCACTGTCCCCATGTCTGATCTCTAAGGTACAAGACTCTAGACTTGATAGATGTTCTTGAGTGCTTGAAAATGTTTCGGAAAACAGGAAGATCTGAAAAAAATCCTAAAATGAAGAGATTATTGCTTTGTCATGCTTTACATGTGGACGGTCCCAAGTTAGGTCCTACACACCTCCAGTTTAAAGTATCTTAGCGGGTGGCTGGGTTGGAAAGACAGATCTTGGAAGGTCACTGCCAGTGTGACTGAACAGAAAGCAATTCTCCACAGAAAACAAATACTGGCCCTTAAGGCTATGGTCTTTAGATATGCTGGTTTATTTTCAGTAGCTTATAATGATGGGTTTCCCCACATATAGAACAGGGGTAGGAAACTTTCATCTAGACCCTTCTATGAGTATGTGTGTATGATGATATAAAAAATATTCACCATTCCTGATATAGATCAGTAGTATTACATGACACCTGGGTTGGTTATTAGGCCAGCAAAAATACTGGCCATAGCTTACAAAAGCAAAATCTGGACTCCATCACAGTAACAAAAATCTAATATGAGTGGAGTATTTGGTTTGGTGCTTCACTTCCTTTCCCAATACTTTGAAGCTGCATTGTGAGTATGTCATTCGCTCAGTAAAGCATTTGCAGTTATTTAGGGAGGCCCACTTACAATCTGGAATGATTCATGCACAAACCACATTGAACAGCCATTGAAGATCAACTAATACAGTAAATTAAGATGTTTTTCTTTTTTTAAAAAAGTCCAGCATCTCTGAACTATGGTTTCTGCGATATCTCCTCCCAAAAATTAAATTACCAATGCAGTTATACAGACCACTACAAAAAAATAAAATGAGCATTACAAATTGAAGTGATAGAAGTCAAGCTGCAGATTTGCTTCTTGCAGGCATACTAAATAGTTTGTTCCTTTCTGTGGGCAGCATCTTCCAGCCACAGGGGACTTAAGGTAATGCTACTATAGAACTGTACAATTGAAAATGACCCATAGTTCAATCTCTTGCAATGCAGGAATCTCAACTAACATTCATGCAGCTGCTGGGTGACCTTGGGCTAGTCACACTTCTTTGAAGTCTCTCAGCCCTACTCACCTCACAGAGTGTTTGTTGTGGGGAAGGAAGGGAAAGGAGCGTGTTAGCCGCTTTGAAACTCCTTCGGGTAGTGATAAAGTGGGATATCAAATCCAAACTCCTCTTCTTCTTCATGACAGATGGCCATACAACCAGTGCTTAAAACATCAAATGAAGGAGAGCCCATCACCACTGTTCCACTGTCGAACAACTCTTACCATCAGAAAGGTCTTTCTGAATTTTAGTTGGAATCTCCTTTCTTGTAACTTGAAGCCATTTCTCTAGAGCAGGAGAAAGCAAGCTTGTTCCCTCTTCCATGTGATAGCCACCTTGAAATATCTCAAGGGCTATCATATCTCCTCTCAGTCTCTTTTCTTGGCTAAACATACCCAGCTCCTTCAACCATTCCTCATAAGGCTTGGTTTCCAGACCCTTGATCTTCTTGGTTGCCCTCCTTTGCACACGTTCCAGCTTGCCAATATCCTTTTTAAATTGTGGTGTGGTCTGACCAAGGCAGAATAAGGCTTGAATTCCCTTGATCTGGACACTATACTTCTGTTGATACAGCCTGGAATAGCATTACCTTACCCCACCACCCCACCCCTTTCGCTGCTACTGCATCACACAGTTGACTTATGTTAAGTGTGTGGAATTACTACGTCTCCTTTTCCACGTTACCGTATTTTTCCATGTATAAGATGACTGCATGTATAAGATGCCCCATATTTTGGGGGACTAACTTTAAAGAAAATGAGGGGAGATGGCCCAAAGTTGTTGAGCTTTTTAAAAGGGAAATTGCACTCGTGCCATCACCCCAGCAGGGCTGTTGCTGGGGGTTAGCAAAGTGGGCAGCTGCTCCCCCCATGCCACTGTGGGCAGGAAGCTCCCTAGAGGGAGCTGGCTGGCACACACAGCTTCCCCTCAATGCAGCTGCGGGAAATGTTCTCCTGAGCACGTGCCTCCCACAGCGGCATGGGGGGGGAGTTGCACGCCCACCAATCAGCTGGCTGGCTAGCAGCGCGCAGCTCCCCCCCCCCCCCCGCCGCCACTATCTGTGTATATGACAACCCCAGTTTTTTGACATGATTTTTGAGTTAAAAACCTCATCTAATACACGGGGAAATATGGAATTTTGCTTTGGTGGTTGATCTGTTCCATGTCACAATAGGCCAGGGTTGTGACAGGACATCTGCCCTGGGTGCCAAACAAGCAAGTAAGCAAATAAGTAAATAAATAGTTTTCCATCCATCCAAACTCACAGCCCAGTTAGTCTTTCCAACACTCCTGCTCTCCAAACCCTTAACTTTGCAACTGATGTTCACATTTAAAGGTGAACCTGCAGCTTCCACTCTGAATCATTTGCTGCTGTTTTGACAGCTCTTGCAAATGTACAACTTTTGTTTGTTTCACTGATTTCCTTGTTATAAAAGGTAAAAATGAGGTGTGTTTCATTTTAGCTTAGAAAATGTGAATAAGGCCCATGGAACTACTGGAAATGTGAGAGAAATAATATGCTTAACCAGACAAGTGTGTATTTGTTTTAAATATATACATAAATATGCACACTAATAAACAAGTCAATATAAAAGACTAACATTGTCATATTCAGAAAATTTACATGCAAAGATAGGGGAGAGGAGTGGAAAATTCACTTCCATAATAATCAAGGATATGGCAAGGTAAAATATGTCAATAAATCTTTCCAAAAGGAATTCTAGGACACTTTGGCTTAATGCCCTCCATAGGCAAATTAATACATGAGATGAAAGAAATCCAAACTGCTTTAAATGCTTCAGGTTGTTGCCAGTTTTGTATATATAACTTTGTGGGTTGTAAGTAACCATGTCTGGGAGGAAGGAAAAGAACCGCAACAAATATGCTGGGTAGTCTGTTGCTAATGCTGAGGTGGTTGATATGGAAACGGCACTCAAAACAGTAGAGGCATATAATAGCCATGAAGACAGATGAAGCCAAAGCCCACAGAACGCACAATGAAACGCTGCATTTAGCCTGACACCATGTTAAGGCCATCATGCTTTACAATATCTGTCAGCATCGCCCTTGAGCCAGTACCACCAACTGGACTCATGCACTTCAGCCCTGACTGGGCTAGGCGAGCTGGGTAGCACTTCCAGAGACCACCTTCTGGACAGGAACAGGTCAAAGTGCTGTGGACTCACAGCTTAGAGTTGTGAGCACCGGATTCACTTCCACAAGAAGACAGTCGTCGCACAGCAGAGTATAGCAGAGTCTAGCAGAGTATATAAATGACTCGGAGAGCAGCTCTGTAGAATATCTTCTTTATTCTATCTACAACTACTATACAACTATATACAGAGCTTAATGGGTTCTCTAAGCATAAAGAATGCTACACTACACTGAGTGTCTGCAGCTGCTCTTAGCAGCAACCTTATCTATACACACGATCTCTAACATTCAGTACTGACTGACTGACTGACTGACTGACTGACTGACTGACTGACTTGGTGCTGGAGTAGAATAAGTAGAGAGCAGAACACACCTCTTTCTCTCTGGAGAATCAGCAGACTCATCAGGAGATTCTTGGATATGGGAGGGGTGAAATCTCAATATCCACCCCCTAACCAAAAAAAACCCCCAAGAAGTTGAATATTTCTGATTTTATTGGTGGTATTTCTTCCTGGTTGTATCCTCACAACTTTGTTGACTTGTTTCCTGGCCTGTATTTGGCAACTTGTGTCTCTGTGTGTGTGTTTATCAGTGATGTAGAACATCACACTACTGTAGTTCAGAGTTTTGCCTTCACCTTGTGTGTCATTTTACTTGTGGATATGTTTAAACCTCTACAGGAGACAAAGGTGTACTTTGTGTCTTAGGTCTTACATATTATGTGGGTTGCTACTTCCATATGCAATTTGTCTAGGATTAACCAGAAACAAGAACATACCTCCACATTCAGATGTGGAAGACTTAAGCAGTGTGTAATATTACCTTAAAGTTTTCCGTTGTTTATCACCCTCCCCTTCTTTTTGTTGCCTTCATACCGGGGGCAGGTGCTTTAGTAATGCAGGAAGGAATCAACTTGTAGACTGTTTTCCCCACTCCCCAAAGAGTCCAGTAACAGTAAAAGCTGGATGAGAGATGAGACAATGAATTAGAGGGCAATTAAAACATAGACATTTTACAATGTTAATACTTCTTTGTAGAGTCTGTTGAAGATGGGGAAGTGCTCATAAAGTTATATAAATTGGAACAAGTAAAACAACTGACCAGAATTTTGTTTCAATGTATTTTCCAGGCTCAGAACAAAGAAACAAATGTGCTTGCTGCTGCAAAGGTGATTGATACTAAATCTGAGGAAGAACTTGAAGACTACATGGTTGAAATTGATATCCTAGCATCCTGTGATCATCCTAACATTGTCAAACTTCTAGATGCCTTTTATTATGAAAACAACCTTTGGGTAGGTATTTGCTGTTGTTCAGAGCCTGTACTTTAGGAGAAGATGTGAAATTACAGTGTCTTTATGACTTGACAAAACAATACTTCAGTACAATATGGGTGTTTAATTAGTTTGCATATGTACAGTTTGTTGACAGTGGAGGAAAGGGTGCTTAAACCTTCTGGAATGTAACTTTAGACCTAAATATGCTTGCTGTTAAGGCAAAAGCTTTTGCTAGAGTTCTCAATTCATAAAATAAGATATTTTACTTTAAATTTATATATTTATTTAAGAGTACTTCTATCTTGCCCTTTCATTGTAAAAATCCTTATGCTCTCAAATGTGATGGATTGGGCTTTTATTTTTGCCAGCCTAGGTGAAAGGAACAGATCATTTTCACCAACTGACAGGTGGGCGGGTAGCGCTGTGGTCTAAACCACTGAGCCTAGGGCCTGCCGATCAGAAGGTTGGCGGTTCGAATCCCCGCAATGGGGTGAGCTCCCGTTGTTCGGTCCCAGCTATTGCCCACCTAGCAGTTTGAAAGCACGTCAAGTGCAAGTAGATAAATAGGTACTGCTCAGGGGGAAGGTAAACGGTGTTTCCATGTGCTGCTCTGGTACATCAGAAGTGGCTTAGTCATGCTGGCCACATGACCCGGAAGCTGTACAGCAGCTCCCTCAGCCAGTAAAGCGAGATGAGCACCACAACCCCAGAGTTATCCGCTGCTGGACTTAACGGTCAGGGTTCCCCTTTACCCCCCTAAGTGGGGGAGAGATACACAGAGAGACAGGGAGGAGCCTGACCTACACTAGGCAGGCCACACTTTGTTTACTGTGGCTTACTACATTCAGAAAATCATGGGGGTATAAGCCTCAATCCCGGGTTCCCAGAATTTTCGTGGAATTTCCCCCCTCCAAAGTCTGTTGCCTTCTTAAAATTTTAGCTAATGGGGGAATTGCATATTATAAGGTCAATTTGTTAAATCTTAGAATTCTAGACCAGTAGGGGAAGGGTGTGAGACCTAGAGAAATTCCTGAGGACCAGATAAGAGGCTTGGAGGGCCACATTCAGCTGGTGGGCTTGAGGTTCCCCACCCTGGTATAGACAGTTCTGCCCATAAGCATTGCTCAATTTGATTTAAGCATATAGTCTCCCTAGAAAGAGTGTTTGAGGGTTGGGCAGGGACGGGAATTGCAGTGTTTTTCATTGTGTGCCCACACATTGTAACAGTAACAAAATGCTAGGTTTTCTATTGTTGCTGCTTGCTAAATATCAGATGCAGAGTTCTTCATTTCTATAAATGAAAGCAAGCAATATGGCCAGTAAAACCCTGCCATCTTTTGTCATCAACAAACATTCACAACCCAAAGACGAAAGGAGTGACTGATTAGTCAAACATCAGAAACCTCAAAATGTTGATACACTTGAGTGTTTCAGTTAAATGTATTGTAAATTTAAACAGGGAAAACAGGTAGAGAAACGTGGGACTCCACAGCGCCATCTGGTGGCACAATGTTTTATCACATATATAACACATAAAATAGCTTTTTCTTTACCCATCTAGCTGAGTCCTTGGTTAGGGGAGTTTTGATTTATCCTCTGTGCTCTGGCTAGCCAAAGTTAAATCTCAATACTTGGAAGTTTAAAAATAGATTATTTTATTTTTTATATGCAGATCCTGATTGAATTCTGTGCTGGTGGTGCTGTAGATGCTGTAATGTTGGGCAAGTACAATATTACGTTTTGCAAAAGAAAGCTACAATTTTGCATATTAACAGTTTGGTTATACTGTGTACCAAAATCTATCTGTCTGTCCGTCTATCTATTTATCTATTTTCTGCACTGCCCTTCATCTGAGGATCATGGGGTGGTTTACAATATAAAAACACAAAAATACATAGCATACAAACAAACAATAACAATAACCACACCACACCACGCACAGTTTAAAAGGCCACAGATTGTTTAATTAGCAAAAGGCCTGGGAGAAGGGGAATGTTTTGCTTGGTGCCGAAAGGTATGTAACAAAGGCACTAGGTGAGCCTCCCTCCACAAGCATGGAGCCGCTGCAGAAAAGGCCCACTCTGTGTTGCCACCCTTCAGACCTCTCATGGAAGAAGCATGCAAAAAAGGGCCTCAAATGAGGATTGCAGGGTTCAGGTTGGTTCATTTGGGGATGGGTGGTCCTTGTGATTTTAAACATTTGTATACATTTAACACAAAAGACACTACTTACCAAATCTACCCTAGGAATTAATTTAGTAGTTAAAATCCTTCAAAATAAAAAGCTTTTGTCACTCCTAAGAAAGGCCTTAAGGAAAGAGCGGTTTCTGATCTCACTAAAGGAGTACATTTCAAGACCTCTTGAAAACCACAGTAAAACCCCCCAAAGAGTGTTACTTCATCCTAGTTACCAGAGCAGCAGGACTTCTTGAACTTCCCCAATAGGCCATTCTTATCTCTCATTTTAGCTTTGATGAGAAAGCTGGAGCCCAGAATAATTTATGGAACTTTAATAGTACTGTTCCTTCTGCAGACCCTCCCTTTTTTCACTCTCAGCCACCTCCATTTTGACTAGTGTATAAGATAAAAGAATTCAGGTGTAAAAGGAAGTGTGTTGCCAGTTCTGATCTGTGAGAAATGTGCTCCAGATAAAAAATAGTTTGGCAACATATTTAGATTGCTCACCACAGAGTATGGGGATCCCTTGACCCTCCAAATGTTGCTGAATTACCCACCATTAGCTATTGACCATTCTTGCTGGGGATGATGGAAGTTGTGGTTCAGCAACATCGGGGGGGGGGGGAGGTTGCCTATGCCTGGTTTAATATATTTTCTGTACCCATTTTATATATAAGAATATCCATAGTTAAACTGTTTTATTTTAATGTATTTAGTAGCAAACATACACATGCACACAAGTATCATGATTCAGCAATGCTGCAAAATGAAAAACAAGACAGCATTTGAACTATTGTGGATATAAATATCTATGACATAGCTTTTACATTAAAACAAAGAAAACAGGTTCCACTGCTTAGTGTTGCAAGACTTTTATTTTAACTCTCTGCTTCTGAAGTACTCCTTCAGGAACTTGAAGAGCTTGCAAGTACTTTAAGGTACTTGTTTGGAAAGTCTGAACTTAACAACCAATTCTGAACAGGTTTATTCTCTTTGTGTCTGCAGTGAATAGCTAGGGTGATAATTTCAGGAGCTTGCAAGTTTTTCAAGTTCCTGAAGGACTAGTTCATTCCAAAACACATAGAACTATAATAGTCATGTGACCAGTAAGCATCAGAGCCTGTTCTCATTTTTGTTTTGATTCTTCGTGGTGCTTCTTCATATTTCTTCACACTGTGGCTTCTACATTAGGTTTCTCCAATCTCATACCATCCTAATGTGTTGAACTACAAGTTGTTCACTCCAGTGGCCTAGGTAACTGGGGGAATGATAGGAACTGTAGTCAAACACATCTAAACAACACTAGGTTGGAGAATCCCGTTCTGTTTGATCAGCTTTTAAGACTTATCAGGTTGAAGCAAATGTTCATTAAAAATGTGAATCAATGCAATCTGTAAATGATGGTTTTTATATTTTGAGAGTATGCTTTTCTTGTAGAACTTGAGAGGCCACTAACCGAGCCACAGATCAGGGTAGTTTGCAGACAGACACTTGAGGCGCTGCACTATCTGCATGAAAATAAGATCATTCATAGAGATCTAAAAGCTGGGAATATTCTTTTCACATTGGATGGAGACATTAAGCTAGGTGAGTATTCCTCTTTTAAAAATTTAACTTGGATGAAAAGAGATTTCATGATGTATTATTTTCCAGCTGTTATAAGTAAGTTTTGTTGACCTGGAAAATAAACAATTTAAGTAATTATTGTAATTACACTTGACAAATTTCCTTTGAATTTCAGAGTGAATGGGTGGGCCTATTGTAGTACTTGTACTGAATACTTTAATGTTTCTTAAAGCCTGACGTGGTATGTTTTTTGGGACACACATAGAAACACTTTAAAATGCCTGTACTTGTTCAGATAAATGATCTACATAGCTAGACCATTTCTTCGTATTGTACTGACCTACCAAATGCTTGGGGAAGATTATAATCAAGGCATGCTATCAATATTCATTGCTTGTTTTTTAAACCCCAGCATCTGGCAGTTACAGATAAGGTTCAATCATATGGTACCCTTACAATGTGGCTGTTGCTTCTGCATGGTCAGGTGCCATGCCAAGAAACCCCATCATATCGGCTAAGGTTTCCATGTGGGAAAATAAAAACTCCAGCTGTCCACTGAATGGGATTCCTTGATTGTTCAGAAGCAACAACCACTGAGATAATATGAATGGCATGCCTCTGAATACCAGTTGCTGGTAATCACAAGTCAAGTGAGGAGAGCACTGTTACACTCAGTTTCTGTTTGCAGGTTTCTCGTAGGCATCTAGTTGGCCGTTGTAAGATGAAAATGCTGTACTACATGGGTCTTTGGGCTTAATCCAGCAGGACTGTTATGTCCTTATAGGAGCAATATATTTTTAATCCAACTTTTAAACAATTGTTTGTACTTGGCTTTCAATACATGCTGTGGGAGTGGAGTCAATATGTAAATTATGCATTGAATGCTGAAGTACTTACTTTAGTCTTAAGGAATAAGATGTGCCTATTGAGTTTCAGCATTTTGAATATTTGTACCAGCAAGTAAATGCCTTTTGTTGTGCTGTAATTTGTTTCATTGGATTATTAGGCTCCTTTTAGATTATTATATATAGCTTTATTTCATTCTCACAATAAATCTTTAAAAATAGTTTGAGCTTAGATCTTCAGGGCAGTGTCTGCCTTTCGCCCTTGCTTTTTGTGGTGGCTGCTTGCTGTTTGGTCATAACTTAGCCCGCTAAGATGTTTAAAGGCCATTTTAGGAAATGCACATGAATGTGTGGGGATTAAGGAATGGACATACATTTCTTTTCTTCCCAGATTGAAACTATTGACTTAAACTGAGGAACAGCTTCCTCCTCAGCTCCGTTTACTATTTGCATCTTTAGGCAGAACGTTTCAGTATTAGCAAACTGGCTTCTTAAACTCATAGGGCCAGATTCAACTACAGTGGTACCTCGGTCTATGAACAGTCCTGTTAACGAACGCTTCGGACAACAAACTCTGCAATACCGGAAGTAGGTCTCATTAGGGAAAGTGCGTGCCTCGGTTTAAGAATGCTTTGGTCTAAGAACAGACCTCCAGAATGGATTAAGTTCGTAACCCAAGGTACCACTGTAGTCCGGTTTATAAGCAGAAGTCAGCACAAGGACTCCTGCTATTGCAGCAGGGCTCTCCTTCCCCCACATATCTCCAAGCCTTCACCAAATCCACTCTGGAGGTTTGGGAGAATGCCCAGAATAACCCAGGGTGGAAGGAAGGGAAAATAATTACATCGGACAAGCAGATTTCCATCAAAATTCCTAAATATGTTTCTAACCACGTACTGTGAACTAGGCCATTTCCATTGTGTGGCTTCATGTGGAACTGCATTGTTGTGTTACATTTTACTAAGCATTTATGATGTTAGTGGGGACAACAGCTTAGTGCTTATTGGGGACACTCATCTTTGCTACTAGTAACTTGTAGAATGAATTCCCTTCATATTTCTGTTGATGTGGACTTTTATGCCCCTTTCCCTCTGATTTTTATATCAAAATATTAAACGATGTAATCATATAATTAAAATGCATAACTATATCAGTTAAGTGTTCACAGAGCATATTGGTTATTCCATTATAAATATAAACTTCTACAAACCTCATCCATTTTTCTGTCTTCTTGAACCCCAAGAAAATCAATCTTTGTCATTATAGTAACATTCAATGATTTATAAAACCAATGCAAATATAGATGATTAAAGTGATTCTTTTGGCAAAGAGTGCCCAAGAAGCTCAATACTATTGGAGGTACAAGCTTCCAATTTGGGAGTTCAGCCTGAAGTGAAAAGAAGTCATGCCCCTACCTGTGCCTCACTTGTCACAGATCTACTCACTAGGTTAAACTATGCTCTCATCACTCATGAGCTTAATCCTTTCTCTATTAATTCATATTTTTTTGTTGTAAACCTGTTGAATATTCTTGACAAATGAGTGGTGTTATACAAGTTTTTACATAAATGACACTGTTTGAAGTAAAAGTGTATATTGGTATGAGTGACTGTAATGTTTTCTCATTTGTTTGAAGCGGATTTTGGAGTGTCTGCTAAAAATACAAGGACAATACAAAGACGAGATTCTTTCATTGGTACTCCATATTGGTATGTGTGCAATTTTTGTACTGTTTTATGCTGAGTGCAGCATACTGCATTTTATATACAAATTTCTATTTAAAAAAATCAAGTATAGTAAACAAAATGATAATGTTGTTTTGTTGGAGAATTTACTGGTTTTATTAACCTTAATTTATATGTAAGATTAGTCATACTCTGACCCATTGGAATCAATGGTTTATAGTAATTTATATACATTTATTTCAGTGGCTCTACTCTGATGGTGTTGATTATTTCCATTTAACTTGGTTAAATATTGCCCCTTGGGTATATTTCTTCTTGCTGTTGGAAATACCACTTATTACAGATAATTGATCTTAAACATCTTTTCTTTTTTGCTTTCTATCCCAGGATGGCTCCTGAAGTAGTAATGTGTGAGACCTCTAAAGACAGGCCTTATGATTACAAGGCTGATGTTTGGTCTTTAGGTGTCACTTTAATAGAAATGGCTGAAATAGAACCACCTCATCATGAATTGAATCCAATGCGTGTTCTGCTGAAAATAGCAAAGTCGGAACCACCATCGTTGGCACAACCTTCAAAATGGTGATTATTCTATTTTATGGTATATTTTTATTTTTCAAGAATAATACCTAGGTACAGAATAATAAAGCTGTCTTAATTTTTAAGATTGTCAATTGGCAAAAAAAGCACACAGGCCTCAAGAGTTAAATGTTGTTTCCCCCCAGAAGCAAATAGGCATTTCAAGCTTAGCTGGATATTAATTAGGCTAGCTTTCAGTTAAATATGAGGATGCAGATAGTGGTGTTATGGAAATAAAATAGTACAATAGTCTTGGACATTAATCTTCATTAAAATGATTTGAAGTATCTTCTATTTCTTTGGCAATCACTCATAGTCTTCCATAAACACGGTTTTAACAATGAGTCCGTAAGTGACTGTGGAGGCCAATTCTGGATCCACACATCCTTCCACAGTTGGGGACATTGGTTCCCAGGCGGGAGTTGATCACAGTATGGATTTGCCAATTGTGCCTTCCTCTTAGCACGTTTCTCGTATAATTGCTTATTAACAGTGTGCCGTGGATCTTATGAGAGGTAGCAGGCAAGAAGTAGACTGTACTGAAATTATTTTTATCTGACAGTCATTATATATTTCTGATGAAGTGGATGTCATCACTCAATTTGTATGTAGTACTGAATGTATAGCATTTATTGAGTTCAGCTTCTTTTATGCAGGTCTGCTGACTTCAAAGACTTTTTAAGGAAATGTTTGGAAAAAAATGTAGATGCCAGGTGGAACACTGCTGAACTTCTACAGGTAGGAAGAACGAAGTGTCTATTGAGTCATGAGATTTTATTGAGTGCATTTATATAAATAGTTTAAAACAGGAACTATTTTAAAAGTCTGCTAAATTTTCAATCTTTGTATGTTTTAACTTTATTTAGAATATTCCCATTTGCCATTGGTCACCAGAGAGTTAGGAGTCGGCACCAACTGGTTAATACCCCACTTTTCTAGCCATAGAATGATAAAAGCAGCAAATAACTTGTGTTTTAAAAACTGCAGTGCTTGCAATAGAAAATACTAAAAGCAACATAAAATAAATAAAATACCAGTTTTCCAGGAGCCACATGCTAGTGACAAACAGGGCAGCTCTACACTCTTTTGCAAACATGCATATACATACACAGTAGATACATCCAACATGCACCACAGAGGCACACAGACAGGTATACCCACAAACCTTTCCCAATCAGCAGGATGGAATGAAAGGAATATTGTGAGGAAATTTTAAAACTATCCTCCCTGCGGTCTCTGTCCCCCATCCCCAAACTCAGCTGATCAGAAAGCCGCTAAGCACAAGCAAAGAGGGCTCTGCTTAGGTTCCTTAAACTTTTCCAACATGAAGGGCAAGGAAAGCCATTTCAGCCATCACTTTGAGCAGTGCTCCCCCACCTCCCCTTTCAGCTGCTCCTCGAAGCAGCAGTTCCAAAAGATGACAGGTCCGCAATCCCCTTTGGACTGCTCCCAAGGAAGGGGGATGGTGAGACACTGGGGGCTAGTCCAAACAGCTATGCTTTGGATTTTAAAAGTAGCTGGTAATGTAGGCATGCAGATCTTTAGAAGAGGGCATTGGGGAAGTGAGTGAATAGCATGCACCCATTGGTAAACTGTGCTGTTACTCTTCTCCCTTACCAATGGTATTATCATGAGAAGCTCTCATGTCTAAGGGAGCTTGAGAATTTAAAGAGCACTTGGAAGGTTTTAGGGAGAAGACAGACATTCTGACTAAAGTATATCCAGACCTTGGTTATGCATAGGTCCTCTGGATTCCAGCCCTTGCTTATTACTGCCTGGTTTTTCAGAAGCTGCAGTCTCCTTCATAGTTTACAAGGAGCTAACCTAAATAAATGTAATAGGATGAATATGACTTAGTTACTTCATTGATGTTCCCACCTAAAATACATTAGATTTAAAAATAAAGACTTCTGAAATGGGGTCAGGCAAAGATAATCTGTCAGAGAAACACTCTTAGCTTCAGCTATGCAAAATTTCAAATAAATAAATGTAAATGATCTTAGACTTGAAAATAGAAAAACAAATAGCACAGAAAAAAGTTGTAAGCAGTATAAATTTTCCTTTAAGTGTTCTATTTTTTATTTTGAGTTGGATGCAAAAAAGACCATAACGTGTCCCTAAGTGATAAAATATGTTGCTATTAAATGGTTTTTAATTTTGATTAACTGATATTATGCCTTTTTAAACAGCATCCATTTGTTACTGTAACTTCTAATAAACCAGTCAGAGAACTGATTGCAGAAGCAAAGGCTGAAGTTACAGAGGAAGTAGAAGATGGGAAAGAGGAGGAAGAAGAGGAAGAAACTGAAAATTCTCTGGTAAGTTAAAATAAATATATCAAAAATATTTTAACTTGTGCTGCAGTTTACAGCTATGAATTGTATTCATTTCCATTGATCTTTCATGTAATTGCGCTTAGGGATACAATGCTAATTGCGTTTTATAAGATGTCCTGACATGCTTTCTGTTGCATAACACACAATTTTCTTTAAGATGCCAGTGTAAAATGCAAAGTAAGTAAATGTAAGCTTCCTTAGGATGCCATGGAACTGTTTCCATGGTCAGAGAAGGGAGAGCCACAGTCAAAGGCCCCTTTGTGACAGAAGAAATCTCTGTTGCCATTAGTCCTTTCTAGTTAGTGTTCCAGTGGGAGGAGGACCATGGGATCCTCCCATTCCTCCAGCGTGTCCCAAATAAGATAAAACCTCTGCCAGCTCTGGAGTCAGTGGTTACTTCTCCCCCTCCCATCAGTACAGTAAATTAGGAAAATCCACAGTAGGGAGGAAAAAGGAACAGGTCACTTCTGCTCTGGTCAACAGAAGACTTCACATTAGTGGTTTGCCAGCAAAGGATTTCCTTGGCTGAGAACACAGTTTAAAGCATACTAAATATATTCTGCAATATTATAGTAATGGAATAACTTCTCAATCATCAGTGCATATAGATTACAGAACACCATCATTTCTCAGACTTAAGTTGTAAGTTTACATGTTTGAATGAAATCTCCTTGAGCTTCCAGAATTTAAATAAATATGAAGACTAGATCCAGAGAACCATGAGCTGAGTTCTGTTTGCACTAGCAAATTTAATCACCTAATACCTCCCAGCTGTAGCAGCTATATACCCCTTGGAGAACCACTCCACAGGGTCAAGGGACCTTCTAGAATGATGGGGGGGGGGTGTCTGAGGAGACTGAGGACAGGGAACTTGCAAAAATTGGCTTTCCTCACACAAGAGGTTATCTGCATTTGCCCAATTTATTTGCAAAAAGAAAAAGTTAGTGATAAAATAAAAGTGTTGCTTATATTGCTCTAAATATAAAAGGGGGAACGGGGTTGAAGGATTATTACTATTACAGTGCACCCCAACCTATTACTACTACTACTACTACTACTACTACTACGACGTGACTATTGAATATGAAAGATTATAAAAACAGGTTAATCTGGAATGGGCAAGATACTTATCAATTTAGTGTGGAAGCTCCTAAATGATCACCATTACAAATAAATTCCCCATTGGCTGATATAAAACTTTGATAGCATTATTTCTTTATTACTGCATTGTATAGCTAATCAGTTTTGCGTATGTCTATTTTAGCAGTTACCTGCAAGTAAGCGAGCCTCATCTGACCTCAGCATTGCCAGCTCCGAAGAGGATAAACTTTCACAGAATGCCAGTATTCTGGAATCTGTTTCTGAAAAAACAGAGCGTTCATCCACAGAACAGACTAGTACTAGTGCACCTGAAGGTGAAAAAACAAGTGTGACTCCTGACAAAAATGAAAAGGAGAAATACACTGCAAGCATGAGTGGCACCATACAAGAAGACACTGAAAAACTGAAGAATGGATCAGCATTGCTCCATGAAGATGAGGAAGCGAAGAAGACTGAGAAGACAATTGAAAATTCAAGATTAAGTGAAAACACAGAGTCACAGAAAGAGGGAAAGAAAATTGGCACAGTAGTATCTGAAACTAATGTTGAGCCCAGTCTAAAAACAGAGGAAGGAAAGGACTTCACAAATGAATCAACGGTTGAAAACCAACAAGAAACAATTCCTGATGATGGAGGCAGCAGTGCAGAAATCACAGATGCAGTCTCTAAAGCAGCTGGTGTGAAAGAAGAAAGTACCACAAACCTCCAAGAAAATGAAATGGAAGAGGCAAAGCCTACCGAAGGGATTAAAGAGGTTGAGGAATTGCAAAGGGATGACAAATGTAAAAAGGGTGATCTGAAAGAGACCGAAAGTCAGAAAAATGAAGTTAGTGCAGGTACTGAGGAATCACGGGTAAAGGACATAGCTGAGACAGCTGATGAACCACAGAAGCAAATAAAAGAAGGTACCAGTAGTCCACAAGAGATGGACACTACTGGCAACAATCTGGTCACCGATGTAGATAAAGTGCTTGAAAATGCTCAGGAGCCAGCAGAGTGCCTGGCTGAGAATGCTTCTGAGAAAGTCTCAGAAATGGGGAAAATGGTAGATTCTGATCAGCAGTTAGTTGAGGGATACAATGACGATTCAAAGAAGACAAGCAGCACAAAGGAAACAGAGGTCAGTGTTTCAGAAAGAGCAGACAACATTGAGCATAAGCCAGCAGACAAAAAACATACTGAAGAGGCAAGAACTGAAGAAAGCAATATTGCACCAGGGGATAAAATTGCAGAACCTGATCATAAAGTAGAAAACAGAGCTGAGGAGAAGCATGAGAATAATATACAAATGGACACAGACCAACCAGCAGTTTCCAGTGGCTTGCCAGTTGAAAATAAGCTTGAGGATTCTGCAGCCAAGCAGATGCATGAACATGAGGCGTCTCCAGTACCCAATATTAGCATTAGCTCTGCAGAAAATGAAGCAGAAGATAAATCTGGCAATCGGGATAGTGTTGAAAACTCGCATCATGTTGATTCTGAAAGCACTAAAGAAAATGACACAGATTCAGGCAGAGGTTCCACTGCTGACAACAGCAGCATTGATTTGAACTTGTCCATTTCCAGTTTCCTCACTAAAAACAAGGAGAGTGGATCAATATCTTTACAAGTAAGAGTCAACAATTCTATTATAATAACAGAAGAGATACAGATCAGGGTAGCTAGCTTGCAGCCCATGCACTGGATTTGCCCCACCAACCCATAGGAAGTGGCTCACTAGCCTCCACAGCTTGTCTCTGAATCTGATCAGGAGATAAAATTTCTCTACCTGTTCTTTAGATAGGATCTTAAAGGTATGAGATAAAATCAGAAAATCTGGGATTCTGTCTCCATTCTAAGCCCAAGACTTAAGATCTCTGCCTGCTTTTTAAGAACAAAAGGCAGCATATTCCTCCACTCCAGCACAGGAGTAGGTGCAAAATAAAAGGCTGGGTTTCCAGCCTTTACTACACCAGTGCTGGAATAAGAAAGGCTGGAAATACTGAGTGTTTATGTGTGTGTAAGAGAACGAGAGAGTTGTGTATAGAACAGGTGAGCATGGTATGTGGTGGTGCATGTGTGTTTGGTCCATATGTGAGCTGTATGATAGTGCATGTGTATACCATGACCCTCAGAGGAGTAGTTAAATATCAATGTGGCCCTTAAGCAAAAAAATGTTAGCTAGCCTTAACAAAGGCAGTGTGTAACATACACACTAGAGGGATGTGGGTGGCGCTGTGGTCTAAACCACAGAGCCTAGGGCTTACCGATCGGAAGGTCGGCGGTTCAAATCCCCACGACGGCGTGAGCTCCCGTTGTTCAGTCCCAACTCCTGACCACCTAGCAGTTCGAAAGCACGTAGATAAATAGGTACCGCTCCAGCGGGAAGGTAAACAGCATTTCTGTGTGCTGCGCTGGTTTGTCAGAAGCAGCTTAATCATGCTGGCCACATGACCCAGAAGCTGTCTGCGGACAAACGCCAGCTCCCTCTGCCTATAGAGCGAGATGAGCGCACAACCCCAGAGTCGTCCACAACTGGACCTAACGGTCAGGGGTACCTTTACCTTTACATTTTTAACATACACACTATATAATATATTTTATGTTTACAACTAGATATCTGTCTACAAATTTAAGTGAAGGTTCCTGAATTCATGCAAAATAAGAATTTTAAGGCTGTCACCCTAGATATCCATAGCAGAGAGTAAATTACATTGAAATTATAAGTATATACTTCTGAATTAACAGCTTGAAAATAGGTTTGAGTTATCTTTCTGTTCTTGGTTACTTTTGTAAAAGTGAAGGTGGATTGCATATGTAGCAGTTATTTAGATGATTACTTCAGCCTTGTCTGTATATTCAGTAGTATACTGGTCCAAAATGCCCAGTTGAAGAAATTAATTCTTCTTTAAGAACATACCTCATAGCAAACTTGAGTCCATCTTTGCCCACCTTGTGAAAAGAAACAGAATTAAATAGAGAAATTTAGCATCTAATTCTGTTGATTGGAAACTGAAATCTTTGAACTTGCAGGCTTTGGGTTCTTTCAAAAATAAGTAAAGGTTGGACAGGTATGCTTTATGCAGCACAGAAATAATGCATGATTTTTTATTCAGGAAACTAAAAGACATAAGAAAACATTAAAGAAAACTCGCAAATTTGTTGTTGATGGTGTGGAAGTAAGTGTGACTACCTCTAAAATTGTAACAGAAAGTGATTCTAAAAGTGAAGAATTACGATATCTTCGGTGAGTTTGAAAATACCCATTCTTAATGACAGAGGATTTCTTCTCTGAATTAAAACAACTTTTCTCATGCTTGTTTTTAATAACTTACTGTGGTTTGATTATATTTAACAAAATTAATGTTGTCCCTTTAAATAACGTATGAATCAATCCAGACCATGATATCATCTGAGGCCCTTCTTTGTGTGCCTTCTCCATGAGAGGTCTGGCGGGTAACAACATGGCAATGGGCCTTGGTTGTGGAATTCTCTCCCCATCTCTTACATGGCACCTTCATTACATATTTTTAGATGCCAGGCAAAAACATTCCTCTTCTCCCAGGCCTTTGTGTAATTAAACAATCTATGGCCCAATAGGGGAGTATTGTTTTCGTTTATTACTGTGTTGTGCATTTTTGTGTTTTTATACTGTAAACTGCCCTGTAATCCTCGGATGAAGGACAGTATAAAAATTTAATAAATAATATATAAAATGCAGATGTTCGTTTCTGCACAGCCCCCCAATGCATCTACACTGTACACTGATGCAGAATTCTGAACTCGGTCTGTTTCTTTCTCCCCTGCAATACTGCTTCCATTCTCCTTAACTATTAGGCGTCAAGAATTAAGAGAGTTACGACTTCTACAAAAAGAAGAGCAGCGAGCTCAACAGCAGCTTAGTAATAAACTTTTACAACAAAGAGAACAGATGTTCAGGCGCTTTGAACAAGAAATGACGGTAAGGTTTGATTTCCATGTACCCACATTTTGCAGGCCCCTTATTTTGAGTTAATTTACTTAATGTAAGCAGCCTAGAAGTCATTCTAGGTATATCCTTGTGCTTGTTGCCACATTTCATCTTATGTATTATGAATGAAACTTGCATACCAAAAGCCTTAACTGAACTGCAAACTACCGCAATGGTAGCCCTGCATGTAGTCACTGGCTGCCAACAGTGGAAAAGGCAGTGAAGCGCTGCATTGTTTAGCTTGAGAGTGTCTTGTTAAGGCATGGTCAGTACTAGAATTGGCAGAATGTGGCCACTTCTTACCCTTGCAGGTTAGAAACATTTATTTTCTACTTGTAGGTAGTTAATGCAGCTTTCCAGGATTGCTATACAGAAGAGGAAGCTGTTGCATACTTTGACAACTGTAGAAAATATCTCAAAATAATTTCAGAGGCCCAGTTCATGATCTTTGCCTTTCTGTAGTAGACTGTGGTAACCAAAATACTGTGATCTTCTAGCCCATGTGCAATTTTTTTTTCTTTGCAGTGAAAAAACTTACTTGAAAAAGTGTTCCATGTATTGGGGGATCTGCTCATTCATTGGGCAGAGAAAAATTCTCCCTATTATATCTGAAACAGACTCCTGTATTAAAGATTGCATACAAAACAAAGCTTAACCACTATACCCTTAACAAAATAGTTTACATATGTTGAGTTCCAAATATTAGATTCTCAAGAGCTGAATTTCAGATCACTTCACCATGTGTTTGTTTGTGTTCAAGAAGGAAATAAACTTTATACTATCAGTCCCAGTGAGAAGATAAGAGTTCTGCCAATTTTTTTAAACTCTGTGCAATAACAATTAGTTCCACTTCTGATTCTGAGTTCTGAAGAATTTCTATGGGGTTTTAAAAGTATTTTTGTGCTTCTTAATGGCAGAAAAACCCAGGTAGTGCCTTTTCAATCAGTTAGAAAATCTAGGAACTGAAAAGCATAGGCAATTGTTACTTGTGCAGACTTCCACTGCCCTGCTTCAAACCCATCAAGTTCAGCAATAGGTAAATATAAAATTTAATGGAATTATTTTTCAGAGCAAGAAGCGGCAATATGACCAGGAGATTGAAAACCTGGAAAAACAGCAGAAACAGACAATAGAGCGCTTGGAACAGGAACATACAAATCGCTTACGTGATGAAGCAAAACGCATCAAAGCAGAACAAGAGAAAGAATTGTCCAAATTTCAGAACATGCTGAAAAACAGGAAAAAAGAGGTAAATACTATTTATTTAGTTGGAGGAAATAAGGTTGGTATTTCTTGGTCTCCAGTGATGTCTGTAGTCTTACTTTGAAAAAAAGATGTATCACCATAAGATGCCTCAATAGTAGATGTATTTTTATAGTAATATTTAGCACTGAAAAGTTTTTTAAAATAAAAAACAGCCATGTGGAATGAAAATAGTAACCTTAGATAGGAGCAAAGAAAATATAATGAAAAAACAATTACGTGGTCTAGATGTCTCCACCCTTATGATTTAAACATCATCGTTAGCATAGGAGTTTCGCCATTTATTTGGAACAGTATCAAATGTTATATGTAGTCAATACCTGTATGTTACAGACAATGTAAAATTGACCTAGGAGTTCAATAGGGAGAACTTCTAGAATCCATTGCACACATATCTGTCACATGTGCCTCTTTGGATATGTGTGACAAATAAAGATTTTCCTTACTATATTCAATACATATAAAAGCAGCACAAAGGTGGAGGGATGAGGATATTTGTGCATTGGTTCATGAAACATTCATAACAAAATGCAATGGTTTTTTGTTTTTCTTTTTACTTGTAGTTGAATTTGTTAAAAAGGTGATTTAATTAACTTTGTGTGGAAGAGTCTAGAACTCTGTGCTGTGGAAGACTACTCTGTGCCTCCAGAAAATCTTAAAACTGCAATCTTAAGCATGCATGCAATCTTTGTTTGCATGCATACTTCTGATAGCAAGATTTGTTGTCGCCAACTTTATTCTACTCATTACAAAGCCATTTAAACTAATAATCTAGATTCAACTGTTGAGCACCGCTAGCAGAAGCCTGCACGCGGACATTGGATAATGCAACAGGGCTTTCTTCCTCCCTCTGCACAGCATTAAAGTGGCTCAAATGGAGAAGGATAACCTCCAGAACAGCACACTGGAATAGGAGAGCAAGCTCTTGCCATTTGGCAAGATGAAACACTTGTGCTGCCATAACGATTACCATGGCACTACTTTGAATTATTCCCAGTGAACCTAAGTTAGTGATGACTGCAACTTCAGTGACTCTACCCTGAGTAGGACTAGCATTGGATACAGTGGTACCTTGGTTTGCATACATCTTGGTTTGCAAATGTTTTGGATAACAAACACATCAAACCCAGAAGTGCATGTCCCGATTTGCAACCTTTCTTTGGATTGCAACCCAATTTTTTTTGGATTACGAACAAATTTTGGGGGGAGGCCTCATTGGCGAAAGCGCACCTTGGGTTACTACCTGTTTTGGTTTACAAACGGACCTCTGGAACAGATTATGGTTGTAAACCAAGGTACCACTGTATAACCCTTGATCTTTCAGAATGACTCACATGGGGGATTGATTGTAATATATGTTAAGGACTAGATATGACCCAGTCAGTGATAAAGGCATTTTTTAAATTTAATTTGAGTTTAGTTTGAGTTCAGCAGAGAGCATAGTTATGTATCAAGTTCAGTTGATTTAAAATCAAACCAAATTGAAATTTGTACTCTTTCATTACTCTGGATGGGAGAAATATAGCTGTGCAATATGCAGAAATTCTACCTGTGATCTCATTGTTCTGCAGAAAGTGCCTGTAATCTTTTACTTCTCATCTTAACTTTTAAAAAAGCAGTTCAACAATTTCTAGATAATATACCAATTTTGAGGCATATAATATGAACAGATTGCACAGATTTCTAGATGCTTTCATTTGGTTTTTAAACTACTTTTCAAGATTTTTATACTAAGTAATATATGTCATTTAATCTCCAAGATACCATCACTTGTGTTTAATTTGCACAATATTGACTATTATTTCTTCTTTTTGCTGAATTTCTTGCACTCTGAGTCTATTGGTAATTGGGTCTCAAAAGAAAATCTGGTGAAGAGGTTTAATGCACTCAGGACCAATCTTTTTCATTGAACAGTAGCATGTGGTGATTTGGGCTTTGTTTTCTGTGGGTTCTTTGTCTTTTAAACAGCCATTTTTTTCTTGGATAGTTGTGACCTCCTAGTTCTTTTGTAGGAAATAACATCTAGAGTACTGAATCTCTTCATGAGAGTATGAAAAATATACAATCATACTTTTGATTATCTATATAACATGCATTATTATTTCCTGACAAAATGATCCTTTAGAGCCTTTGAAATACATTGCTGAAACATATTTGTAAGTGGTTGCCTTCTTTGAATGTCACTAGCTAGATAAGCTATATGAAACTGGACACTTGATTTACACTTTCCTCTGCTCTGCAAATGCCCCTTTTGAGGTGGCTTACTTTTATGAAAGTTGTTCTTTAGACAATTGTGTCTCAAATAAGACATAATGTCAACAGTAGCTGTTATTTTTGAGAAATCTAAACATCCTGCTATTTTGGAGCTTTTCCATGACGGTAAAATCATTTGTTGTCCCTCCCAATATCATTCTTCCTTTGACAATGGTCTTAAATTCCTTTGTGTTATACTGAATGATTGCATAAAAAGTAAATGTAAAAGCATCTAATTAGTAGTTGCATGCAAAATGAAACTAGTTTCTAGAATACAATTAGCTCATGCACTTCTTTGTAGAATGCAGTCCGCAAATGCTTTGTGCATGCTGCTTCTTCCATCCACCTTCTGCCAAGCTAACTCTTCTGGCTTCAATGCATGCTCTCTGATAACCTTTATAATGCCTGGCCTGCTCCTCTCGTATTCACCATAAAATGCTTGCTGTGGAGAAAAAGGGTTATCTTCCCCACCTTCTGCATGCTTGTGCACTATAGGTTTTTAATGAAGTGGAGAAAGCACCAAAAGAGCTGAGAAAAGAGCTCATGAAACGCAAGAAAGAGGAACTTTCTCAATCCCAGCATGCTCAGGTAACCGCAGCAGCTTCATGCTTCTAAAAACAACCAAGCAGCTTTGTTCACAATAGCTTTAACCATTCCATAGTGGTTGCTTTTTGTTTTCCCTCTGAGTAAATATGATATTAATTTGTAATGACTGACCATTCTTAAAACCGTAGCTCAAACGTGTCATATAAACAGAAGTGCAATCTATTCAGTATTCATTTACTTAGATGTGATTAGTTAGAACAACAGCCAAAGTTATAAAAATGCCATTTATGTAGTTAGTGTGTATTCAGGTGTGGATATGAATTTCAGGCTGTAATGTCTACTTTATTCAGGGCATTTACCATAAAGAATAATGTTATCAAAGTGTAAAAGTAGTAAATAATATTATTATAAGCAATTTTTCATTATATCTTACCTTTGAATCTTTTAATCCCAGGCAATGCAGTTGACATGATGGTGTCCATGTTTATTATTTAATGGCTTGCCTGTACTTTCTTTGTTCCAAGCATGCTATTGCAGCAGACATACTATTGATTACTTTTCCTGTCTGAAACGAAGCGCATCTGAAATATATAAGGATCTGGGTGTGTGGCAGTGTATATAGTGATTAAGGCTATGAAGAACTCTTCACTTGTTGTTGACATTCCTTGTCTTGGTATTAAATCCCAGACTAAGTACAGATAACTTCTGATATCCATGAATACTTCCTATGTATTCATGTACAATGAGACTGAAGTACTTCTGAAGTAATGCTTCAGGTATAATTTTTTTCAGTGAGCTGTATCACAGTTTCTGTACAAGGGTGTGAGGGGGTCAGGAGACAGCTGCTGAACTCCCTGAATGACAGAGAAATCTCAGGAGTCAGTGCACTAAAGAAATACAGGTGGAATGTTAGGGGAGGGAAAGAGAGTTAAAATAGAGGCATTGCCAGACTGTCCAAAGCCAGTTTATCTCATGTATGGAGCAGAATCCAGCTATTGCAGATATTCACAGTAGTGTATGCTACTGCTTTCTAAAGACAACTGTGTATATTTGAATATGCACATCTCTTGGAACTGGATATTTGAGAAGGTGTACATCCAGCCAATATTGTACTACATGAAGGCTTATTGAGTAACTACAGTCTTAAATATATTGGAGAAAATTCATTAATATCTTTTGGGCACAGAAAGTTAACAATATAGGTTAAATAGGGACCAGGTTGTAGGGCATTATCTAGCAAAATAAAATAAATACTGAATACATGCCATAAAGGTTTTTACTTCGTTTTGCAATTGGTGTCTTTATGAATACAGTGTAATTTTTTTCTCTCATAGCTCCACCCACATCACTGTAGGTATAAACTATAGCTTCAGAAATTTTACATCTTTTAACAGAAGTAATTCAGTACAACTTCTACTTTTAGGGAGGGAGGTTCTCCACTAATGAGTCATACAGTCTTATTGCTTATGTTCGGTGTTTGAATGCATGGTTTGTGCTTGCATTCTGACCTCGGAAGTACATTGTATTCTGCTCTGCAGGGCGTTGCTCAGGTTATGATTCAGTCTTTTCAGTTGTCCTCATGTACCCTCTTCAATGCAATAATGCAGGATGTAAGTCCAACATGCCAAAAATTGGATGTTTCCTCTGTAGTTCTAGCTTGTTGTTCTGCTTTTTCTCTGACACGCATGTGCTGATGAATTTTTTAAAAAAAATCTAAAAATGTGTTCATCTGCAAAAAGATTGCGATGGACAAACTGGGCAAATGAGACTTGTTGATTTTCAGCACATGTGTGAAACCAGTGCTATGTTTTGCTTTTCTGTGTGCAGTGAAACAGTCATTTTCCAGAATGCTCCCTGATACCACCTGACAATGGGTGTTCCCTGCTGTACCTTATAGAGTCAGCCATCCTAAGTTTTGACTCATGGGGCAAGGAACACCCTTGTGACATTTTTTTCTTCTCTGCCTTGTGCAGTAGTGGTAATTTATTTTTTAAACAAACCCGCTTCTACCTTTGTGTTCTCTCTTCTTTTCCACCAGATGGTAGTTGGGATTTTAGTAGGAAGGTGGAAAGTTTGCTTTGCAAACTTTATTGAAACGGCCTTTTGTTACATGGCTCTGGGAACAGGAATCTGTAGAACATCTAGGCTCCCCATCAGCACTGAATACCAAATCTCTCTGTCTCTTGTAATTGCATAACAATGTTAGTGATCACAAGCCTGACATGGAAGTCTATGTCAACTGACCTTTCGTTCACAAAACTACAGAATAGGCTGTGGTAATATCCTTTATCTAGGTTATTCTCATGTTTTGTGTTCTAAAACATACTCATCTGAACTGAGGAAGCCTCAGGACTGAAACACTACTTGCTTTCATTTCAGTTTAATAATCCAGCTCCTGCAATTTGGCAGAATTGCTGCTTGAGAAGGGCAGGTACATTTGCCAATTGTCTCACTTCATCAAAGCCAATAAGTAGACAGTGGACCTTTCTTGTTGTTGACATCTGTTTCTGCAGATCTGGATTTTTGGATTTGTCTCTACAAATTTTTGGTTTTTGTTGTTGGAGCTTTTTTCCTGCTTTTCATTAGAATTTTGATAGTGGTAAACTACAAACTTTTCCTTCCTCTCACATGCCCCCCCCCCCCCCGCATCCTCTGAAATTTGCTCTGGGGTTTCCTTCAACTCTCCAGAACAGATCTGTGGGGTCACAGGGAGTTGAGGCAATTCAATCCCTAAAACAGTGGTACCTCAGGTTACATACGCTTCAGGTTACATACGCGTCAGGTTACAGACTCCACTAACCCAAAAATAGTACTTCGGGTTAAGAACTTTGCTTCAGGATGAGAACAGAAATTGTGCTTTGGCGGCACAGCAGCAGCGGGAGGCCCCATTAGCTAAAGTGGTGCTTCAGGATAAGAACAGTTTCAGGTTAAGAATGGACCTCTGGAACGAATTAAGTACTTAACCCGAGGTACCACTGTATTGAAGTGAAGAAGGTAGCATTTGTAAAAAATTGATTCTGAGGGTAAAGCTTTCAGTTTTGGGGGGATGTTTAAAATAATGTACATTTTCTATAGTTTTCAGGAAACACAAGCTAACCAAAGTTGAACATACTTCAGTCTCACTGACTTTCATTAGGAGAGAATTAAAAAAAAGAAACTATATTTTAACTATATATATAGGTTGTACAGATATTCCACACTTACATAATTTATAATTTCCAGAAACTATGTCTGTGCCATTGATCTAATACAGTGTTTCCCAACCTTGGGTCTCCAGCTGCTGTTGGACTACAATTCCCATCATCCCTGACCATTGATCTTGCTAGCAAGGGATGATGGGAGTTGTTGTCCAAAAACAGCTAGAGACCCAAGGTTGGGAAACACTGATCTAATACATTTATAATGAGAGTGATACCTAAACTGTGGAATCATGCAGTAGGCTTCCAGGTCCCCCCTTCTTGTTAATGTTAACTCTGGTTTGGTGTTATGTTTACCTCATCACTAAATATGCTTAGTTTTTAAACTAAGATTTGAAAATTGCAGTGAAAATCTACTTTGCAAGTTTTGATTAAAACTAACCATGGTTAGCATGGGTGCAAACTTAATGTTGCATTGTAGTTAATGCTAACCAGGGGTAATTTACATGCAAAAAGGGAAAGGGACCTTAAGAACCTAATGTCCCCAAACACAGAGGATCACCACCATCACTGCTGCACTGTTCCATTGTCCATCTAATTTCTTTGCTACATGTGCTTTTCCTGACGAGGATGAATAAATAGAATCACATAAGTTGATTTTGGGGGATTTGGGTAAATGGATTCCTCATTTTCCTCCTCCCCGACCCACTTGATAGAAGCTGCTGTTTAATCCCTTGTAGCTTTAGCATGTGGCATAAAGAAGCTGCTGTTAGGAAAAGAAGTTACCAATTCTGATGGATGTACAAATCTTCCTATTTGGTGCTTTCTGTTGGTTCTTGTGAGATGAGTAAGAACATCAGACATCGGACTTTGATAACATCTTCATCAAATTGGTCAGATGCAATTTGTCTGAAGATTAATAGCAAGTAAAGAATTGCGATCAGGGCGGATGATTTCTGTGCAACCTGGCCTGGAGGTGAACTTTGCAGATTTGTTATTTATTTTCTCATTTGTGTCCATAAATCACACGTCTTCCTTTTATATGAACCTTTTGAACTACAAGGACATCAGATGTGACTTACCCAATGCATAAAACATGGGCCTGTCTCAACATGAAGTGTCCCTGTTGTATTTGATACAAGATTTCTGCATAAATTTTATTATATAATAGAGAGAGATGTCCATAATACCATGGGCCCGCCCCACACCTGGAAATAATGTGTAAGTGTTCAGACATTGTTAGATTTCC
Source organism: Podarcis gaigeae (assembly GCF_964106915.1). Lineage (NCBI taxonomy): Eukaryota > Metazoa > Chordata > Lepidosauria > Squamata > Lacertidae > Podarcis > Podarcis gaigeae. Next base: position 56,083,798 of record NC_139681.1, on the reverse strand, counting down.
ACACAGCCTTCTTTCCGTTGGTGGAATGATCTGTATAGGATTGGATCAACTTCTAATGTAGGGCCAATATTTCTAGTTATTTTCTGAGCTTGTGACATCTGTTTTCATAAAGCTCCTTTCCACAAAGTAGGTGATAAATACTTCACATGTAACCACTTCCATTAAAATAGCTACACATGACTTGTTAGGTTAATCTTTGGAAGCCCTTTTCTTGTGTATGTGCACTGTTCAAAATGTGCATCTGGAAGCCATTGGCCTCATTTCCCCAGCATTTGCTTATCTACCAGCCTCACATTACACGCTATAGATGGTGCAGCTTAATAAGTACGTCAGTTGCCTAATGTGAAACTGTTTACAGTGCCATTGAGGAGCCAATCTTCTAAATTCTGGATTTTGAATTTTGGAAGTGTTTGGTCTTTTAGGCTATCACGTGTCCTCTACTTGGTCTGGGTATCTTGCTCTGAAACATGAAAATACAATGTTGAAAATATAATAGGCATCTTTATCTTGGAGAGGATTCATGCGGGCCAGAGGTTTCCCCAGACTTTGCACATGTTCTGTAAAAGACAGATGTACACATTCTAACCTAAACCTTTTCAGTATCCTTTGCACAGACATTGAATCAAGACAGTTCAATTGATTCTCAAGAGTAATTTGCCATCCATTGTTCACAGATAGCAAGAGAGAGCTGGTTCTGTGCAGCAAATATTCTTGTTTATATGAAGGCTTTTTTTACATGGGTTAAATCCCCTCCCCAGTTTCCATTTCTCCTTGAAAGTAATGATTGAGACAGAAAATACATTCTCATTCCACAAAATACATTAAACCTACCTTAGTCACAATAATTTTCAGCCATTTATTTATATTTGCTGTTCCTTGGACTATTCTGACCTTCATCCCACCCTGCTTTCTTCCTCCTTAAGTGATCCCAGCCATTTATGGATCATATAATGGACATGTCACAATAGCACTATGTACTGAATCTGATATGGCTATTTGTCAACATCAAGAAGCCTTTTAGAGTAAAGGCAGTGATCAATCCCAGCCCCCCAGGGATCATGAAATGGACACTTTTTACAGCTATTTTTGTAACAATCTACCAAAAAGAAAGAAACCAGAAAATTTCGGGGGGGTGGGGGGCTTTCTTTTAATTTTGAACAAGTTTTTTCTGAAGCAGCTCAGCCCTAATCTTGTCATTTGTTGCTTTCCTAAACAGAATTTAGTTTACTTGGTAATTTAATATAACTGCATTAATGATAATTTGCAAGCAAATTTGTATAAGATTTGAATATGGTCCTTAAATTAAATATTCTCTAAGTTGTGTGTGTTTTTTCCATATTTGCTGATTAGCATAAAGTCTGTAATGGCTTGGCATACAAAGACATAGCAGGGTACAGCAACTGATCTGACAAGCTACTTGCCCACGAAGAATTAACTTGGGCTGGCAAGTGGCTGCCCGTAAGGCTGTCTCATATATAATTGACCAAATTATATGTTTGCTGAAAAAGCAGTACTTGGTGGAGGGAAAAGAAAGAGAGAGAACTCATAGGGCCCATTAGTTTCCCAGTATAGGTTTGCTACTGTTGAGAAATGCATGTTTCTCCTCACACTTTATAGTGCTGAGCACTTCAAATGCTGTGGTAAGTACAGCAAGCTCACTTGCTGTGTAAATGTTTTAATTGACCCTTAGAAAATAATGTTGTGATTTGAATATGGGTTACCCAGGTTCAGATCCCTGTTTGAAGTTTGGCTTGTGGCAAAGTGTATGCATCTTTCGCTCTCCGCATATTGCGCCTTACCTGCTAGTTGTGAGCTAAAAGGCTGCTCCGAGATCCTTTAGAAGAAGGCTGTATACAAATGAAGACATCTCTGACTTGTGCATAATTTACTCAATTTGGCTTAATTTCTGATAGGAACAAGAGTTTGTACAGAAGCAGCAGCAAGAACTGGATGCATCGCTAAAGAAAATCATTCAACAGCAAAAAACTGAGCTAGCTACCATTGAGCGGGACTGTCTGAACAATAAGCAACAACTCATGAGAGGTATTTCTCCCTTTCCCCCCAGTGTTGGATTACTGTTCATCAACTTAAAGAAGCATTAAGGGCTCTGGGCACCTAGTACAGCTCACATGCAAGCCCCATGAAACTTGTGGAATGAGTCATGTCCTAAATTTATGTCCTTCTAGTGAAGGCATGAAAATCCACTGAAGACTGTAGCTGTACATAAGAGTCTTTATTAGGCAAGCAGAAAATGGTGTCCAGAATCTATTTTAAAATGGCTTGTCTGTTTCTGAAACAAACCTACTTATGTCTACAATTTTGGTGAATTGTCATTGGATAACTTGATGGGGAATAATTTCTTCAATGCATTTCTCCATTAAATATTTCATTGGGGTTATTCTGTTATTGATTGCTTCGTGAAATACATTGTATAAGGAATGTTTTGGGGGTGACTCCTCTGTAATTTTGACAGAATTTTTCTTCCCTTCTAGCCCGTGAAGCTGCAATATGGGAACTAGAAGAACGACACTTGCAGGAAAAACACCAACTGCTAAAACAGCAACTGAAAGATCAGTACTTCATGCAAAGACATCAGTTGCTAAAACGGCATGAAAAAGTTAGTGCAATCCTAGTTTGTCCTCTTTGCTGGCTCCAAATTCTGGATCAAATACATCCCGTCCTACCACATTTATTTATTTATTTATTTATTTATTTATTTATTTATTTATTTATTTATTTCCTTTTTTTCTTTAGTATTTATTTGATGCACTGATATTTAGTCCCAATGTCAAAACAGTGCCTTAAATTCAGGGAGGGAGGGACACACAAACACTTTAGACCACCATTTCCCAACCTCACAAGCGGGTCACAGTACCTGAGCAAGTGAGGTGCGGCCTTTATAAGTAAAACCCCAAAAAACTATTGCTTTTGCTCTGAACTGGTATGATGAATACTTCTTGCAGGTTTTTGTTTGCATATTATAATGCTGTGTTGGCACATGTAACCAAATGTCAGAATGCTGCTCCCACCCTAGCATGGAGGCAAGTTTGCTCCCTGCATTTCCCGAGAAGGCATAGGTGGTTTCTTCTGTGGAGGGGGGTTAGGAAATGGACATGTGCCTTTCTACCCCTAAAGTGCAAGGGCAGGTGTCAAGCTTTATAGGCTTGGCACCACCCTCAGTCCATCCTTCCTTGCTTAGTCAAACTAATAAATAAGATCATTATCTTATTTATCAATAATGATCTGAGACCATGTCTAAGAACCATCAAAACCTGCATCAACCTACTTGTTGACAAAATACAAGCTCAGCTACCCCATTGATACTCGCCAAAATGGACTTTTTCATGAATATAACTATTTAAAATATCCATAATTTGTTATATTAACACAGCGGTTTTTGAATAAAAGTTACAGCTTTTGAAGCAATATATTGCAGTCAGATAGCTGGTCTTACATTCCTATAAATAAAATTATGAATAGCATTATATTTCTTTAAATATTTACACAAATTTCATACCAATAGGGGTGTTAAGGAAAGTTTTCCTTGGATGCCTCAAGTAATGGTTATAAAATAGACAAAATTGCAGTTAAACAGATGGATGTTGAAGGCCTAAGCTGCAAAATCCATGTGACAATAAAAAGATGTGTTACTATACCAAGCAAATTTGGACTTGTGGGTCATTATACCCAAAGTAATAATAATAATAATAATAATAATTTATTATTTATACCCCGCCCATCTGGCTGGGCCTCCCCAGCCACTCTGGGCGGCTTCCATAAAAACCAAAAATACAATAAAATATCACACGTTAAAAACTTCCCTGAACAGGGCTGCCTTAAGATGTCTTCTGAATGTCAGGTAGTTGTTTATCGCTTTGACATTTGCTGGAAGGGCGTTCCACAGGGTGGGCGCCACTACCGAGAAGGCCCTCTGCCTGGTTCCCTGTAGCTTTGCTTCTCGCAATGAGGGAACCGCCAGAAGGCCCTTGGCGCTGGACCTCAGCGTCCGGGCAGAGTGATAGGGGTGGAGACGCTCCTTCAGGTATACTGGACCGAGGCCGTTTAGGGCTTTAAAGGTCAGCACCAACACTTTGAATTGTGCTCGGAAACATACTGGGAGCCAATGTAGGTCTTTCAAGACCGGTGTTATATGGTCTCGGCGGCCGCTCCCAGTCACCAGTCTAGCTGCCGCATTCTGGATTAGTTGTAGTTTCCGAGTCACCTTCAAAGGTAGCCCCACGTAGAGTGCATTGCAGTAGTCCAAGCGGGAGATAACCAGAGCATGCACCACTCTGGCAAGACAGTCCGCAGGCAGATAGGGTCTCAGCCTACGTACCAGATGGAGCTGGTAAACAGCTGCCCTGGACACAGATTTGACCTGTGCCTCCATGGACAGCTGTGAGTCCAAAATGACTCCCAGGCTGCGCACCTGGTCCTTCAGGGGCACAGTTACCCCATTCAGGACCAGGGAATCCTCCACACCTGCCCGTCTCCTGTTCCCCCAGAAACAGTACTTCTGTCTTGTCAGGATTCAACCTCAATCTGTTAGCCGCCATCCATCCTCCAACCGCCTCCAGACACTCACACAGGACCTTCACTGCCCTCACTGGTTCTGATTTAAAAGAGAGGTAGAGCTGGGTATCATCCGCATACTGATGAACACCCAGCCCAAACCTCCTGATGATCTCTCTCAGCGGCTGCATGTAAAGGGTAGAGAATCACTGGTTTAGACAATAAATAAATGAAAACTATGAGTGATGGTAGTAGGTAAAAGGAGAGCTGCAAATTTTGAAATGATATGATTTAATGATCTTTTCAGTTGGCTGAAATTTGTATGTTGTTATTACTGCTGGTTGACTAACCAGTTATTTTTTAAAAAAAAGATTTATCTTCAGTTTTTCTGATACAGAAAATTTAATTATGATGTGTTTTATTTGCACAGGGTAAAATGTATATTAAATACTTTAAATGTACTGTTGAAATGGCGACGAGACCGCATTGGCCTATTTATTCTGAACGTTTGTAAGTGATGCCAGTAAAGGTTTGATATATAAAATGCATTTCCCCTCATTTTTTTTTAAAAGGAAACAGAACAGATGCAAAGATATAACCAGCGGCTTATTGAGGAATTAAAAAACAAGCATACCCAGGAAAGAGCTCGATTGCCCAAAATCCAGCGTAGTGAAGCAAAAACTAGGATGGCAATGTTTAAAAAGAGCCTAAGAATTAACTCCTCAAGCACTCCGGAACAAGATCGTGAAAAGATTAAGCAGGTAAAGCAATTATTTTAGACAAAGGGGTAATCTGCATACACACATTATGCAGTTCTGTGAAACTCTCAGTTCAAAATCTGATGAGTCCAAGTCTCTGGAAGTGATGTCATCAACTATGTGTGTGTGCTTGAAGCTGATTTACTATTAACCTATTGAATCTAGTGGGCCAATTAGAATTGGTTTAAGAACCAAGTCATATTGTTGCTTATGTGTTTTGTGGATCAGATTCTTCAGGTAAGATCCACATTTATCCAGTATGTACTAAGAATGAACCAAGAAGGTTTTTGCAAGCCCATGTTTTTTCAAATCTGTCTAATATTAATTATTTCAATATACTGTTTTTGAATGTTACACTGTCATTTAATTATATGCTTGAGTCTATAAACATTTTTAAAATTCTAATTTAAGTCCTCCTGTTTCTCTGAAAGTTTGCTATTCAGGAAGAAAAAAGGCAAAAAAATGAGAGACTGGCTCAACATCAGAAACATGAAAATCAAATGCGAGACCTCCAGCTGCAGTGCGAAGCCAACATTAGAGAATTACATCAGCTGCAGGTTAAACAATGTTAATCCCAAATGTGCCCCTTTATGTTATTTATACATGGGATAGGTCTGTTTTGAGTGTGATGGCACTTTGTGTGCTGCAGTTACATGTGACACTTTGTAGTTGTGGTACTACACACAGTGTTTCTGTTCTTTGTTTGTTTGTTTTTTACAAATGAATCTGCACCAGTTTTTCTTTCCAAGGCCCTCCTCTAAGTCTCCACACCTTCTGAAGTCAGGTGGGTGATATCCAGAAAGAGGGCCCTTCTCTGTGGTAGTGACCTGCATGTGGAATGCCCTTCTTTGTGAGATTTATGTGCCAATGAGTTTGGTATCTTTTTGGTGTTAGGTGAAAACATCTCTTATTAATCCAGATCTTCCAGCATGTCTCTTAGCTGGGTTTAGCTGCGGATTTGTAGCAGTGTTACAGTTTTGTTATTGCTATGATCTCTTCTAACTTTTTCAACTGCATGAAGTACCGTATTTTTCCCTCTATAACACGCAGATTTTTTCTCCTAAAATGGAAGGTGAAATGTCTGTGCGTGTTATAGAGCGAATGTGTGGTCCCTGGAGCCGAAAAATCAGGCAAAAATCAAATCGCGCTTCACGGAGAAGGGAAACCTGAAAAGAGGAAGCGGCTGCTTTCCTGCATTCTGCCTCAGGGTCTTACTGCCCACCCTCCTCTGTTTCGTTGCTGTGTTTGCTGAAACGGAACAAAGAACAGGGAAAGCCCCTCCCCTCCAGGCAAGCAGAGGGGAAAGCAGATTCCTCTCTGTGCTCCGGTGCTGCTAATTCCTCTCTGTGCTCCGGTGCTGCTGGGGGAGAGGGGGGGGGAGGGAGAGAGAGGGGGGAGGGAGAGGGAGAGAGAGAGAGAGAGATTGCTGGCTTGGGTGGGGGGAAACATTTGCCTTTCTTTCCTCCCTCCCGTTAAATCCCTCTCCTGCATTCTTAGCCAGCTGCTTCTCTGCACACCCCTCTCATGTCCCTTCTTTGTTTTTCCTTCGCTCCCCACTTAAAATGTGGTTACAAAGCATAGATCCACATGGATCCTCAGGATCTTTGCATTGGGTCACCCCAAATTCACCATCAGATCACATAGCATGTCCATGGCTACAGCCCGCACCCAAAAAACCATGCACCCACTGTTGCCTGGGGCTGCAATGGTGCAAAAACATGGTTTAAAGCATAGATCCACATGGATCCTCAGGATCTTTGCACTGGGTCACCCCAAATTCACCATCAGATCACATAGCACGTCCATGGCTACAGCCTGCGCCACAGCATGAAGCACAAAAATGATACATCCACTGTTTCATTCAGAATGTTTTTTCCCTTGTTTTCCTCCTCTAAAAACGATGTGCGTGTTATGGTCAGGTGCGTGTTATAGAGCGAAAAATACGGTATATTTGTGTATCAACATTTTCCTGTGCTACATGTAGCTGTGGAAATTTTGGCAAACTGAAGACCAGGGAATATTTATACACAAAATGGACTTTGTACAGAGTGTAGAGAGAAGCAGTGCTTTTTTTCTGGGGGGATACAGGGGTATACATACCCCTAAACATTTTGTGAATCTAAGTTTGGCCTCATTGAGGGGCAGTATTTCAACATGAGTAGGAAAATGAGAGTACCCCTAAATATGTTTTTTAGGAAAAAAAGCACTGGGGAGAAGACAACATGAGGTTTTTGGATGGGCTGATCTCATAAAAGCTATTACCTTTTTATTGAAATAGAAGAATTTCTGTGTGTGAGAACCAATTCTGATAGATTGCATAACTTTTTGCAACTTAAAAAAAAATGTGGGAAAACCCGTCAGTCTGCACTATAAATCTTGTGATTCTAGCTCTGAGATACGTTCATAGTTTTAGCTTCAGATAAAGTTTTTAAAAACCATAATACATATTCTTCATGCCCTGTTTGAAGAATTCAAGTAACAGTTTCTATTGAAAAGCTAAAATCTTGATAGAGAACATTGCTATGTAAGAATTATCTTGGCTACTGTACAGATTAAGCTAATTAAAGAATTAGGTCAGCATATGCTTCTATACAAGTAGCCAAATGTCTAATCTGATTTAGTTTTACTAAAGGATTATCTGTATCCCATTTTCAGAATGAGAAATGCCACCTGCTGGTTGAACACGAGACTCAGAAATTAAAAGAGCTGGATGAGGAACATAGCCAAGAACTTAAAGAATGGCGAGAGAAACTGAGACCAAGGAAAAAGGTAATGCAGATTGACTTTGAATCTCTAATAGAATATTATATTCTATACTAATACTATATGGGGCACTTGGTTTTGTAGCTTGTCTCTGATAGATCAAAAGCTAACACCAAGCTCATCATGTTTATTTTGTTTAAATGTTCTTGTTGTTTGGCATTAGACATTAGAAGAGGAATTTGCTCGTAAACTTCAAGAACAGGAGGTTTTCTTTAAAATGTCTGGAGAATCAGAATGCCTTAATCCATCAACGCAAAGCCGGATTTCTAAATTCTACCTAGTCCCTAGCCTGCACTCCACTGGATCATAAATTTGGAGCCTCTGTGAGGTGGCTTTGGGTGCGTCTTTCAGCTTCTCCTCTTCAGCTTCTGTCACAATGAAATCTAAACTCTGCATCCAAGAACCTCAGTGGAACTCCATCCACCTTCAGTGGAGACAATCAGTGATATCAGATATAGAAGCACAAATGTTGGTCTTGAAATCCAATATGATATATTTCATGTATTTCAAGGATAGCCATTTGAAAACTGGACTGAAAAAAATGTATCCAACTGTGTTGGCACTGGAAAGCAAGCCTAAACTATTAAAGATAATCTGCAATGCCCCAGGAATAATTGTAGAGGATTCTTAGGCAGATATACTACTACTCATTTAACCAAATATTTGTTGTGTTATGCCCATTACCTCGTGAGGAAATGGGTCACTAGCCTCATTCAGTGCCTGAAACCTGTAAACATGCTGGGTTTTTGTTTTTTAAAGAGGATCATGTTTCTTTATCACTAAAGAAGCCCTCGTTACTGATATTACTGTAACAGAAATGCTTGCCGCTGCCACAATTTTTGTCAAATCCTTGCACTAAAATATGTAAAAGTTTAAAAAAGAGTACTCCTGTCTACTTTAAAATATACACCTTATTCCTCTACAAACTGAAATAAAACAATATCATTTATTTCTCAAGAAAAAGTGTGCAAAAATTGCACCCCCATTCTCACTCCCACAATTAGAGAAACGTGAACTGAATGGATTCTCTCCTTACTCAAAGTAGCAGTTTTGAAACTCCAGAGCAGAAAATGGCTGTGACTGTCCCCGTTCGTACAAATCAATGCTGATGACTGGATTGCAAGGCATGTTTTCTTTCAAAATGTATGTTGATCTATAGAAGGATTTAAGTTACATGTATAGACAAACGTTTAATCTGCTTCATTGTTTTACCATGAAGTAACTAAAGTTAAATGGTTTTATTTCTAAAATTCATAGTTGTATTATAACTTATTTGCTGTGGGGGTGGTATAGAAATATTTATCATGTTGTTGGCAGGAGATGTGCCTGCATTAAACAGCAGCTGCTGTCTTTTCAGGCTTCAGATCTGAGTCATATCAAAAACAGTATTGTAGACTGTCCTTTTGATATGCCAAAGTTAGATTTGTAATATAAATGTTGGTTGCTTCCTGTTTTTTCGCAGCCTAATCTTTTAGTAGGCAGCTTTGAATAATCAATTGTAAGTTTTCACATTTGCAGTCTTTTCATTAAATGTGAATACTGTCCAATTTCTTACAAATTTTATATTATGTCAGCAGCATTCCTGCATGTGAAGGAAGCAGATTATAAAAATATATAGTACTTTAATCAAGTGTGCTCAATACTTTGGCTACTGAATCCAGATACTGTGGTTGATCTTATCAGATCAGATTGTTTAATTGTGACAGTATAGTAAACATACTTTGAAGATGCATGTTTCAGTTAAATTTTGTTTTCCTTTAATCATAATCTACCTAACAAATATTTCATAGCTAGCCTTAATACTTCACATTTTATTTTATAAATATGTATTGTGTACCAGGTTGTACATTCGCATATACATCACCTAGAATGTGGCATTTTGCTCTTTACAAAGTTCTGAAATCTGTTTATTCTGAATTGTTTTGGTGGGAAAGTTTTCAAAAGCCTTTACTTTTTTTTAAAGTCACCTTTACGAAATAACTAGTATTGATTATAACATTAAATACTGTTTCTATCTGTTTAAAAAACTCTTTAAAAATCTCAAGTTTGTGGATTCCTTTGGGGAGTTGTGTGTGTTGTGTGCTAGTCTGAAAGGATTCTGTGGTGTTGCTGTTTCTTGGGGTACCAGAACCAAAATGAGCACCAGAACTCGGTTTCTTCCTATATTGATAATTGCCTGGTGGCATTCTTCCATCATCATTGCCCTGTGTTGCATATAAAGTGTTCATTTCTTTGCATGTTTCACATGCTACAAAATCAGACCTTTATTATCCCAACATGGTTCCCGGTGTCATGACACATGATGTTAGGGTCAGGTGCCAAACCATGGTTCAACTGTCAGAAATGTGCGTGTGTTTTTCCCCTTGTACTTGCATACTCTGGTTCTCTCTTTATTTTCCAATTCATGGTAATCCTAGGTTTCCATGACATCAAAATCAGTGGTGCTATGGTTACTATATACCGGAAATTGATCTAGAAGCAACTTGATTTGTATATACAGTACATTTGTTGCATTTTATCCAATTTGGTTATTCCTGGAAACCAGGGATAACCAGGTCCTGCAGGAGGAAATTAGAATATAAAAGGGACTCTACAAACAAAGGGAGAGTCAAACCATGCTGTGTGTATGTGATGTCTGAACCTAGCCACAAATTGACAGGGTAAAGGCTGGCAGTCAGATAATGCATTAATTAGAGAGGCCCCATGAGAGGGGTCTGCCCTTTGTGCCACCAAGTTCCCCACCATTATAAAAGCAGGTTTAATTGTACAAAAAAGTTGCATTTTTGTTTTGTGTTTGGCTCCCCCTCCTGGCTGAAACTTTGAGCACCTGCACCTGATTGGTTTCCCTGTTCAGGGAAGTTTTTAATATGTGACATTTTAGTGTATTTTTCATCTCTGTTGGAAGCCGCCCAGAGTGGCTGGGGAAACCCAGCCAGATGGGCGGGGTACAAATAATAAATTATTATTATTATTATTATTATTATTAATAATAATAATAATAATAATAATAATAATAATAATAATAATATTATTCCCTATGGAGGTACACAGTGGAGTTTATTGAAAATGATATCAAGATATGGCTTTGATTTGATGACGTGAGAAATGGCTTCCTTCACAGATAATCTAATGAAGGAAAATACACTGCCATTAATATTGAAGCTCAGTTTTGTTGCTCTACTTACTACAAGGGCACCAAAAAACCCTCATAATTCTGAGCTAAGCTGATTATGTCAAAGGAGAAAACTTTTTACTGAATCACTTTCTTTATTTTAGCTTGTCAGTTGCAAGAATCATACCACCTAAGGTCAGTTTGCAGTTCCTGTCACCTATGGATGGAAGAGGTCTCCAAGCAGATTGTGTTGCTGCAGCTTGGAGGCAGGAAATGCCCAAAACTTCTACAGAAAACTTTTCTGCTCTCTTTGTGTTGAGGCTCAGTCCATTTCCTGTCTCAACTCGGAGAAACATTCTGTTTGGAATCTTTAAGGCTTTTCCTTTATAGCCAACCTGTTGTTTTTTCTCCTTTTTATATTGAGTCTTTTGTTCTTATTTGTTTTCTACAGCTGCTCTTCTTCTCTTTTTCTCTTACTGTGTAAAAAAGAAAAAGGAAAAATTCCCTCACCTTTCCTCACTGTTTCCTGACTTTTTTTCTTTCCCTCCCTTTCTAAGCTCCATCCTGAGCTGTGAGGCTAGGATTTTCCACTTTCTCATTATGGGGAAGACAGACAAACCCCTACAGTTCCGGCCTACTTCTTTGAAGGGGGGGGGGGAGCCGAGTTTTGGGGTTGGGGCCACATTTGGCAGTAGCTGCAGCAAGCATCCAGGGGGCCGCTATTTCTGAAGATCCCAGGGAGGGCCCTTGCAAGTGCAGCCTCTTCCTTTGAGTCCTGTGCAAGGGACACCCAGTGTTAATTTTCTAGAAAAAGAGGTGCTGGACTCACCACGAACACCTCCCTTGTTCTCTTATATTGGCAATAGTGCCTACCTGAGAGGGGCTGAAATGGAGTTCTGGTGAGTTGCGGCTGGGAGGGAAACGGGGGATATCATCCTCTGCTGCTTCATTGAGTCCTAAACCAACCAGATCTGAGACTACAACATCTGGAGGCAGCAAGGAGCGAAGAAACGGGCAAGCATAATGGCGGCCGTTCCTGAGGAGATGCAATCCATGCCCGGTGAACGACAGGCACTTTCCTCACTGAGCCCTCAGGCTCAGCATGGGAAAGTAATACATATTCCGTTGTGTTAGTCCTTGTGGATTTTGTTGGTTTCCAGAATGGTTTTTCTCCCACTTTTTCTGGTTGTTTCCTATTTTGTACACATTTTATCACATTTTGTGCTGTTGAGTTTTGTTTTCTCCTGAGCTGTTCAAGAAATAGGACTGAGCCTCAACAGGAAGAGAGCAGAAAACTCATATAGGCATTTCCTGCCTCCAAGCTGCAGGGCAGGCAACGCAATCTGCTTGGAGCCCTCTTTACATCCTCAGTGAAATACCATTCATGGTAAGAACAACTTTTCCTTTATCCTACTTTCATTTAAATCAGTGGAACATAGGAATACTGTTGGATCTTAAGATTCTAAATAATCTCTTTGGAAATTGATGCTACTGATTTCTTCTGGAGCACACATTTTTTATTCTTGCTAAGGTGTTACTATTTGTTTTCTTTAGAAAAGCTTCTTACCAAAGCACGAGTTCTGGCCCCTTGAAAGTGCTATTTTAAGGGTTGGGATGTGGTTTCTTTTATCTCTAGGCAGAGATACAATAAAATTTCAGAAGGAAGAATGTCAATTCAGTTAGTGCTGTACTTGAAGTATTTGCCTGTGAGCCGCCTACTCTTGGTAGTAAACTTTTTTTTAATTGGTGAATTAGAATTATATCTGCCCCTGCCCCCACAAGCTTTGAAAGTTCATTTTCATTTGAAAGCATAGGAAGTGAAGCCCATATATTTCAAACAAAATATACTGCAAGAAAGATCTGTAGAATCAGGACTGTGGTCCATTACCTATTTTGTAGGAATCTATACTTTTCTTCCACTAGCCCTGTTCTTTCTGTGTCTTGAAAGAAAAGGGCTGTTAATGCCAAAAACCACACTGGCCACTGCATTTTGTACCAGCTGCAGCAAGGGTGTAGATAGGACACAAGCACAGGCAATTCTGACCACAGCTGCCACCACTTGGATGGCAGCTGAAGGACTTAGGTATGTTTTGCCTGATAATGAGAATGAGAGGAGAGATATTAGCCATCTTCAAATATTTAAACGCTTTTTTGCCACAGAAAACCAAAATTCAGATAAATGACTGAAAATATTTTGATGCTCTTAAGGATGCAATCCTGTGCATGTTTAAAGGTAAAGGGACCACTGACAATTAAGTCCAGTCGCGAACGACTCTGGGGTTGTGGCGCCCATCTCGCTTTACAGGCTGAAGGAGCCGGCATTTGTCCGCTTCCACAGTTTTTCCAAGTCATGTGGCCAGGATGACGTAAGCCGCCCCTGGTGACACCAGAGCAGCGCACAGACACACTGTTTACCTTCCTGCTGGAGCAGTACCTATTTATCTACAGTGGTACCTCGGGTTACAGACGCTTCAGGTTACAGACTCCACTAACCCAGAAATAGTACCTCAAGTTAAGAACTTTGCTTCAGGATGAGAACAGAAAGCGTGGTGACAGTGGGAGGCCCCATTAGCTAAAGTGGTGCTTCAGGTTAAGAACGGACCTCTGGAACGAATTAAGTACTTAACCTGAGGTACCACTGTACTTGCACTGCGTGCTTTCGAACTGCTAGGTTGGCAGGAGCTGGGACCAAACAACGGGAGCTCATCCTGTTGTGGGGCCTCAAACCGCCAACCTTCCAATCGGCAAGTCCAAGCAGCACAGTGGTTTAAACCGCAGCGCCACCCATGTCCCTTAGCTGGAAGTAAATCCCACTAAGCTAAACAGGAGTTCTCAGCAGCTATGTATAGCATTGCACTTGAAAGATAATGTTAAGAAGAAACATGGGCACTTTGTATCAAAACAAAATGGGGTTTGAAAGAGGGAAACACATTTTTTCCATTCATCTACCAAATGACTCACCCTTGCCTACCTGTATAATATGCAAGCATATCAGGAAACATAGTGTAAACCACACAGCTCATGGGAGAGAGGAAGAAAGAAACTTAACACATTGGAAGTAACTTTATTTTTAAAAAAGTAAATGTCTCAGTAACAGATTCAGCTGGTTTAAATGCACAACCAATTGCTTGATCGGTTGAAAATACTATTTAATATGATGTTTGTTCCAAAGTTGCAAAACCAGAGAAACAGTATGCCAGTTACAGGAAATTCATCTTACCCTGTTTGGAATCCCTTGAGCACAAGTCATCATGTCAAGGGTCACAGATCCAGACATAATTAGTGCACTTAAGGGCTTATATGTAATTCTAAGTCCCTTAGCAAACAGCTCCCAAGCTCAGTACCATGTCACAAACTAATTTTGATTAGCTACCTAGGTATGTTGGAATTCATGGAGAAAAAAGTTCGAAGCCCCACTGGACACATTTAGTGGAAGTCTTAGGTCACACCAGAAAGCCATGCAACTATCTACCTCTTTGTATTGTAGAAAACTGGTTTTTATTTCACAAGATGGCGAACTGCAGCTATCAATTTCTACTTACATGTTTGATAAGGATGGAGGCAATAGGTAACCTGTCCAGGAAATGTGTATTTCTAGCACTGGTGTTAATTTTTCTAATTTGATCTTCCTTGATCTCTTAGCTAAATTCTGAATCTTTTGCTATCAGTTATGGAACACTAAATTTGTATCTTGAAGCAAATGGAGGAATTAAGGTTGACCTATATCCAGCAATGTTTTTAACAAATTACAATTCCGTAACATCTTGAGATGTGTCGCAACATCAGGATTTACATTGATAAATTTCCTATGGCCCAAAAACATGTCCCTCCAGACTTAGCTATCACTTTATTGCTGCCATGATCGCATGTATAATAACGGGATAGAGTATTCACACTATACAACATTAGTTTCTTGATATGTTGATATGATTTAGGACACATGAAAATAAACTTTATTGACTTTGCACAGACTCGGGCATGTTGCCTAAATTCCCCTTGCTGCACATCATTCTATGCTAATAGGGATTGCCGCACCTTAAAAACAACAGATGGCTTAGGAGAAGCTCACTGCAAGCAGGCAGTAGAGGAAGAAATGGTCATAGATAAAACTGCTCACTTTTGAAGGTGGGCAGGCTGCTGTACTTATATGCATAAGCTTCCCTGACTTTGTCTGTCATAATACTTCAGTGTCTGGTTTCTGTTGAAGTGAGGCTAGAGTGTAAACAAGCTCTAATCAGGAAGCTTTATATTAAAAAGGCACTTTTATAGTAATTAAAACCACAGCAGACATTTTAAAAATTGTTTCCAACAAAGTGCTTATATACTAACAGCCCCAAGGTCCTTCACATTTTTGCAATGCATTTTATAACAGATTAAGTGGATTTAATAATAATAAAGTGTAGCCTATGGTTATGCATCCTGCTAGCATATAGTTGAGTATTATCACAACTGGCATAGCCTTTACTCTTAAATCCATATTCTTGATTATTTTGGATATGCTTTCTCCTACTTCAAAGGAAGATACATAACCTCTGACTCCAATCCTTTCAACTTAGGTTGAGTTTCTGTTTAAGATTTCTCATGCTAATCTTCATCCAGAGAAACTAAAGTGTGAGTTTCCTGGGGAGTAAGTTACAACTTTTGAGGCTATGCTGTTATAAAATCCTTGGGTTTAGATGAGGGCTATACTCTGTTCCAGCCAATTCATATGGGACAACAAGCAAATGAGCCATTAGTTCAATATGTACTACTGGAAGCCACCCATATCTTATAAATAAGATAAAATGTTATGAAAACCATTCCCAAAGTACCAAGTGTTAGTCGTCACTTGCTGGAAGTCACTGGAAACGGGGGTTTTGTCTCCACTGAGATAAAAAAGCAACCATAAGCAGCTGAGAAATCTTCTGCTCAAATTTGTGTTCTTAGATTAGACCCCAATGCTTCTCCTTTTCCTTCGGCCAACATACACTGCTTCACCTAAGAGAGATGGAATAAGATGAAGAAAGTGTTACTTTACAGGTACAAGTACACATTTTCCCAACTTTCATGCTACTGTTAGGAACTAAAGAGCAGCGCACTTTGGCCTCTGCCATTTGCCATGGAACAAGAACCACTGCACTTCCAACTGTCCCTCAGGATGGGGAGGCCAAGGAAGGAGCTGCCTGAAAGACCACTTGGCTCCAACTGTCCTGGGACTGCAGAAGCAAGCAAGGATACTCGTGACTGCAGCCACAGGAACAGAAGCTATCAGCCGCTATTCAAGCAAGGGAAGATCAATCTGGCCACATCCTCAGCCTCTTCCCTCAATTCCCCTTCCATTGTGTGTTGTGTTTTTTTCATTTGTAAACTTAATTGCAGGTTCTTCTTTTCATTTACGTAATCCACTTTGGGAGACACCAGTTGTCTGAGAAGCAGGATAAAATAAATAAACTTTGCTTGAGGCCATTGCCTATGTATGGGTCTCTGAAAAAAGTGGGGGAAGGTTGACTCTCACAATACAGGTGACTACACTAGAACTATGACAAACGCTAAGTCTTCATGCTTGGACCTGCGCTAGGCTTCCCCATCATGGTACTGGTCAAATCCAAAATACACTCCTTTCTAATTTGAAAAACAAATACCTTTCTCGCCCTTTTCACCCCTTGGTCCTCTTGGGCCTTGGCGGCCTGGGGGGCCCATTGGTCCTATGTCACCTAGCAGAGGAAAGAGAAATGATATTTTACTCGATTGAGATTGCTACTCATTTAAAATAGTTCAACTACAACACAGGCCCACTTCTTGAAGAGTGCATCTTCCAAAGCTGACCCCATGCGTTATCCCAAGTATGCCATAGAGAATGATGAAGCATATTTCTCAGATCACACACAACATGGCCAAATGATGCAAGTCTGTCATTTGCGTAGTTGGGCTAGTCCCGTGAGGATAATTTCTCTACAGAACGTGCTCATTCACTCGGGGGTGCCGGACATCTATGGCACATGTTACTATTCAAAAATTAAGGTGAAATGCACACATTTTCAAATAGCATTTTACAGAGAGAATCTTAACTATCCAGATACAGAAAACAATATGGTTACAGCAAGATAATCATCCATTGTGGCAACAGTTAGGCTTTGTCTGAATCCTCAGTAGACCAAGCCCATAATAACCACCTTATAATGCCTAACAAATGGAAGAAGTGAAACAAAGTTTTTTTAAAAAAATTCCTGTATATGTAAACTGAATCAGAAAAATGTGTGTAGTTTAAAATGGCGCTCCTCCCAGATTTTCTTTCTTTAGCAAACAACCTGCGTGACACATTAGTGACTATGTTGTGAAAGTGTTCAGAAAACAGCAATTTAGATACATTAATGGGAACCTTAGTGATGTCAGCTGAATTCAATTATCTCTTCTATCAAATAATTATTTGTTTTCTGCAAGTTCAGATTAAACATTTGTGTGTGAGAGATATATTTTCTATTTCATACAAATGATAAGGTAAACTCTTGTTCACAAATGCTAGTTCTGAGATAAATTCATATCTAAGGTGTCCCAGGACTTTGCCTTTGTAGGAAAAGGATTAAGTTTAATTAATACAGCAATTAAAGGGTTAAAAACACCCTGTACTATTTTTACTTTGGAAACTTCCAAATGTGGGCTAAACATTGCAAATGGACAGCTGGAAACAATTTTTTAAAAAATCTTACCAGATTTTCCATGGAAACGCTAAACCCAGATTAAGATATGGGGAAGGATACAGATTGGTATTTTTATGCCAACACAGTTGGTGCAAGGGGCAGATGTACACTTAAAGCACATTCAATGCACATTTAAAGCACATGATTCCCAAAGAATCCTGGAAGCTGCAGTTTGCCAAGCATCTTGAAATCATAGCTTTCTGAGGGGCAAATTATAGTTCCCAGAATTCTTTGGTGTAAGCCTTGCAATTAAAATCTGCTTTAAATGTATGGTATGCATGCAGCCTGTGTCTTTATCACAAGACTCTAAGCTGTTTCTGCAGCAACTTATTAACAATGCTTTGGGGGAAAAAATGCTTAAAAGCTGAGCAGGCACACCTCTGTTAGGTAACAAGCATATCAGCATTTAAAAGTAGGAACTCCTGCCTGGGAACAGGCAGGTAGCCAGAATATGCAAACTTGTTCACAGGCAGGATTAAACAAAGGAAATTCAGCATCCGCCCACACCAGCAGGACAGGGCTGCTTTGCAAGCTCCCAAAAAGGATTGCTGCTCTTAAGATGGCCAGCTTCAAATATCTCAAGGGCTGCCACATAGAGGATGATGCAAGCTTGTTTTCTCCTGTTCCAGAGGCCAGGACCCGAACCCAAACCTCCATGTTACAAGAAAAGAGATTCCGACTAAACATTAGGAAGAACTTTCTGACAGTAAGAGCTGTTTGACAGGTCTCCACAAGAGGTGGTGGACTCACCCTCTGAGGTTTTTAAGCAGATGTATGATCTAGCTGAGATTCCTCTGGATCCTTTCCTAATTACAATTCTATGATTCTATGACACCATGTCAGACTAGCCATGGAGGCTACTTGTACAGGGGGAGGAGCCATCCATCTCCCTGCCTCCCTCCTGGATTCTCAAGTTGGCAAGTGTGGCATCCAACTTCTTACCTTTGGGTCCTGGGAATCCTATCTCTCCTTTCTGTCCAGGTGCACCTGGGATAGTTCCATAAGCTGTAGAAAACAAACAACATCATGTTTGTGGATATCTGCTCTTATTGTAAATATAAGAACGTCCATAATGAAAAGCTCTGTGCTTTTGGCCCATTTAGCAAAGTAATTCAACACTGCAAAGCCAGAAGGATCCAGGTTATGAAATCAAGGTAAGCCATATCTGAGGAACTGCCTCCTCTTCTAATGGGGTAGAAATGCAGGTTGTCACAAGGCTATATTCTACTACACACTGCCTCTTTATTGAGCATTCATCATGATTTGTACTCATCAAGTTGTTGCAGCAGTTACACACAATCCCACTTTCAATACCATTTGTGCCTGCAAAAGTTTTGGCATGTCATACTGCTTCGTTTCCAGGCAGTGCATGTCCCATAGCTTCCTGCTGAAACCCTGTAACTTTCTGTACCACAAACATTCCAAGAATATTATTATTTTGTGGTTGCACTATATACGGCAAGAGTGCCCCTTGAGAAGGCACTAATGTATAACATTGAGGGATTATTGCAAAACAACCAGTATAGGGGAATGATGTGTAGACCGTCCAGTATGCATCCACCATTAACACACTACTATTGCATCAACGACATGTTGCAGAATGCACCTGCCAAAAAAAAAATCCACTAATCTGGAGTGGTCCCTAAACTACTCCCTACCCAGTAAAGCAGCAGCTGCAGTATTTCATTTCATTTAAAATCTCTGTATATCCTAAATTAAAATGACAACTGGGATGTGACTTACTTCTGAAGAATTCCATGAGGTCCGCAGTGATATTGCCATAGGATGCAAACACTTTGCTGATGCCTGGAATGCCAGGAGGCCCTGGAGGCCCAGGTGGTCCTTGTACAGCATAAGTCATCATGTCCTGCAGAAGCCCTCGGCCTGGGAAATTAGAACATAAATTTGAAATAGAGTATACGAAGGCTGACGTGACCAATTTCACCCCTTGGCTCTTCAAAATGCTTTGTGTCCAGCAGTGAAAATCCCATTCGATAAAGCAGGGGTAGGCAACCCCTAATTCTGATCAGTCCCAGTTAGCATAGTCAATGAACAAAGATGATAGCAGTTGCAGTTCAGAACATTAGGAGGGCCACCAGTTCTACATCCTTGCTACAAAGTCAGAACTCAATGAAGCATCTCTTCCCACCCCCCGCACTTTGAAGCTGTGGCATTTTCCTGTACTACTTTTAAAGCATCCGTAACACTCCAGAAAAAGACTCAGCCCATAGCTGAAGCATTGTACTTCAGCCTTCACCAACCTAGTACCCTCCAGATGTTTTGGCCTACAACTCACATCAGCCCTAGTGCTGGTGAAGGATTCTAAGTTAGGAAACTGATTTAATGTTTTGATCCTCTGGGGAAACTTTTTGCACCAATCCTGCTGAGCACATATATTATATGAAACTGTTCTGCTGTGATAATCCAAGATCTAGCAGTCCAGGAAGGAGCCTGCTCCTGGGATTTCCCTCAGAGGTACATACAGCACGTTTCAATTTAACATTTCTCATGTGTGCACTTTTAGGGTCATTTCAAAAAAGAATATTCCCTTAGAATAGCTCATGGAATCTACACTGCATATATTCAAAGGAGTGGAACACAACTTACGGTACTTAATGGTCTAAGAATTACGTCCCAATTTCATTTTTTCTCTCTCTCTCTCTCTCTCTCTCTCTCTCTCTCTCACACACACACACACACACACACACACACAGACATACTCTAAACAGTCCACAGCACTTTAGATAGCATGGGGTAAAATATGGATATACTTACTTTGTATGTTTTCTGACACTCTGGCTGCCAACTCATTGTAATCCAGTGACCCAGCAAATGATCCACTATAGGATCCTCCTGCACCTGTAGATCTCATCTGTGATCCGCCTGCTCCAGTTGAACTACCGTAAGATCCACCCGCTCCAGCACCATAAGATCGACCTGCTCCAGCACCATAAGATCCACCTGCTCCAAGCGCTTCACCATAAGAACCATCAGCTCCAAGAGATCCACCATAAGAGCCATCAGCTCCAAGAGATCCACCGTATGATCCATCAGCTCCAAGTGATCCACCAGCTCCAAGAGATCCACCATATGCTCCATTGCTTCCCAATGAGCTGCTGTATGATCCCCCTGTGGCAAGTGATGCATCATAGGATGTGGCAGAACTTACGGACCTGCCATATGACCCATCTGAATTTAGAGACCTTCTGTAAGATTCAGCCATCAAGCTGCCATCTCCTATACCAGGTGGTCCTGGAGGCCCGGGGGGTCCTCTGATGATGCCACGAACATCGTCACCTACAAAGCACAGCAATGGGTGTTAATGGAGCTGCACCAGTTATAATGGAATGTTCTACAGGGGTGCTGAAGCCAGCAAAGAGTGCTCTGGGACAGCATCTCAGAGGGTCACACGATACATCAGATCTTCTGATGTTGAATCCTCCTTTCATCCCCACAACTTCCACAAACCCAGCCCTATCAGTTTTGGAACTCTTGACATCCCAAAACTAAAATGTGTTGGGACGGTTTGGGGGCATGCAGAGGGAGCACTGGGATCTGAAGGATCTAGTGCCTTTCCAATTCCACCCATTATTCCTAACAGGAGTGCTTATCCACTCTCAATTCCACCCACAGGCAAGAACCTGATAGTATGTTAATGATATTGATGTAAGCCTCTTTAAGTTTACTGAAGCAGGATGCAAGTTTTAGTAAACTTGGAGCAGCATAGTGCCCCAAAGAGAAACTATTTCTGGAAAGCTTTTCATTAAAGCAAGAGGATGCTACTTGAGACTGAGTTGATGGTCAGAGGTTATGCCCTACCAGCTAAGCTGCTTTTTTTTAGACCTTCTAGTTCCAGTAAAGCAAGCACAAATTAAATAACAAGTCCCTTCCATATTTGAGACATGTCAAAGATGACTAAACAGAAATAAATCTTAGGATCCACCTTAAGACAAAACCATATTCAATACTTTTGATTTCTTGAGGGACTTTTCAGTCCAGGATAGCAGCTGTAGTAAGCATTTCTCAGCTGCTACAAAAGAGCTATGAGATCAGCCCTAGGCATAGTGCCAGGATGAGGCCCAGACTTGAAATTTCAAGAAGAGCAACAGCTGGTTATAGCAATCAAAATTGTAGAAGTGGTTTTGCGTATGTGACTTACTAGTAAGGTACTTAATCAAGTCACTTCTGAACTGGTCAGTCCAAAGATCATCACCATAGGAAACAAGGCCACTTCCTGACAAGCCAGGTGGTCCTGGAGGGCCTGGTGGACCTGGTGGTCCGGGTGGTCCAGAAAGTGTGAAGTACCCCAAACCTTGGAAGAAGAAGAAACTGGGTTAATAATGTGCTTTTTAAGAAACTGCAAGCAGACCCTTTGCTTGAATTCTTTCCCCTATGTCGTCCCCCCCCCCCAATTCTAACAGCACAATCATATGCAAATAGCCACCATTACATTTAAAAACAATTTCATTGGCATGTCCAGATGGCATGCTATTTTATACCTTTGTAATTTTTGATTCAGTATCATTAATTTTTTGGCAGCAGGGTGGGGTGATGACACCCTTTTACCCTGTTAGCAAGGAAGGTCAAAGTATCACATAGCTTTCATTTTAGGGAGCTACCAGCAGAATTTTAGATCAGCTGGTTGACCATACTATTTTGTCACTAGCATCCTTTGCTGGTGATGACGAACACACCCAGATCTTACGATATTGGGATTCACTGAATTGCTGCATATTGAACGTGGATCAAATTCTTTACTCTGTCCTAGAAAGCCCAACAACTCCCCACCCACCACAAGAAATCCCAGACTCCTACAAGGTACCCAAGCGCAGAGTATGGCAAACCATATTTACTTTGTAAGTAGGCGGAGATGTCCTCTGCAGTGATGGAGGAAAGTGCACTGCCTGGTGGGCCTGGTGGCCCAGGTGGCCCTACAAAGCGATCAAATTCTGAGTCTGAAAGAAGGAAGAATGTGAATAAGTATCTGAGGCCTGATTTACACACACACACACACACACACCTGTTCCCCCCCTATGCAAGCAAATCCCCTCTGTCCCTACCCACATTGCCAGGACAGAATAGCTAAACAAAAGCAGAAGGACTTTTCTGTCCTACTCTGTTAGCTTATATAACGGAGTGAGGATTAAGAATGGCAGAATCAGCTATGTCTTGAGGAATAATTAGGACTATGCACCTCACACTTGTAGTCTCTTTGCAAAAGAAATTATAAAGCACATACTACTTTTGACAGTGATCTTACAGCTCATTTCTAAAATGTGCCCGTAGGAACATAAGAAGCTGCCTTATACAGAGTCAGACCATTGGTCCATATAGCTCAGTATTATTTTTAATTAAATTTGTATACC
Source organism: Podarcis gaigeae (assembly GCF_964106915.1). Classification (NCBI taxonomy): domain Eukaryota; kingdom Metazoa; phylum Chordata; class Lepidosauria; order Squamata; family Lacertidae; genus Podarcis; species Podarcis gaigeae. Next base: position 56,060,610 of record NC_139681.1, on the reverse strand, counting down.
ACCCTTTGTTAGAAGATCACAGGATAAAGGTAAAGGTACCCCTGCCCGTACGGGCCAGTCTTGACAGACTCTGGGGTTGTGCGCCCATTTCACTTAAGAGGCCAGGGGCCAGCGCTGTCCGGAGACACTTCCGGGTCACGTGGCCAGCGTGACATCGCTGCTCTGGCGAGCCAGAGCCGCACACGGAAACGCCGTTTACCTTCCCGCTGGTAAGCGGTCCCTATTTAGGTGCTTTCGAACTGCTAGGTTGGCAGGCGCTGGGACCGAGCAGCGGGAGCGCACCCCGCTGCAGGGATTCGAACCGCCGACCTTTCGATCGGCAAGTCCTAGTCGCTGAGGCTTTAACCCACAGCGCCACCTGCGTCCCCTGCATGGGCATACTTCTCACTTATTGCAATGGGCATACTTCTCACTTATTGCAAGGTAAACACCTTGTACACAAGTGTCAGCCTGTATGTAAAAAATCAACTGTATCAGGAGAGCATTGTAAGCCTTCAAGGCAATTCTTACATTCTCAAATAAAATGAAAAGAAGACACCCACTTCCCCATTCCTTTCTGTTATTCAAGGCATTTACTGCTTCAGAACTGTATGATTTGGTATTGGTATTGGTATTAGGATACTTCGCAACATAAAAATACAAAATGAGAACACAAAATACATAATAAAACACACACAAACACCTTTAACCCACAAACACCTTTTAAAGACAATAGAATGTTCAATCAGCCAAAGGCCTGGTTATAGAGAAACATTTTTGCCTGGTGCCTAAAGATATGTAATGAAGGCACCAGATGGGCTCCTTGGGGAGAGTTTTTCACAAGCGTATTATCTACAAAGATGGACAGCAGCTCTCCCGGGTTCCAGGCAAGGGATATTCCCAGATCTATCTGGAGATGCTGGGGATTGAACCTCAGACCTTTGGCATGTATAGCATGTGCTCTGCTACTGAGCTACTTCCTCCATTACGCAATTTCAGCTGAAGTAGGAATACAACCACTCAGCTTACTATAGCAATCTACCTCCTGGGAATCCTTTGCTTCACTGAACTAAATGGATACCTAGATGTCTCCACTGCATTTCAACTCTTTTTAAAACCCAGAGATGAGCACAGAGGGGTAAATCCAAGTTGGGTGTCTATGAACCATTGGTCATTGTAGGAAAGCCCAAAATCCAATAGTTGTGAGTCCATAAGATTTCCCAAGATGGCTTGATAGGATTGCAAGGCTTACTATAGTTCCAGTCACTACTGCAATTCATGATTGTGGTTCTGGCAAGATGCTCACATCCACACCGTACATTTAAATCACATAACTTGCCTCAATGAATCCTGGGAACTGCAGTTTACCAACAACATAGTACCCTTAACCCACTATGGTGTGGCTCTTAGTGTGTTGAAGCAGTAAATGTGCTAAATACTGGATTATTGAAAGCATCTCTGTAAGATTTATTTTCAAAGCACATGTAGTGTTTTGTAGAGAAATGTTAGGGGGAAAATAATATTACAGTGCTTCACATCCTAAATTCCTGAAAATGTTCTCTGGATCAACTCTTCAGTTTACTCTGAGAATTCTGTGAACTAACAGCCACCAAAAAAATGGATTATTCAGTGTAAATGGAAATCAACAATAGTATATTCTTACTGACCACTACAGCATATCATCCAAACATAGTGGGACATACCCTGAGAGCCCTTGTAGCAAAAAGTGAGTACACATGAAGATATTGGGTGGTGGCAAATGGGTAAAGAATAAGCATCCTATAACTATAGGCCCCACCTGTGTGTGGCATCCTAAGGGATTTCTATACCAAGGAGTGCGTAACCATACACACACAACATGTGGTTGCAAAATTTACGAAGGGGCCTGCAGCCAACATGTAGTACCAAAAAGCCAATTTGCATCTCACAGTGCTGTGGGGAAATCACTTGGTGCAACATAATAGATATGCATATGACATTACTTGTTATATAGCTGACAACCCGTCTTGTCAATTCATCATAGTCCAGGGACACAGATAAGCTGTCTCCTCCCAGTCCAGGGGGGCCAGGGGGTCCTGGGGGACCTTGGGGTCCAATGAAATACTGGCGAACATCCACTCCTAAGAAAATAAAAGAAAATTAGTCCCGCTTTTCTGGTTTGTCCAGAGATGGAACAAAATTGACGAGCCATGAAAGCATGGTGCTTACCAGACATATAGCTCACGACACGGCGGGCCAATTCAGTGTAGTCCAAAGATTCCTCACCAATGGCGGTAATCATTCCTGGTGGTCCTGGAGGACCAGGAGGTCCAACCAGATAGGATGCACTGTCACCTAGTGAAGCAGAAGGGCAGAGTGCAATCATTATTGGAGTGGATGGATGTGGTGATTACATGGTTTTTGTGGTTCTCCTGCAGCTCCACTAGCATAACCCTACGAAATCACACACACTCTTGATTATTCTACATCACCCCTTGGCTGCTCCTACCATAGAATAATTTGTTATCTGCTCTCATACAAAGGTTTAAGTAGGGTACTTTGGGATCCAGAGTCCAAGCTTTTTAATATATTGGTCTGTATTATTTGTTTAGTGCTAAGGTTCTCTTAGACCCTAGGGAGGAGCCATATACCTGGACCAGAGGTAGGAAACCCCTGCCTCTCCAGTTGTTGGACAACTTCCATGAACCCCTGCCTGTTAAGTACAATGGTTTAATTGACATTGAAATGAAAAGTACATATATGTATTCTGCTGAAGGTTTAACTGGAAAATTTCATTGGGGTATATTGAAACTTAAGTTTTGAATGGCAGGAGGCATTCCAGCCCCCTTCTACCTGCAATCTGAAATGTCCACAATAAATCAGATATTAGATGATCGGAAGGCAAACAAGCTCCAGACTTTCCCCAAACCCCCAAAGGTGTCTGAACTGAGTGCTGTCAGATAGTGACATGATAGTATGACTCCAACAAAAGGTGTGTGACTTACTTTGCAGATAGTCAGCGATCATCAGCTGAATGTCTCGGGCCGAACTGATTCCACTGATTCCTAGGCCTGGAGGTCCAGGAGGACCTGGGGGACCTGGAAGACCCTGAGATGCTCTTGATCCAGCTGCAGAAGTACAAAAGTTGATTTGTTTTTATTACTATGGAAGCAAGGCACAGCCTAAAAAGACCATTGCAGTTAAGTGCATTATACTGACACATAGGATGAAACAGTGCATTACAAAGCAACTGTGTGTGTTTCACAAGCCTGCATTTGCCACATGACAGGAGAATGACAGGCCTCCTTAACCTGTCATGGCCCCAGACCAGGATTCCTCAGAGACAAAGCCCCCCAGCACCTCTGTGGCATGAGTGGGATTTTCAGCCCTGCTCTGTGAGCTGAATTGCCTTATTTTATTTGCCCAGGAAGAAGACACAATACATTTCAGAAAGCTTTAACACTAGGGATGGCTATGATGGTTTATACTATATACAAAAGTGTACATTACGTATGCTGTCATCTTACCTCCTCCAGGGATGCCTGGAGCTCCTGGTACACCTGCATCACCTAACAGGAAAACAAAGAAAAACATGTGTTCATTGACTCCATTCAGCAAGCCTGTGGACTGCATGGGGCCACATTCCCATCAGGACAATTTTCTGGGGGCCACGTGCCAGTGGTGGGTGGGATCAGAGGCAAAAGTGGGCAAAGCAGTGACCACAAATACTACCTTTGTACAGTAGGCTAGTTTTTACACCCTTCCACCCATCCATCTGTCCTCAATACAGGAAACCAAAAGGCATTGTCTGAGTTCAAGGACACATTCCAACCACTCAAGGGGATGAAGTAGGGCTGGTAAAGGGCATGGCATGGGGAGTGGCGGGTGGCCTGGAAAGAGTCCTGGGGGCCACACAGAAAAGCCTACAGGGTCACACTTGGCCTCTAAGCCTGAGGTTCCCCACTGCTGGCTTAGGAGAACTGTAATAATCTATTTTGCCGTGGGAAGAGGTAAGAAAAGCAGCAGAAGAGCTTTCTCAAGAGGGTCACCCACAATGATTTACATTACATCATAGCTGGGCACTTTTACAGCTAGGAGCAAGGCTCATCACAGTATGTCAAAAGGCAAAGATTTTGCCTCACACACAAAGTTCAAGATGCAAAAGGGTGCTCAGTGCTCTTCACAAACCTTTCTCTCCTTTGGGCCCAGGTGGTCCTGGTAATCCAGGTGGTCCTTGGATGGCAACTCCAGCACCTGCAAAGAGGAATCAGGGAGATGGCAATGAGAAATGCAAAGAGGAATCAGGGAGATGGCAATGAGAAATCTGGAGAGGGGGTGGTGGAGAGAACAGGGGCTTCACATGTGACATTGTACTGTTTAGAGCCTCCTTCATTACATGGTGCCCTCCAGATGTTCCGGCCTACCTACCATCCCTGATCATTGTGGCCCTGCTGGCTGGGGCTGACGGAATTGTAATCCAAAATGTATGGAAAGCACCAGGTTGGTGAAGGCTGATTGTCATGGACTGGTTGGATGCAGAGAAGTGGGGGGGGGGGAGGCAGCAGCTAGGAAACCCCCAGGGAAGAAGGTTCAGGGCCAGGTGGTGGGATGACAATGAGTGGTCAGAGGGAGAAGAAGGAACAGACTAGGGGGAGGTGGTGTCAGAAGCTGAAGGGGAAACAGGGTTTAGTGATCAGAAAGAGGCTGTGGAAGAGGGCAGGTCAGACTCAGAGGCAGGAGAGGAAGGGGCTGATAAGAAAGAGAGTGCATTTAGACTCACCTGACACAGAGGCTCCTGGTAGACCTGGCTGACCTGGTTCACCTGTGAGAAAGATTAGAAACCACACAACCAGGTTTTTACAGTGCATCAATAGCTCCTGTTTCCCATAAGGAAAATTTTAAAAAGAGTTATTCAATTATTGAGGGGTGAGTGAGCTGGCAATTAAGAAAGGCCCATTAGATCTCTGGTGCTTAGTGATGGGGAACACTCAAGGTCTCTTGCTGTCTGACCAGCAGAATGGACTAAGACCAGCACCACTGCTGGTGAATATGCCAATTTTTTTTATTTTATTTTTAATGTTCAGGTCTTCACCCACTTTGCTCCAGCAACTTTACAGCTTTAGCTGCTTCCAGACCATTCATTGGGTCAGGTTGCAGCAAAGGAAAAGTTGAGTTTTAGAGACCTGTTCTCTTCTGGTTTTCTGCTTTCATTCTACCTACATTCATAACCCTCTTAGCAAACTCAGTCTCCTATACAACTGCACTAGTCTGTAGAGTAAGGCTTCCACTCCTATCACCTCTAACCAGTGGCTATGGTGATTAGGGCTTAGTTGGCGCTGGAGCTCAACATCATCTAGAGCAAGAGTAAGGAACTTTTGTTATCCCAAGGGCCAGATTCTTATCTTGCCAGCCCTCTGAGGGACAGGTGGGTGGGACCTAAAACCAACTGGGTGAGGCTAAAGTACAGTGCTTTATCCTGAAGTAGCATATACCAAGGCTATCACATACTGAAGTCACATTTTAGTTCCCAAGTCACAAGTAATCACACACATGGTCTGAGACTTGTCAATTATTACTGAAGGAAGAGAGGGGGAAGTCTGGAAATCACACAGGCAGATCAGCTTGTGCTTTCACTGAACAAATTCTTCAGAAACGCTTTGGGGATTAAACCTGTGCATTAAAACTGCGTTTCACCAAAACAATAGAGCAGCTTTTGAAAATCCCTCAAAGGGAAGTTCTTAAATCAAACAAAAGCCCTTTTTACCTGGTATGCCACGAGGTCCTGGTGGGCCTTGAACAAAAGCGCCTGGGGGAAAAAGAGGGGAAAGTATTACACTGGACTCCCATTTCTTTTCATAATGCTTGGAGTTTTATCCTGCCTCTCTGTTCCCTCCATACCTACCGACTTCCAAAAATAGAGACAGCTTTAGGGCCTATTCACACAGTCACTGGACATGTGGCAGCCATGGATAAGGGACTCAAATAGAGTGTACCACCTACCAGCCCATGGCTGGCTAGGCATGTGCATGAAGCAATAGACTTTGACAGAGATATAAGGCTGTCCACAGGCTAGGATGCAGCACATTGTGTAGGCATTTCCTGCTGCTACCTCATAACAAAGATGTTGCCTGATGAGGTCAGTTTTTTTCTGTCTGACCTAATATTAAAGGACTGTTTATCAAACTTTCCAGGTTTTTAAATCTTTATATTCACTAAGGCACACTTTTGTTCATAGTCAACTCAGAAGTTATATCTTGCAAAGTCCATTTTGTACAGCAGTTTAACTACACAAAATGTGACCTATTTAAGTAGCTGCTAATTTCTAACAAAGGTTTTATTCTAACAGAATACGAGGTATTGCAATGTTGATTTTTTTTTTTTGATGGCAGCAGCTCAGTTCTTGTTTTTCTTGCCACCTGCTAAAATAAACATGATTTCAGGGCACTCAGTAGAGTGTGTATGTTGTCTTTCTCTCTTTGTGTCTATGAAATGCTTCAGTTCACTTTATATCACGCTGATCAGAAAACTGCTGGTTTTCTGCCAAGACTATCAAGGGGACAGATTAGAAGCCATCGGGAATATTTATATAAAAAAGTACATATAAACTGCAAAGTGGTTGTGTGTGAAATTCCCTTTTTAGTATAGGAAGACTTACAGCATGCTTATTTTTTTCTACTTAGCTTCCTCACCACCATTTTTTCACTTATATGCTAGTATAGAACAGAGAGTCTATACCTGGAGGTCCTGGCGGTCCAGGGGGTCCTGGCGGTCCTTGCATCTCTGGTACCACTAGACAAAAAAGGGAAACAGAAGTATTACACAACTGCTGCTACCGCAGCATATTTTAGAAACAGAAACAGGCTGCTTTTAATAATAATAATAAATGATCTCACGGGTTAAAATATTAAAGGAAACCAGACAGCAGTTGTATTTGAAAGGATGGCTAACTCATCTCATGTGTCTATAAATCAAAATGAAAGAGGCTCCATTGACTAGAACGTACACTTTGGGTTCTGTCTAACTAAGGTGCATTCAGAGTAGACCTGCTGAAATCAATACACTTAACTTACCTTGAGCTGCATTGGTCTTTCTTCCCAAAATGAAAGATGGTATATGGTATATACATTTAGAAGAAGAAGAAGAAGAAGAAGAAGAAGAAGAAGAAGAAGAAGAAGAAGTAATAACCCAAGTCCCTTGATTTCAAAGTGTCTACTCTGAGCATGACTTAGATTCAACCAACTGTCTTGAAAGTTGTTCACTTCCATACTGAAATCCACACCAACATTCACAAGTGACACGACCAACACTAAAAAGTAATATCTTGTGACAATGCCCAAAAAACATTCTATCCTGCTTGAAGTGTGAGGCATGGGGCAAAGATTAAGCGTAAAATAACTGTCTTTTTTTCTTTTTGGCAGGGTAAATTGCAAGCAGAACAAAAAAAACCCCCAATACAATAAATGAAAACTAGATGGGCTAAGTATCTGACTTGGTCTATATAGTAAAATGATATTTCAATTAACTCAGGATCCCCCTGTCTCTAAAACAAACCAGCGACTCTAAATGACCACTCACCCTCTTATTTTATAGCAATAAGTAGGTTTGGGCTTAGTTTGACTTGGTTTTGAATTGGAGATAAAAGTTTATTGTTCCAAAGTAAAGATAATGGTCTGGTACATGTGTCACATTAAATTACAGTTAAAATAAACTTGGGGCTCATCCAAATTTATCTCATCTAGGCTATACCTAGAATGCACAGGTCTAAGGGGCTTTCTGCTTGAGTGGGTCTTAATGATTTCTCCCTTGGCCTGCTTCTTTCCAAAAGAAAACCCACTCTTTGGCAATATATTGGAACAAATGGCAATCCAAGGGAAACCTCAATTGCCGTTTGCTCTGACTGAGTGCTAAAGAGCAGCTTTTCCTGGGAAAAAGCAGTAAGACAAGAGGAAGTGTTGGTTAGCCCTTGGTTATACTGCTAAAATTGTGGGTACTTCACTCCTCTCCATTCCTACTGCTGCCACCCTGCCAGAAAAGAAGCCATGGTCTGGCTTGTCATGTCATACAAACCTGGACTTATGGCTTGTTTGGAAGAGCAGCAACAAACCACAAGAACATTTGAAGGCATAAACAGTCTCTTAGAAAGTGCCAGTATTTTAAGAGTTGACTTCACAAACAGAAGTGCAGAAGAGACAATTTTCTCTACCTTGAGCAGCTGAAGCACCAACTCCTGAACGGACGGTTTCCACAATGGTGGCTTCACCTGGGTCACCTTTCTCGCCACGAGGACCTGCATCAGAACATAAGAAATGACAGACTATTTAATTAAGCACAAATAAGCACACTGGCTGAAACTCAAGTTGTCAGGTTCTGGTTTCCACCTAATATGCATGTAGGCATTATGTTTTTTAGCTTAAACCTAATCTAGATAGGACCTGAACTGGTCCTCAGTTTATGTGTCTTGCATGGCAATGATGATACTGCAGAGAGAGATAAGGCCAGAAAAACCTGGGGATTCCTTAATGTGGACAAATGTGGAAAGACTGCAATGAAGTTTCAATTGGTGTGGGAAACCCGTGGTCCTCTAGATGCGATTGGACTACAAATCCCATCCTCCCTGGCCATGCTTTTTGGGGCTGATGGAAGCTGGAGATCCAACAATGTCTGGAGGGCTGAAGGTTCCCCAACGCTTACTTAAATGAACAGGTTTGCCAAAAGCATTATGGCTGCTTGATGTGCTATAGGTCTCCTGCATGGAAAATTATTCCTTGTAGGAAACAGCATAACACCCACCCACATATATTGGTCATGTATACACACCAACATATACCCATAGTGTTATCATCACCTTGGCTTTACTGCCTTGCATGTAGGAGATCCGTAATTTGTATTACATGACAAAGTCCTTAGATAATCAATTTTCCTCACCACACAAACTAAACCAAAAATTTTGGAGGTAGTACCAAAAAAAAGAGGGGGGAAAAGAAAGTAAGAGATTGCACAAGACTTGTTTTTGGATTGTACTACTTGAGCTAATGTTGCTAATCTTCCAGTCTACTATACGCAGTGGAAAGGATCCTCTACAGTGGTACCTCGGGTTAAGTACTTAATTTGTTCCGGAGGTCCATACTTAACCTGAAACTGTTCTTAACCTGAAGCACCACTTTAGCTAATGGGCCCTCCCACTGCCAGAGCACAATTTCTGTTCTCATCCTGAAGCAAAGTTCTTAACCCTAGGAACTATTTCTGGGTTAGTGGAATCTGTAACCTGAAGCGTATGTAACCTTAAGCATATGTAACCTGAGATACCACTGTACATGGCTTGTAGGTCATTGATACGCTGTGTCTGGAAATGTATCATTTGCCATCTACACTGCATTTATTTTCATTCATCCACCCCTTTCTCTGAAACTTACAGCAAATATTAAAACCATAAAGCCTAGCAAACAGAAAAGAATGGAGGGGCAAAAAAAGGTAACAACAAAACCCAACCATCTCTTTTTCCAGAGAGTCAATAAAACAATCATCAGCTCAGCAGGCCAAGCGCCTGTCAGAAAATAAAGATCTTCACAAAATAGTGAAAAAACATCAGCAAGTGGGTGAAGCAGACCTCTCTGGGCAGGGTGTTTCAAAGCTCAGACATGGCCCTGGAGCCATGCACGCCACCAAGCACACCACAGATGTCAGCAAGACAGAAATTAGCAGGAAAGCTTATGGAAGCTGGTTGTCGAACAAAAGCAAGTACATCCCTGCCCAAAGCGTTTACAGTGTGAAAGAAGGAAACACAGCTTGATAGACAAGTAATAAGGATGGGAGGAAGTAGCAACGTGTGTAGGGGGGGAACAAGGCTAGGCTGGTGCAGAAAGACTATGGAGAAAAGCAGAGTTTCAGGGAGGAGGTGTTTTGCAGAGTTTCAGGGAGGTGACCTCCCTGAAACTTTCAGAGGAGGCTGAAAGAAGATGAGCTAAAGTGGAGCACAGGGAAAAACACATCATAAGGGGCAGTGACAGGGACAGGAAAACAAAGGTGCACTGAATGTATTACCTTGAGATCCAGGAAGTCCAGCTGGGCCAATAGGACCTTACGGGGAAAGAGGGGGAAAGTTAGATCACCTTAGTAGATAAAGCAACCTTAGTGGATGAAGCTCCTCTTGAGAAATGGAGCAGAAACTTACAAATAATATAACTGCCTGAAAGGCTGAGTTAAAATTTCAACAGATTTTGATAGCCATTGGCATGGTACACAACTGTCAAGTGTGTGATAGCTTTGAAACAAATGATTTCTCCCATTGTCCTATTCTCTTTGTACTTCCCACCAAAACACCCTTTACTTTTGGAATGCACTCTGTGAGCATTCTCTGTTTCATTGAGTAGAGAAAACAGAAGGCACTTAAATGAAAAGGTCCTGATAGGCAATTCCAGCTACAGCAGGTATGCTAGTTTGAGAAAGAAAGGAATGTACTCTTCTCTAGAAAGGGATAGATTTCAGTTGGTGGATAAGTTTGGGGATCACTTCACACAAATGTGGATGCTATCATGTGAAAATTGTTGTATTCCAATTCAATGTGTTTTTTGAAGCTACAGCACAAGAAATAGCACTAAACCCAACCAACCAAGGCAAAAAGAATGCTAATACATAATAGTATTTGTGTGTGTGTGTGTGTGTGTGTGTGTGTGTGTGTTTCCTCTACACGAGGGTCTCAAGCTATAAGCATCAGCCCAAAATCAGTCCCATCACCAACTTTTCAACAGAACATTGGCCAGATAATGAGAGACAAGTAGGGAGCAAGTCTTTGCAGACAGCTGTAAAAGTCCATATTGAGAGCAATTACTGAAATGAAAGCAGAAAGATCTGTAAATTTCAGTTCTTTCTGTTTTTCATTTTTTCTATTCAAAATTTTGTTCTCAACATTTCTGCAGCAGTTTGAGAATTTTCTTTTAAAAAATCCTCATAATTCTTCAGCAGTTTAATGCAGATTTCTCCTAATAAACAAATTTGCCGTTTTGACTAACATAAACATTTTTGCAAGCAATTTATCCTCATATAACATGTTTTATGTTAGGTATTTTTGATTCTTATGCAAACCTTTTTAAAATATATGCATTTTGTGAATATTAGGTGGTTGAAAACTGCATCACAAAACTGAAAATTTCAAAGGATGGCTATGTTTCGGTTCTCATATTGTTTGGGAAAGCGTGTATTTGAAAAATTCAGCTTTAAATGTGAACCGAACAGATTTCACCTTCATCCCTACATATGGAGAAATATTAGGAATAAAGCAAATAAAAAGGGCAAGGAATTTAAAAAGGTTCTCACCTGGAACACCTGGTGGGCCTTGAGGACCAACAGCCCCTGGTGGACCTGGAGGTCCTGGGACAGAAATAGTTGATGCACCATCTGAAACAGCAAAAAGTTCCACAAATCACTTTGTGAGGAAAGATTATGGCACCATGGCAGTATGACAATTATCAGGCATGGGACTTTTCCTGCTACAGCAGTGATACATACCTGAAGTAGTAACCCGGCCTGGTGCACCTGGTTCACCTGAAGAAACAGGAAAGGAAAGGGAAAAATGTTACCAAGGCTTCAATGATAACAAGTTTATGACCCATGATATATCTGTGCCATTAAATACTTTGCCAAATGATGATTATTATAGTAAGATTGGCAATTGCTGGTATAAGGACACAAAAGTGGCTCTAATGGCAATTGCCCCAAATGATTCTCAGAATTACCATAAGTATATGCATCTGTTATCAGAAAAGACAGGGCTGCCTTATGTCCAAAATTTCCCAGACATAGCCAGGATTTGCCCTTCGGAAATAGCATCCTGGAGGAATTTCCGAAAATCGTTTAAAATGTCTGGGGAAACTTGGGTGCATTGTTGATGTTTGGCTCAACAACCTTTGTGTTTTTGTGTCCGGATTTTCACTTTTTGAAATATGCAACCCTAGAAAAGGCCCTGTGAGCAACCAGTAGTACTCCATATTTCTCATCATCCCTATCCAAAGCCAGAGGATGTGAGACTTTTGTAGCCGACAGCAGAGTAGGGGCAATTCTTTGCTTCTACTCCTCACCTTTTCCTGGTTCATATGCTATGCAAGCTGCATAGACCTGTAATAGTAGTATGATGAGAAAGGGCATGAGTCCCTCTGTTTGGGCAGGTAATAGAGGCCTCCACATTAACACCAGAACACCTAAGGTCCTGAACAGAATGATTTTCCACCTGCTTTTGTTTTGAGGAACAGGGAATTGCACAAACAGGAGCCTCTGCATGCTTAAGACAGGTAGTCACAGAGGGCAAAATCCAGTGTGCAGGCTAACTGCAGCAGAGGGGTTCTTAGACAATCTGAGGGACTAAATAGCCTGGCTAATGCAGTGTTGCCCTGGTCTGAATGTATGAACAAGAGCATTTTCTACTGAAAACATGCACATCCAATATTCATCTCTACTCACCTTTAGCTCCTGGTCGGCCTGGATTGCCTGTGAGTCCTGCAGAGAGTTAAAAATGAAAATTCAGTATACAAAGTACCGTACATCACAGTGTGTGTGAGAATGCTATAATACTGGACCATAAAGAATCGCGTATTCAAAGTTCCTTCATTGCAAGGCATATCTCTCTCACACATACCCTTCCCAGATATTGCAAAAGGCAGCCTGCTTTTGTTTCATTTTCATTTGTTTTCAAAGGACGCAGATTCTTTCATAAACATGCAAACACCTTTCTGTCCATCCATATCAGTCCCCCAGTACTTGGAGTGCAATCTATACCCCCATTCTCAGATATTTTGAATGGATCATTTGGAATGCACCACTTGCTAGATGTAATCACAGGGCACCACAATTCAATAAGGATATTGACAAGCTGTAACGTGTGCAGAAGAAGGTGACCAAGATGATAAAGGGTCTGAATTGCAAGCCTTATGAGGAACGGCTGAGGGGATTGGGTATGTTTAGGAGAATGAGAGGAGATATGATAACCATCTTCAAATATTGAAAGGCCTGTCTTATGGAGGCTGGAGCAAGCTTGTTTTCTCCTGCTCCACAGGCTAGGACCCAAACCATTTGGATCAAGTTACAAGAAAGAAGATTCTGACTAAACATCAGGAAGAACTTTCTAACAGGAAGAGCTGTTCCACAGTGGAACACAGCCCTACTATCTTTCCTTGAAGGTTTTTAAGCAGAGGTTGGATGGCTATCTGTAAATCTAGCTGCGATTCCTGCATTGCAGTATGTTGGACTAGATGATCCTCAGGATCCCTTCCAACTCTGCAATTCTATGAGATGCAGTTGCTTGCTTGCATGTTAATGCCATTTATATTCTGCTTTTAGGGCATAGCCCTCACAAGGCAATGTACAACTAAAGAAAATCCAATTAAGATAACATGCAACAGGTAACCTCTAATTATGTGGTAATCCCAGAATTACCAGGCTCACCACTTATCTAAATTTCCATAGCCAGGTATGACAGGAGACCAGTTCTCCATGTGGTTACATCTGCCACACTGTAAATGACAACTGTGCATTAAGTAGTTATTGTTTCCCACTAAAATGAACCTTCATTATCTGTTGCACCAAATTCAGCATTTTTCAGTGTTTAGTAGGTACTTAATGCTGATCTCTTTCCATACGTAGTGTATTTACCTGGTGGTCCTTGAAGTCCTGTAAGACCTAGGAAAACAATAGCAAACATTTGAAGAGGTTCAGAATTTACAACCATGGTCTTAATTTCAGCAAGTAAGAACCTGGCCTTTTCAACTGATTCAACAGCATCCAAAATGGAAGCCACTGCTGCCTAGTCCTTTTCACTACATCTGTGATCAGCCCTTGCCTTTTTTGCACCTACTTGCTTAACTCTTCCTTCATGTGTTTGTCATTTTTAGCCTCAGTACCTGCATTGTCCTCCCTTTTGGCCTTCTTTTTCATTTTGCTGATATAGAAGTTCTTTACACACACACACCCCTCTTTTCTGCCACCATAATGGTACAGTTCCCTTTCCTAAGTCTCTATGCTGAATATGAACCAGCTTGCAAACAGTCTGCTCAGTGAATGACGACTTTGGGCAAAATGAATATACGAATGAATTAAGATTATCCTCCTATCCCAAAACTACCTCCAGGATTTTCACTTTCCCTCATGGGAACCAAGCTACTTGCTTTCCCCTTCTCAATCTTTCTTGCCTCCTTGCTCGTCTTCCTATGGGGAGCCAGATGTTCCTTCAAGGCTAAGGCTACAGTAAGTCCTGGTGTTCCACCTCTGCTCCTCAGTTTGAAGAGAACTTTTCAGTGGCAAAGGGCACTCTCCACATGAAAACGAGAACACCTGCCAGGGGCTGTTCATTTGCTTAACAACCAATAAATGTGTTTGGTTTGACTTTTATTACCTGGTTGCCCTGCATCTCCAGGAGGTCCTGGTGGGCCTCGTGGGCCTGGCAATCCCATAAGACCTTGCTCTCCTAGGAAATAATTGGAGAATTAGTATTTTCATTTTATGCAACAGCAATGTTCACTGAAATTCAGAGCTACTCAGACCAATGGAACTGTACTATTGTTTCATTTGTTTACTTATTTTATTTCTGAATTGCTTGCTATGAAACATTAAGAAGTGATACACTGATAAAAACAAAACTATAACCAACCAAATGTGCAATGCTATATTCGAGATCTGCAAGCTAAGCGCCATGGGATTTGGTAGAAGATCTTGCTATGCAAGATACACCACCGTCATAAAAATTATGGTGGTAGAACATTGTAAATCCATGTCCAGACCTATTTGGTGTTATTTTTTCATGTTTTTCTCTATCATGAAAAGAAACAGAAAGCAATCATCTACCTCTGGAGCCTTGCCGTCCATCTGGTCCTGGTGGACCTATACAGACAAAAGAGTTGGTTAGTTATATCATAGAATCATATATATTTGTTACTTAACACAAAGCCATACAGAGGAAGATAGCTAATAGTTTAAAGTTCAAGTACATTTGGCTGAAGGTATATTTGTATAATGTACATCTTATACTAGTAGCTGCATTCCTCGCAATGTTCAGGAATTGTATGAAATCTGAAAATCAGTGCCATTTTTAAAGTTTCAGCCTACCACCTTGATTCAAAATGACATCCAATTATATCCAAACATAGAAGAAAACCTGCTCCTTGACTTCAGGAATGATCATGCAAAATTTCACTATCTTAAGAAGTGTTCAACTGCATAATGAACAGATGCACAACTTTCAAAAATACATAGTACATAAGTGAACAGGTATTGTGCTGGTGCACAGTGCTTAAAAGTGCCCATGACACTCACCCCAAATTTCTACTGCCGCTTCACTGAATAAATCAAGCCAGAACCCCGCAAATGGTAGCCACAGTTGGTTATTGAATTACTACTTAGGATTTGTTTGAGGAAAACAAACCACACACCTGGATTCAGACTGCATGACAAACTAGACTCGGGCTTGTTTCAATCCAATGCAGCAGCAGCAGCAGCAAGAGCAGGGGAGCAGCACCAAGATAACTTTTGAACAGCATACAACAGCACACTGCTCATTCAAATAAACCATGGTTTACTGTGGCATGTGAACTGGGCCAATATAATCTTATCAATGATCAAGTGTACAGAAGACATACAAGCCTTCACTAAGTGACACAAAGAGATCATTCACACATGACTTAAAACATGCACATATGCCAGTCACACCTCTTGCATCCCCCAACAGCGAGGAACATGGAATCACAGAATTGTAGAGTTGGAAGGGACCCTACACTGAACTGCATTTAAAAAAAATGCTTTCTGTCTTTTGAAGGCAGCTAAATTTCAGTCCCTCAGATTGACTTTTATTCTGAATCTTATGATCCAAGAGTCCTAGAGACAGTGGTTTGAAGTAGATTATCATCCAGAAAGGTTAATATTATATATTTTCACTCACCTACTGATCCTTTAGCTCCTGCTTCACCTGGAGGCCCAGGTAGTCCCCGGGAACCTGGTTCACCTGCAAATCAAACAGGAATGGCTTAGAATGATGTGCACAGTTCTGCTTTAATGGGTTGCTGCTGGTATAAGAACCAAAGAGGTGAACTATGTAACCATCTTCAATATCAGATTAAAATACAACATGCAATTCTTGCAGGTGCTTCTCTTGAGATCACATCAGAGTATCAAGACCTGGGTGAGAGCCAGTGGCCAAGTCTTAGTTCCTGTCATAAGCTCCCAGTCTGAACTGCTTCACTGCTGATGCTCCCAGAAAAAACCTTCCTGAGCTTTCAGGTTTTCTACCTTTTGAATGGAGGGAGCCCATGGTTCTCCTTAGAACTAGGGAAAAGCCCTTCACTTCCTGCCTGTCCTCAAGGATGACAACCTTCCAGGCACACCTCTTAGTCATCATGGGCAAGCATGGATGCTCATGTGTTGTCATTTCAAAATCCTTGATAATTTACTACATACCTGTAAGACCACGGGGTCCTTTTTCCCCTTGATCTCCTAAAAGGAAAACACAAAAAGAAAAGTTGATATTATGCAATTAATTCACAATGAAACTTCCCCATCAAAGCAAAAAACATATTAATGGCAAACATATAAGGAACACCCCAGTGACTGGGGAAATAGGAGTCTGATAGCTATTGAGGAATCACATATTATTATCCAGCATACCTTTGGTTCCAGGTGCTCCTGGGGTTCCTCTTTCACCTAAAAACACATAGACACAATGGAATTGGGGCAAAAAGATTGGATAGTAAAATCATTCATCCATATTGGACTGAAAGGAACAGTCAAGGTAGGACATCTGTCAAACTCCTAAGGGAGGATTCTCTACACCCCAAATATCTTTAATGCTCAATGTAATCTGGATTAGACTGCCTTGTCTTTATTCATTTTATGAAATCCACTCTGGGAGCTTTTTTAGGTAAAGAGAGGGGTAAATAAATAAATAAATGATATCCAAAGGCTTTTTCCCAATGATATCCAAATGATATCCAAAGGCCTTTTACCAACACATGTCAATTCACTAGAAAATTAAAAAAATACACACAGTTTTGAACATGGCACTCTCTCTTTCTCGTCTTTATTTTTCCATGAACACATGCATGCACCCACTTTTTAAAACTGTTACCCTCACCATTTAAATAACTTATATTTTTCATTTTATTATTTAATTTCAGTCAAGAGGTGCTCCCACGTCCTCCTTGGGATAGTGATTCAACTATCTGCTACAGGTACTCAGTAGATACTGGCAAAAAAGAACCATATATTATTTTCTCTCCTATAATTTGAAACAGATAAGTTGGGCTCTGGGCGCTTATTCATACCTTTACCACCTGGGATACCAGCTTCACCTCTAAATCCTTGAAGCCCAGGAGGACCTAAAAAGAAAAGTAAAATCAATAAGGGTCAAGCACATAATATATGAAGTTTCTGAAAAGCAGAAAATTGAGTGGATGACATATTTTATTTGTAGCTCTCTCTTTTCTTTTTTCTTTTGTATAGTTTTACTACTTTTGAGCCAGGAGAAGCAATATACCAGATGCTGCAGGTTACAGTACCTGGGTTTACTATATTTTACAACTACATAATGAGAACATCATACTTACCAGGAGGACCATGGGGACCTGGTGAACCCATCATACCTAGAAAAGGAAACATTGCAACTGCTCAGGAATTATGTGATTTAAAGATGAACAAACAATACATTTGCAATCTCATGCACACAACTTTTTGTAGCACCAAGACAACATGGTTGGCATAAAAAATACCAGCCTGTATTTCCCCCCATTTAATCTGGATTTATAGGTAAAGAAACCAGTTGCCAACAGCATGTTTGCAATATCTGAACAACCTGTTTGCAATATTAGATGCATCTAGAAGTACCCTTAGCCTACACTACGGTCTAGGATAAAAATAAAATTCTTTTAAAAACACATCAATGACCATGCAGAAAATTTGTGTATGTAAATATAACAAGAGAGGATAACTAAGAACTACTCCATTGTATTTTAAAATATACACCCAGTTTATTCTGAATAGCCTCAAATATTTCCTTTGTCACAATAAAGCCAAGGGGTAAAAAAGCAAAGTACTATTAATGTGTTCAGCCTCACTGTTGCAACTCATGTTTCCTTCATAGATAACTGTTGAGCTTTTTTATTTGTGTGTTTTTTATTTGTTGTTTTTCCTTGCTAGTGACTAAATTTACCTTTGAGACCAACAGAACCTGGGGCACCGGGGGGACCTTGAGGTCCTGGTTCGCCAGGAGTACCTGCAGAGTAAAATGTGAGAGAAATCCATTAAGTAACCTACTGAAGCCTAATTCTTTCTGTCATGTTTCTCCTTGGTTTCATGGCCCTGAATCATGAAGACCAACTACACAGCACTGATGTTTGTTATTATGTTCAGCCTTAGCAGGAAGATGCTTCTCTTCCTGACCCTGTTGATGCCAATGTGGTTGGTGGGGTTGGTTACATAGTCTATGAGATAGTCAGGTGACCCCATTCAGAATAATAAGGTTACAGTTAGGTAGCGTTTGGGGGACAGCAGCTGAGTAGTGTTTTCCAACCCTCTCTTTCGTCACCTCACCCCTCAACACCATGAGCAGAGAGACACATTCTGTAGGAACCAGAGTTCTATGGAGACAGATAAGGTATTGTTTTCCCTGCCACAAAACAAACTCCCATTGTAGTTTCATTGTATCCCATTACTCATATGAATGACTAAGGGCTGGTAGCCCCATTTACTTGGCATCTGAGGGGCATGCAGTTGTGATCCCCAGCCCTGTTTGTATCGCTGATTAATGAGTAATTAAAGTACAACCGACAGTACATTACTGGGAAACAAACTCATATCTCAGCCCAACCTTTCTTACATTTTGGACAAATACCAGACTGTTACTGCCTTTTCCACAACAGTACTGCTGACATTTAATGCAACTGTTGAAACTATCCAAGTGTGAGTTACATCACAGTTATTATCATACCCATGCACAATATGAAGGCAGTGTTTTTCAAACTATGGGGTTCCTAGGAATTTTATCTGGGCAAGCTTCCCCTGAAAGGCAACTTGACCATTACTACTGAACTTCCCCAGCAATATATACAGTGGTACCTCGGGTTAAGAAATTAATTCGTTCTGGAGGTCTGTTCTTAACCTGAAGCACCACTTTAGCTAATGCGGCCTCCTGCTGCTGCTGCGCTGCCGGCATGCGATTTCTGTTCTCATCCTGAAGCAAAGTTCTTAACCTGAGATAATATTTCTGGGTTAGCGGAGTCTGTAACCTGAAACGGATGTAAGCTGAAGCATATGTAACCCGAGGTACCACTGTAGTAGACACAGGGGTGTCAAGTGTGTTTTGGATTGGTGCGGGGCAAAAGAGCTCCAAAAGTCCTAGTCATTGCCAAGTATCACATCCTTTACAATGCACAGGATTTCCTGTCAGACATTCTTTGGTAGACAAGCTGAAGTAGCAAGTGTAGCTTGAAAGTAGAAGTTTGAAAGCCACTGTCATAAGAAAAAAACATCTATTAAGAGGGCCTCCCTTCCCACAATAATTTTGTAATATTCATAGAAGTGATCAACAATGGTAGGTGGGAAAGCAAGACACAAAAGTATTGTTTACCTCTGTCACCTTTCTGTCCAAATCCAGGTGCACCAGGCTCTCCACGAGGTCCAGGAGGTCCCTCTCGCCCTCTTTGTCCCATGGGACCCTCCATGCCGGTTTCACCTGAGGAGAACCAGTACCTTAGAATCCAGGTCCCAACATATGCCACATTCTACTCAGTTGAGCTAAAAAAATCCCCTGTGTCAGTAGCTGCTGCCCGCTGCCCCATGTGCTGAGCCATTTCTCAGCAGCTTCTCAGGAAAATATCAGGAACTGCTGGATGCTCGCTAATAAGGCAAGCAGTGTCACTGACTTCTCGGGAAAGAACCTTGCAGACTGACTTGGCCATTGGCTCCTCCTGGGCTGGATGTATAAGAGGGCGTCTTGTCACAGTTGAAGCTTTGCTTGAGCAACAAGGTCTACCTGAGATCTAGCGTTTCTGGCCCTGCATTCTGGCTTGCACTCTGACTCAAATTGCTCATTATTCTTTGATCTGCTTACCCATGCTGCCTTTCTGTCCTTTTGGCCCTTCACGCCCAGGAATGCCAGGAATACCTGTTAAAACGACATTATTTTTCTTTTTATAAAACAAAACAAATGATATTAAAAAGAGCTATGCACTGCTACTTTGTGACATGCAGGGAAATGTAGAGAAGCTGAAATGAAATCAGCATTAATATCTGAATTCAAGTTTTGATTGTTGCTTCAAATTTAACATTTTCAATGAACTGTGGCAATAACCAGATGAGTTGGTCTGAAACAGCATCAGTTTAAGGGCAAGTTTAAAAAAATAAGAATGTGGGGATCAAACACTGAGTTTTACTATGGCAAACCACTCCCAGATTTGATTTAAAATGAAGTCTAGTATCATATATTAAATTTTCAGTATTTGAGTTCTACAGTTCTGCCTACTCCCCTGCAGAGACCAATCTGTCCTTAGTGAAGGAATCTGTCAGTAATCGCTCTTTTTTCCATCTCATCTTCCAATGAGTATCATCTAATACAAAGGCAATCTAAGTGCCTTACTGCAAATTGCTGCAAGTCAACTTGAAGGTACCTCTCATTGTGCTTGTGATGTTCAGACTTGACAAAACAGATCAAGTTGCAGCAACTGATCACAGTGGGAAGCAGAGAAAATGAACAAGGTGTTCTGCTATTCTCCTCCCCACTAATTTTAAGCACCCTACCTGCAAAATCCAAATTTCTCTTCTCTTTTTCAGTGCACTTATATATAACTAACAGTCCAATAATATAAGAATTTCTGAGCTCTTTACATCTCAGATAGTACCACAATTGTTAGGCAGGTGTGCCCAATACTAATCTCTTCCTTAACAACAATTGTTGCTTAATATCAGACGCTAAACAATCCAGCATTTAGACTATTGATTCCCGCCCCCATTTCACATAATGATGGCATAATTAGAGCACCTGTACAGGTTTATTGTCCTGATTCCTATGGAAGCTCCATTGCACACACATGCTCACACAAAAAGAAAAGTTACTCCAAATATGTTGTCATAGCACATAGGAACTGAGAATCGTAAACTCACCTGGGGTGCCCATATCGCCTAAGACAGAACAAAAGGGACAGAAATGCATCAGTTGTCGGATCAAAATAAGGCTTTGCTCATTTTATCAACCTCTCTCTAATTACTGTCACACATGGGGGTAGTTCTGGGAGATCATAAAAGGCAGTGTCAAAGCCATCTCTAGGTCAATCAGCTCTTCAGCTCAGCTGAACCAGTTTACTCCTTACACCTTTCTCTGTATTTCTTTGGAATAATTTTTTCCTGTGAATTCTCTACATTTTAAACAAATTGGCTTGTGTCTAATGCTGCCATTCATCTCATGCAGCAGACTTCCCCTAGTGCAACAAAACTTTCCCATTCTCCCCTCTCCCCTGCAGCCCCTTAAAAATGAGCACCCTCAAAATCTGCTCGAGGTTGGGGGATTCTCTAGAGTAGATTTTGTGAGGAGTACAGGGAGAGGAAGGGAAGGGGACGTCCCGTTGCACAAGTAGAACATTGCTTATGTAGTGTTGTATGCAATCCATTTAAACCAGTTTGAAACTGGTTTGAAAGTGGTTTATCTATCATGGCTTCCCATGGAGAATCACAAGAAAGGTAGTACTTCAACTTTCTCATAGAACCCCATTCTGGGTTGAGAATCATAATTATCGGGGGAGGCGAAACCCATCCTAAACACTTGTTAATTTCTATGACACGCATTACTGAAACTAAGAGAGATCCCTAATACAGTACATATCAAAACAGAGATGCAGCACACGGGTACCTTTCTGTCCTGGTTCTCCTTGGAAATAACCTGCAAAGGAAACAAAATGCTAGTCATATTTCTGTTGTGCAAATGACCCAAAACTACTTCTGGCTTAATATAATGACAGAAAGGCAGTGCAATTAAGTGGAATGTATGTGCAGTTAGGAAACCAGATGCATTTTGTCCTGGAACCTTTTCAGTTGGCTATGGATCTTCTTTAGACTACTTGCCCATTATCACAAAATTAGGCTGCATAGTGTCATCCAGTTTGAAATCTCTTAGAATGTTTAAAGCCAGGGAGTAAACATGGCATCCTGGAGCCAATGGAAGCCTAATTTGCTCCTAATTTTCCCCGTATCATGTCGCTTGATACAGCAGCTTTCTCAAATATAAGGATCCTCAGTACTGGAGGAAAGGAATGAATGCTCCACCCTCTAGACATCTGGGTATGGCATTATTTCAGATAACCTCTGGAATTGCACTCCATTCATTAAAACTTGTGTTAGTCTTTAATTTTAGTTTAGTTTAGTCTTTTGCTTTATACAAATATACAGATTGGTTTGGACTGACCTCAAAGTCCACATAATTCAATTATGCTCCATTCTCTCCCTCCAGTTTAATTGTGTTATAGGAAATTTAGGAGTGTAGCTAAAGAACACTACACATTTTCTGGCAAATACGTTGCTTCTTTTCCTATCCTTGTGGAATTTTGTGGGCTCCTCACCTTTGCTTCGCTCCACATCCAGCCTCTTCTTCATTAAAAACCACAACTGATCGTCATCAATATCACCCTGTACTGCTTTATATCTCTCAGAATGTACAGCATGTATGTTTTCAACTGTGTTGGGTTGAACCTGCCAGCGGCTGGCTTGGGATTCAAGGATATCCACCCGGGATCTCAGCTTCTTCACTTCTTCCGCTGAAAGACGAAGAAAGAAACAAAGAATTAGATGATCATTAGATAAACAAAGAATTAGATGATCATTGGTTTTAGTATTTGCATGTGTGAATACAACTTTAGTCCCCACTCCATGCCTCCATTCTGCTGAGATGAAACTTAGGGGTCCTCCAGACTGCTGTTTTATCGCAGGTGTATTCTTCAACAAGTTCTTGATTCAGAAATGGTACATTACTGGTGGATTTATTCTGCTTTTACTTGCACTGTGAAGTGTCCCCAATGCTACTATATTAGCACTATCCAGAGGAACTATAGAACAACAAAAACTGACCAAAAAAAACCCAAACAAAACCCAGACCATTTGTGATAGAAAAAGTTATAGGGTTTCATCAGGAAGTTTGGGACATGCACTAACTGGAAGTGAAGCAATGTGACTGCCCCCACATTTTTGCAGACACAAACAGTTTTGAAAGTGAGGTTTTGTGTGACTGCCCCAATACCATAATAATCACAAATAGTTATGAATGTGGGGAACTTTCTGAATATAAAATGCCTAGGGGTGGGGAGAGTGCAACAGAAAACCTTCTTGAATTGTGGGAAATTTAACAATTCTGATACAGAGCTTCTTCCAAAGAAGTGAACAGTGGATTCTCAGAGGAGGATGTGTGTGAGTGTGATATATATATCAGCTGGTAGAGCATGAGACTCTTAATCTCAGGGATGAGGGTTCAAGCCCCATGTTAGTTGTACATACCCAGAGCATTTTACCTAGGAAATTCTATATCATCATATGACTGGCCAATCAACTCAGATTGGTCAGTTCTCTAACCAAAGTGAAAATATGCAATTAAGTTGAATTGTTCCTTTTCAGTGAAGGCATCCTTCCTGCATTGCCCATGGGGAGAAAAACAGAATGGCACTTGGGCTTCCCAGGTTCTTCACAGAGAACTTTGCCTAGATCCCTTCACCTCAATCCTAAATAATTTAAGACCATGCTCTCATCATAATCAATGGCCCCATGTTTGTTTTGATTGCTCAGTAGTAGTTGGTACAGAGTACTACTTGTGGGCTTCTTGCAGACTTCCCATAGGCACCTGGTTGGCCACTATGACTACAGGATGCTGGATTAGATTGGCCTTTAGCCTGATCCTGTTGGTCTCCTCTTGTGTTGTTACTAAGCCATCCCCTTCCTTAGCTGCAACCCATCACTTCTCCTGTTCACTTGTAATAACTTACCCAGAGCAATAAGCCCAAAGAGTAGACCAAGGAGAAGCAGCCAGGCTAACAGCAAGCCTAAGAGCCACTTCCACCAGCTGCAACAGGAGGCACAGGGGCACCAGGCTGGAGCAGCTCCTGCTCCACCACATCCATCATCACCTCGGATTTCTATAGTGAGAAGAGACATAACAGTAAAAGCAGGTTAGACAAGGGAGTGTGGGTCCACAAAGGTGTAGGCTGGAAAATGTTCCAAGGTGTCCCACACAAATGTTTGTCAAGATTCTTTTACTTACTGCCTTCCATTTAATGATTATTAACCAAATTTATAAATTGGCCTTCATCACATAGAAATTGCATAGCGCTTTCAAACACCATATATATATATATATATGAAGTTCTCTCCATAATGGCTTCATTTGGGAATCATGACAAACCATGGTTAATATAATGACTGGGATGAGCCGAGCCCCCTCCCTTTGGTTCATGAACTCCCCACCATTCCTTTCTCCCCTAGTACAGCTCTAATTAATCACATTTAGCTACCACCTAAACTTAACTTTGGGTTTCTGAAACAAGCCAACTTCAAAACTGCAGTAGTGTGAAGATGGCTTCTTTCATACAAGCCATAGTTAGGATTAACCATAGTTTGTGGGGCTTGAACAATGTGTCACACTGTAGTTATTTTTAAAAATGGAAGCAAATGCTTCCAAACTTCTCCTTGTGGCTATGAAAGGGAAAGGGCACACCAAGTAGTGTGAGGTTACTGCTCCTTCCCATCATGGATCAGTTATGGTTCATCTGATGTCTGAACACAGCCATTATATTTATCTTTCTTTAAATGTAACATCCCAAACTTGGTGAGGGTTTGTGTCATGAAGTGATTAAAATCACAAGAAATGAACCAGAACTCCCCAGTTTAAGTCTCTGCCAAAATCAATGGGAGTAAGAAAGATTTTAAAGCTTGACAAAAGATTTCAAATGGCGTTACACTTCCTCTGGGGAAACTCTCTAGCAACTGAAGTAAGAGAGACATCTGGGATTGATATTCCGGACTCAGTAAAAGTACATGAAAACACTAAGTGAGCTCTTGTGCAGCTTCTGTTCGCTTGTGAGGCATAGACAGGAGAACTCCCTGGTGGGTTGTGATTGCAAGTTGCAATCCCCAGTGGACTGAAACATTTCTACTGGAGTGTCATTGACTTTGGTTGGCATGTTAAGGAACATTTGAGCTTTGGGTTGTAGTTCTGTTGTGCCTCTGCATATCAGCTGTTAGCGGGGCTACATTTTACCTAGTGACATTTTAAAGCTATAATCACTATAAAACATTG
Source organism: Podarcis gaigeae (assembly GCF_964106915.1). NCBI lineage: Eukaryota > Metazoa > Chordata > Lepidosauria > Squamata > Lacertidae > Podarcis > Podarcis gaigeae. The sequence continues at coordinate 56,035,355 of NC_139681.1, read as the reverse complement.
CTTCCCTTCTAAGGCAGACACACTCACCTGCATAAGTAGCTTTGTCCTTTGTTGAAATAGATCTTAGTCCTCCTATTAGAAAAACAAGAACAAATGCTAAATAGTCTTCCTACACGCAGCCACACTATTTCTAAATGAAATTCAAGCCAGGGCAACAGCTGCCAATCCAAACAAGGATCATGAGAAAAACAGTTACAGTGTGGCTTCACTGATCAGATAATAGGGCCACAATTTTGCAATTTTCATCATTAAGGGTGGTAAGTATTAGACAGGTTTCTGCAACCCACATTGGAATTTTTAAAAAATGGAAAAGGATAAGAAACCCTAAAAATAATGGTGCAGAAGCATCTGCAAAAATAGAAAGCAACAGTTGCAAACAACCATGCACAACCACAAGAAAGATACCTTTAAAGAAAATGTTTTCCCCAAAAAACCCGACTCACCCTAAAGCACTTCTTTCACCTCCAGAATAGCAACACCTCAATTATTTCCTGCACATGGCACTTTCTAGCACATATGTATAGAGGGGAAAACATTGTTTTATCATGTATAGGTGCCAAGAAGCCACAAATTACATCCAGTTCTCAACACGTGATTCCATGGTACAATAGCCACCTACACAATTTTCATGTATGTTAGTGTATACAAGAACACACATATTTATTTCTATAGCTATGTTGGAAAAAATATTATTTCCACTTCAAGGCAGAGAATCAGAGGTTTACCATTAGTTTCTGATTTCAGATAGGAATCTCCGGCATAAGAGGAAGAGAAAGCCTGCTTGTCTTTCTTTAGGGTGTCTTCTGAATAACAGCCTGTAAACAGCCCAAACAAAATACATTTAGAAGTCTCTCACAGTAGATATCACACCTGGTATGTCTGAACTGACCAAGTTCCAGTACCTTTGGAACAATCTTCTTCCTCATTTATGTTGACTTAGTTATTATGGGGTGATTACGTTGTCTACCAAAAATATGACTCCACTACTCCCAGGATAACCACATAGCCACTGATTTTGTGAATACACAGGGACTGGAAACAAGCTCTCCACACTTCAGGTCAGGGGCTTTAGAAGCAAACCAGATGTGACTGGGAGAATCTTTTGGCAGATGCAACTTGCACTGCTCCCACAGATGCTCTCAATAGCGCACAGACGGCTGGGCTAAGAGCCACCACATGCTGGTCACTGGATACCTAATGAGAGTAGCACAACCAACCCCTGAAAAATACCTTGCATACGTGCATCGTAGGACCAGTTCATATGTTGCCACAAGAGTTTTACATAAACTACTTATAGTTTTTGAATATTCAGTGGTATATGAATCTTGATAAACAAACAAACAAACAGCATGGGAGCTGGGAGTCAGTTAACATTTGCATGGGAAGGAATTATGCTGTCTCCCCATTTAGACCTTACTAGAGTAGTATAAAACTAGACCATGGGAAGGCAGCTTCTACCCCACCAAAGTAATGTCTGAGTTAAGTCTAAAATTGCCAATGGGTGTGACACGTGAGAACGAGGCAGGAAACAAACCTCCACTGAGCCCAGTGCCGGAAGCACTGAAAACTTTTCCACTGTCCTTGGTCATGATCAGCAGCTCCACATCTTTCTTGGGAGCCACGTTCTCTTTCTCTAGGAGCAGGAACTTGCAGTCCTTGCGCAGGATGTCATCATTCTGAGAGCCTGTGGTAGTGGCAGCTGGATGCCATTGAAAAAGGTAAAAGTAAATGAAAGCATGCAACTATTGCACAATAGCCCTATGAATATCCAAGCTGTTGGCAGGAATGTGCCATTTCCCTGTTCCGGCCTCATCATATATTTTGGGGACCAGAACACTTGGATTTCCATATTTAGGGGACAATTTTTTAGTGAAGATCTGTCGGATGCCAGACTACAGAGTTTGGTGGCAGACCATGCTAAGCAGGTGGCATGCCAGATACACCACAAGCATGGCATAAATGCCAAGAGAAGGACTCAGACGTGCTGGCGGAGTGGCTCCACAGGCAAAAGTTTGGTCTAGTGATTGCCAGGAGGACACTGATCAAGTTCTGAGGCTGTACATATGCATAGATCCCACCTGCAGGGGAACCCAAGTTTTCTTGGGAGCAGTATGCTGCTCCTTGTGCTGCTGAACTCATGTGCTGGAGGCACTGTGGCATCACTGCACTATGGCCATGCCCTCAGATCAGCTGGCATGGAATGCCTCCCTCTGTTCTGTGGCTGGTGTGAGTGCATAGCATCTGCCATGCCCTGGGATTGGTGGGCAATGCTGGTGTTGCCAAGGATGCATTTCTGAGGCATTTACATTTTTTATTCCCAATAATAATAATAATAATAAATTTTATTTATATCCCGCCCTCCCCAGCCGAAGCCGGGCTCAGGGCGGCTAACAATAATCAAATAATCAAACAATCAAATAATCACACATTCTAAAAATATTTCATTATAAAAATTAATTAAAATCAAATTAATGGCAACCGATTAAGCAAAATTCTGTGCAGGTTGCCAGAGGAGGGAGTCAGGCTGCGCCCTGACCAAAGGCCTGGTGGAACAACTCTGTCTTGCAGGCCCTGCGGAAAGATGTCAGGTCCCGCAGGGCCCTAGTCTCTTGTGACAGAGCGTTCCACCAGATTGGAGCCGCAGCCGAGAAGGCCCTGGCTCTAGTTGAGGCCAGCCTAACCTCTCTGAGGCCTGGGACCTTGAGGATGTTATTATTTGCAGACCGTAGGTTTCTCTGTGGGGCATACCAGGAGAGGCGGTCCCGTAGGTACGAGGGTCCTAGGCCGTATAGGGCTTTAAAGGTTAAAACCAGCACCTTAAACCTGATCCTGTACTCCACCGGGAGCCAGTGCAGCTGGTATAGTACCGGATGAATGTGATCTCACAGTGAAGACCCCATAAGGAGTCTCGCCGCGGCATTCTGCACCCGCTGGAGTTTCTGGGTCAGTCTCAAGGGCAGCCCCACATAGAGCGAGTTACAATAATCCAGTCTGGAGGTGACCGTCGCATGGATCACAGTGGCTAGGTCAGGGCGAGAGAGATAAGGGGCCAACTGCTTAGCTTGGCGGAGATGAAAAAATGCCGCCTTTGTTATTGCTGTAATCTGCGCCTCCATAGAGAGGGAGGTATCGAAGATTACACCCAAACTCTTAACGGATGGTGCTGGCACTAATTGCACCCCCGCAAGAGATGGGAGTTGCCCCCTCAATCCCATATCGTCCCGCCCCAGCCAGAGGACTTCTGTCTTCGAAGGATTTAACTTCAACCAGCTCCCACGTAACCATCCAGCCACAGCCTCCAGACATCTCGCCAGTGTGTCTGGGGCCGAGTCAGGGTGGCCATCCATCAACAGATAGAGTTGGGTGTCATCAGCATACTGATGGCAACCCAGCCCAAAACTCCGGACAAGCTGGGCGAGGGGGCGCATAAAGATGTTAAAAAGCATCGGGGAGAGAATCGCACCCTGAGGCACTCCACACACCAAGGAGTGCTTTCTCTTTCTGTACTGGACTGAGCACGTGTTGGATAGGGAAGTTGTTCTGCCGCGGTGTAGCGGCAGCTTATCCCTGGCCCCAGTGTAACTGCAGTAGAGGATTGCTTTGCCCATTTTCAGACAGTTATTTAAAATTCCACAAATGTTGGATTCAGACAAAATGCAGATTGGGTTACAAATTTATGCTGGGTAGAAAGACACTTTTGCTAACACTTTCAGTACATATATAACAGGGGAAAGCTCCATCTATTGAATTCCTGCCATAGTTGTTAAAGGCACTGGAACATGCTAGAAAGAAAAAAAGGTGAACATCCTATCCAAAAAGGATGTATCAAAATATTTTTCTGCTAGGGTCTTTTGGCCCTTTCTGCTGTAGGCTCAAATGTAAATTTAAATATTTGGACTATCAAAATGTCATTTTCAGTATTTGGACTGTATAATGTCAATTTCAGTATCTAGACTTGTAAATGTCTTATTGCATTATGTGCTTTGACACCCTTGGCAATGCTAGCAAAGGCACCAAAAGTACCAACATCCGCAAAAGCACAGGGTGGAAAAAGTCTATATGGGTGAGAACAGGGAATAAATCCCATATGGGTGACAGCAGGGTTTGCTGCTGTCTTGATTAAAATATGTTCTTTTTTTAGTGATAATGGGTTCATGGAATTGCCATGCAAGCAACTGCTGCCTTTGATTTATCCAACAAAACTATGAAGAAATGTTTCTGTGAAGACCGTCTGGCATACATTTTAAATTAGGGACAATGATATCAGTTTTGCAATTAGACTTCATGATGTAAATCCAAGTCAGCTCCCCTTTGAGAAAAATGGCTGCAAAACAGGCATTAGGGAGAAGATTAATCTGTTCTCCAAGTGCTTTAGTGCACTAGGCCTTTATTCTTGTTTTCAAAATGCAGCAGCTGCATCTAGTGGACAATCTGGATAACAACACACATTCGTAGGGGCTGATGGGAATTTCAGACCTGTGATATCTGGAGTTCAGTTTAGTTCCCAACATTTCTACATCAGTTTGTAATTCTTTTTTTTAAAAAAAAAATTGTCAGCATTTTAGTGCAAATTTATCCTAATAGGCTTTTTTTGGTATGCGATTTTTGCAAGGAATTTTCCCTAATATAATGTATTTTTATATTGTTGTGTGTTTGCGGGGGGTGGTCAGTCTGTATGAGGCCCGAGTCCCTTCTAATCGCCTGCATCCAGCAAACATTTCTATACATGAAAAAACTGCCACTAGCATGTCCTCAGTAGTGCCTATGACATCACTAGTGACACAACCCCACCTCCCCATTCCATGACAGACATGTGTATACTATGGATTGCAGAAAAGGTACCATTCCATCAGTTATATCGAGACTGGTTTTCCATATAATGCAAAATGAAAACGAAGACTCACCAGTTGTAGATGAGGTGGACACACCAGTGCTAGTCACGCCATAGCTCTGGGTTGTATTCTTCTTTGCTCCATATGCTGTTGCTAATAAAGGAGAAGAAGAGAAAACTTCAGTTCACAGTTTGTAGAAGCCAAAGAAAGAGATCTAGATATCTGTTTCCCCACCACCACCATTTATTTATTTTTTGAGTAATAAGCAGAAGAAAACGTATTTCTCTGCAGAGAGTTGCAAGTTACTAATAAATAATATTTTATTTCATTTTATTAAAGTTCAAAGCATTTCAATGCAATTATCCAAACAACCCTTATAACAACCCTGTAAGGCAGGTGAGTATTATTGTGATAACTCGGCAGTACTTAGGTACAGTGTCTGCTGTCCCATCTCTACTAATCCTGTTTGGCTGTTTGGACTCAGGGTACTCAGCATGGGTTTAGGCATGGTTCCCAAGTAACCTGCTTGGTCCCTGGTTTTAGCATGCCCTACTCTCACAAACCCCTAATGAAAAAATAGTGCTTGGCAGTGGAATCCTATACATATGTACTCCGAAGTATGTGTATATGTTGCACTGTGATTAGCATATGGGTATAAGTGATTGTTTCATCAATATCTGGCGCATTAAGGAGTTGCTTTGTACTCAGTCAGACTCTTAGCCCCTCTAGCCTGGTATTGTCTTCTGCACAGACTAGCAGTTGCTCTCTAGGACTTCAGGCAGGAAAGTCCTACCTAGAGATGCTGCGGCTTTCTGCTGTGTGAGATGAAGGACCAGAAAGCACCCCTTCTCTACTCCATGTACAGAAGGGCAGCTGAATCTTGCTTCCACAGTAGAAATGGGACAACTTCTTTCATTGCATCTGTCACTGCTGCCTATAGTAATCTACCGCCTGAGGTGTTTATTTCACGTTGCCAAATACTGGGGCCAGGTTTATAGCCCAGTGCCTCACTCGGAGCATCCAGTCACAATTAAAATTAGTGAATATGCACAACATCAAACTGTCTACAAAGGCCTGTCTGAGGCTAATCCATGGCCAGCATGTACAGAAATAAGGTTTTAAAAATATTCCATGAGGAGCTGAATTTCTCAAGTACATGTATGCCACCCAAATGGCTCATAAACTAGGTATTTTCATAATGTTCTGTTACCTTACCTGCGGTTGTGGTTGCAGTATTGGCAACACCAAGTGTGCTTGGAGCCAGGTTGTTCTGAACACCAAATACTGCAAATAAAAATATCCTGGGGTGAGATGCAAGTTTGCTTTTTTTTTTAAGTAAATAGCCATAGTGACTCACCACAGATAAGAATGGTCTGAAATTAACCATGCCCAAAAATCGAAGACTTCCCCTACACTGCACCTAATAAACTGAGCTAGTCTGTCATGTTTCATATTCATTTCTAATTGTCCTCTCAGAAGTGCACAAATCTCTGTAACATATTATGCAAGAATAAACTTTTAACTTTGGGAAATAGCTTGAAAGTTCTCTTTACAATTCAAAGTTTAGAGGAAGGGCGTGGAAATCTTCCTTGCTGATTCCTAGGTTCTGAGTGACCTGCAAAGCAAGGAATTGCTATGCAAGCCTGGGTGCCAGACCTGAAGACCTTCTGGTTTGGGTTACAGGTAAGGACATTCCTCTGACTGGCACCCAGGCTCAGGGACACACTGCAACATTTGTGTTGCTCATTTCACTTGTATTTATTTTATGTATTTTTGATTATCTTCAGTAATACTTTTTTTAAATCCTCTGCTGCAGGAGTTCCAAGCCATCCCTCAAACAGGTGTTACTGTTTACAGAGAAGGAGCTTTAAACGAATCCCACAAACTAGTCCAGGTGTGCAGATGCCACTGGCATGGAGAACTGGAGACCAACCCCTTTGCATATCCCTCTCCCGATGGCCGTGCATCTTGACAGGTGGGATCAAGGAGGGAGGGAGAAAACACACCTGTGGAAGAACTGCTGAGACCAGCATGCAGAGCTGGGGAACTGGGAGCCAAGTTGTTTGGGACGCCAAACACTGTGGGGGAAGGTAGGGAAAAAAGGAAGAGACTGTTGACTATGTAGGCAAGGTCAGAAAGATTCCAACACATCTGGGAGGTGACACAAATCACTTGTCCTGTAGCAGAATGAGCAGTAAACTTTAAACTTTTCCATTTGAATTCCATACACTGAAAGAAGTCTCTAAAACATGGCGGAGGGGTAAACTGTGACCCTCCAGATGCTGTATCTGGACCACTCCTGTCATCAGTGACCACTGACCATATTGCCTGGGGCTTATGGGAGCTGGAGTCCAACAACATCTGGAGCGCCATAAGTTTCCCATCCCTAGCCTAAAACCACTGCACTTCGCCCTTTGCAGACGTCTACCCTAATCTTGCAAGCTGTTGTTTAGCTGGCTGCTTCACAACTCTTCTTTTACTGGTACTCGGTTGTACTTTAGAGCCATCTAAATTTGCTTTACTAAATTTAACATTCCACTGAATAATATACCGTATATGTCTGAAGTGAATGAGTCCATTAGAGGGCACACATCCCACCCTGATCCTATATATTGTCCTCAAATTCCAACAGTCACTCAGGCATCTTGGCCAGAAGGGGCAATCCTTCCCAACTTCCAATATGGTTAGCACTTATACCCGTACAGTGAAGGCAAGTTCTGAAACCAACTGAGGAATGGCAATGAAAATGTAGGAAAGCCATGATGGTGCAGAATATCCACACTGCATGCTTCCTTCGTGGTCTTTAAGACTTCTGGTATTGAGTAACCACAACTGGCCACCTCATGGTTTTCAGAAAAGGTTATCTCGGAGCTTGTCTGCAGAATTGCTATGGCCGATGCTGTGAACATGTACCTGATCCAGTAGAATGTGCTGCCGTGTTCATCAAAGAGGAGCTTTGAGTCATGTTGTTGTGGTAGCCACCGAGAGACGACCCTGCAGGCAGGGTGGAGGACCACATGTATGGTGGGAGTGCCGCATTCAAGATGGTCGTGTCGTATGTCCCAGACACTGGAAGAAAAATCAACAAGCAACATTAAAAACCATATTTCTTTATATAAAATGCATGATCCTTAGGCAATGTGGTTTCTTTTTCTGTTCCTCTCACCTAAACAGCACCATAAAATATGAAACTTGGTCTAATCTGTTTTTGGTGTTTCCTTTTTTAAAAAAAACAAGTTTATATACGGTAGTCTTCAGAGTTATAGAGAAAAACATGAATATGTGCTTCAAATTGGTTTTAAAGCAGGCATGGCTAACCTGTGGCTCTCCAGATGTTGTTGGACTGCAACTCCAGTCCCAGCCAGCATGGCCAATAGTCAAGGATAATGGAAGCTGTAGTCCAGCAACATCTGGAGGGATACAGGTTTCTCATCCCTGTTCTAAAATATCATAAACCGATGGTGATCCCTAGCAGAGTTTTCAGTGGCCATGGAATTGGACATCAGCAGAGATCCCTTGTTTGATTCAAATTCTTTCCTTGCCCTCCTCACATTGAGCATATTTGCTTGCTGCAGTTGCTGCCTATTTGTCAGGAGTCACACCTGAGTCCTGACCTTCTAGCTTTTAACTAACACCTCTGACCTGGTATTTAGTCTAGAACAGGGGTGGGAAACCTATGAACTACAGCTCCTATGACCTGTGATCATTGGCCATGGTGGTTGGGGCTGATGGGAACTGGAGCCCAGCAACACCTGGAGGGCCATAGGTTCCCCATAGCTAGTGTGAAACTACTTTCGATGAAACTAAAAAAAAGAGTCATGCAATGGTGCCACTCAATCATTGCCAAGAAATAAAGGACTGAAGCCACTTCACTCCACTTTTTGGATATTAGGAAAAAGCATGCACCTTTGAACAATCCTGTGATCCTTGCACTGTTGGCCTGAAAAGAATACAACCATTTGCAGCCTCTGCCACCCTCTCCACCTTATTCTGTGATTTGATAGATTAGAAATATACTGGAATTCCTGGGGTCCAGCAATGAGATACCTGATTGGCTGCTCTCTGTCACCATTTTGGTTTCCACAACAGCTTTTTTAGGTATCGGGAGTGTGCTTGATGGGGATCGAGTTGGGCTAGCACTAGCTGACCGACTTCCCCGAAGTAGTCGTTTGACATCGTCCAATTCTGTCCCTAAAAGAGAAGAGAGATATTGGAGACTTAAGCTCAAAACTTGACAACGTAGGTAGAAAATTAAAAGCATGATGTTGGTAGAAAATTGTATGCTTTATATGTTTGGGTCTTAAAAATGACAGATGCATCTGAAGATGGATAGAGCTGAACTGTGCAGGCCAAAGCTACACACACACTATACCTTTGAAGCATATTCTTTACCTCAAAGACTTCTGGACACTGTAGTTTACCCCTCATAGAGCTACAATTCCCAGCAACCCTTAACAAACCACAGTGCCTAGAATTCGGGGGGGGGGGGAGAACATGTTTCAAACATGCTTCAAAATATAGTGGCTGCTCCACCTCAACATCAAGGACTCCTCTTCCCTTGAGGCCACAAGAAATGTCTTAATTAGATTATAGCGATCCTTGCTCCTCGTGTATTTTTTGTCATCCCGTATACAGTTTCCGGCCAACAGATATTAGGAAAATATCAGATGGCATCATGGAAAGAAGGGCTACCAAATGGTCAGAGGAAGAGTTCATCACTACAACTACTGGATTATTAATCAAGGAGATTCAGCTACCCTTTGTTCAAGTCCACAAAAAATAGCTCAAGCACTTACACCTGGTTGATGGAGAAGCACTCTGCAGCCTCACTCGAATTTCACTCTCTGTACAAGACAAAATGAAAGAAGAGGCTCATTGTGAAGGGAGAGGTAATGGTAACTGGATACCCTGTACGCACCTTTGGCATGAAGAAGGTTCATTGCTGCTGGTTGTTAGCTTGCCATGTGGTATGTTCTGTCAGTATTTAGACCACATGCAGCAAAGTTTGATAGAAACAGAATACTAATTTCTCCTCCACCATGGCTTGTCTGATCATTTTTTATGAGTTTATTATTATAATGCAATGGTGACAGCAACTTTTATAATACTGCACTCTGCTTACATTCCTAGACCTCCCACCAGCCCAATTTTCCTTTTACATAATATGTGCTGACATTTCAAAGTGTTGCTTTCCTCAGTAGCAACCTGCCATGCCTCATCATAGCAAACCACTTTTTAAAAAACTTGTGTGACTTGGCCTTAAAGAAAAAAGCTTTCAAAACAAACAAACAAACACTTAGCATGCCCACACACTCTTGGGCATGCCCAAATTAACTCTTTGGATCTCTGCAAAGTGTACGGTATATTATATCTTACCACGAGTTTGGCTTCGCCCCCTGGTAGCAGAGGAACCTGTGAAAACCAAGGAAAATGCAATTGTTTGAATTTTATTTTGAAAAATTGTGATGAAGATGAAAAGGTTGACGAAAATCCAGAATTCTTTGGGGGAAAGAAGGTTCTTTGAATAACCTGCTTTACAGGTATAGCATGTGTACACATCCTTAGAAAACACTGGAAGAATGATTTATGCTTCCAGTGACAGGGGAATGAGATCCTATATCACTCTTTATCCCCCTCCGATGCCACCCAGCTTCCTAGGGCCTGGTCTGATCTGAATCTGTATTGCAGCAGTTCAGGCAGGAATGGGAAGCACTGGCAGTACAGTGGTAACTAGCTCTTGGGCTTCCTTTCAGCTTCCTGGGACTCTGGCACAACAGAGATGGAGTGCTGCCCATTACTTTTGTAGATCAGGCACTTGCATATTATCCCCAAATATTAGACACATGCATTTCAGCTTCTTATCTACTAAAGCCAGAACTATTAGAAAGATTCCATTTCTTTCTAAATGCAAAGCTCTGCACCAGATGGAAACATGACAGCTAAGATATATACTCAAATCTGAGTCATTTCCATAATTCATTCAAGTGCAAGAGTATAGGGATTTTTCAACATTTTGAACTCCCTGACCATAAGGCGTTTAATATGCACCTGCCCTCAATTTGGCCTTCATAGTATTAATAACAGAAATGTACCAAAATCTTTTCTTGGAAACTCTGGAGAGGAATTTGCGCTGGAGCTCCCTACAGGGAAAAAACAAGAAGATTTCATATTAAAATTTAACTGCATGTGTTATATGGAAAGGGGGATTTCAATAGTATAACGTATCAGCATCGTGGTATATAGAGTATCCTGTAGTTTTCTCTGGAATTAAAAGGTGTCCCGAGGACGTATGTGGAAGATCTATTGATTAGTCTGCATGAGAAATCAGGAAATGATCTTGGCAAAGTGCAGAGAGAGGATTATCACTGCTGACGAAAGTGTTATGTTAGACAATGGATTACAGTGCTATACTCCAAAAAGGCTAAAAGGATCATGAATAGATATGACAATGGGGTGTGACTCATTGGAATAACAAAAGGGTCAAAAGTAGCAGAAGTACTGTAAAGGGCAAGTATACACTGGCCAGGTTCACGTGTCACGGTAAGCCAAACCATGGTGTCCCGAGACCACATAATTGTGTTGGATCCCAGAGAGGAGCTTACACCCACTTTGCTTTTCTCTGGCCCTTTAAGCACAGCACTGCAGCTAAACCGAAAGTTTGGCTTAGCTTGTAATTTGGGATTGTAGTTAAGGTCTCTCCTCCTCAAACACCATCTGTAGCCAAGGCTTGTAATATGGTTACAGACAGTGGTTAAGCAAAAAATCAAAATTTGGGTCAGCCACCAAAAAAATTAAAAAATTAAAAATTGGGTCAGCTAGGACCAGGAAAGATCAGAGTGGGTACGAGCTTCTCTGAAGGAATGAGCACATTTGTGAGGTCCCTGTAAGCCAGAGTTTGTGCAAATGAAACAGGCTTCTAGGATAGTTGAATAATTAGCCAACATAATCTGTGCACCCCTTAGTTTCCTTGAGACTATGATACCTTCATATGCTGCATGGCGAGTGGAATAGGTTTTTCGTTCAAAGGTTGAGCCTGGTGATTTGGTAAGAGTAGAAGAAGGAGTGATGGCTTGCTTGTAGGAGGAAGAGGAGGTATTCGTTCTAGCATTTCCACCTACAGATGAAACAAAACCTCCTAAAATGTATGTACAATCGACCAGACTGTGATGGAAATGACAGTCCGGTCTTTAATTTAATATTTATTACCTAGAAAAGGAAGCTTTTTCAGCTTGAGGGTCACATTTGCTATTTTGGGAAGGAGGGAAACAATGCCAGGGTGGGCTGAGCCAGAGACAAAAGTGGACCCAGCAAATGTTTAACCTTTGTACAGCAGGCTGGCTTGTACACAGGGTCGTAAATATCTTCCATTCAGCCACCAACAGGCTTTCATCCAATATAGTGCTAAATAACAACCCCGTCAGCTTAAGGGTTTACACTCGCACAACAGGCCTGTACCCTGCTCCTCCTCCCACAGACACCCTGAATCTTTTCGGGGGGGGGGGTTCCCTTAACCCTCCAGAGCAGATTTGGGTGTGGGGGGGGGGAGTGTGTGACGAGAAAGAGGGGGAATCCCATTGCACAAGCATAAATCCTTCTGCTGGGATGGTTACTAGCCTTTAGAAGTCAATGACATTTGGGGTCTCATATAGTCACTTAGGGGCTTTACGGAGTATTTCAGTTTCACACAAAGCCTGTGTGGTTTGCTACACATTGCAAAATCTGTTGAAGTGTGGATTTTGAAGAATGAGTGTGTCTTGGTTTGCATATTGTTTCAGGAACTGTGAGTTAAGTAGGTTTGCCTTTAAATGCAAACTAAATCAAACCCCACCCAAATCCTACTTGGAATAGTGTGGTTAAAATGTGGTTTGTCAAAAGTCCTGGTCGCTGCATATATTTCTGCTCTTGGATTTTCATGAGGTCTCCAAAAGCAGAGGGATAGCTGTGATCTAACATGATGCAGTCATGTGAATACTGGGTGAATGCCATGCTCCAAATTATGAAGAGAGAATGTACCCTTTGTAATCCCAGGAAGAGGGCTGTTCTCCTATATTTGCTTGTACTTCTGAATCTGGTGTCATTCAGTGGCTTCCCCATTAAACTGTTTGAAGAACAATGAACTTTTGTGAGGAAGCCTTTGCTTCCCCCTCCTCTGCCCTGCTCTCCAATTTTTACACTGACTTAGAACACACAGACTTAAGACACAGAAACATCAAGAGTTTATTAACTCAAACTGCTCTGACTCTTTTAATGTGGCTGTCAGCATCATACTTTCAATATGGATTCCTAAAGTATGTAGGGGAATTGCAAAAAGCCAGGACCGTTACAAGAAAACATGCTAATGTGTTCCATGTTAATTAACTAGGGGCGTTACTTCTCCTTCTAGGAGGTGTGTGTGGCCTATGGAGACCTTTACACCTGGAAGGTTTTATAAAGTTTAATGAAGCTGTGTGAGGTCTGTCCTGTCTAGGCTACCTTCCAGTGGTTCTGTTGGCGCTGGACTTTGGGGCTCCAGGGCCCTACAATCCAGGGGTCTTCAAATGACTGCTAGCAATGATGGCAGAGGGTGCCCTCTGTAGTGAAGTGCTTGCTGAGGCTCCAGCAACAGCCACCACCTTCATTTCCCCAGAGTGTCTGCACGAAAAAGAGGAACTCATGGGAAATGGAGATGGTGGCTATTGCTGGAGCCTCTTTAGTAAGGAAAATGGGGTTTCTGGAAAGGGGAAGGAGAGCAGTGACAGGGTGGTGGAGGTGGGTGAGAAGGTGGCAAAGCAACAAGATTGGTAGAGCACTGGGGGAGAAGGCAGGACAAGCAGCCCAGGTGGCATGTTGAGAGAGAAGGGCATAGCCAAGGTGAGGGTCCCTAAAGGTCTCCTTGCCCATGCCCCCTCAAACATGGCAGTGCTGTCGGCCTCATCAGAAGAAAATATCAAGGCACACCCGCACAGCCTGTTTGGGTTCTCCAGTGGGCAGCGGGTTGACAGTTCCCTGGGTGTCTAAATGGATGCCTTCCATGTTCTCTGCAGAAAGGCTATTCTAAGGCAAACCAAATAACTTTATACAATAAACTAATGTTTATTTGCAGCTGTTTTTATTTTATTCCTCTGTACCCCCATGTGCTGAGCCCAAGAAGAAGCGCCAAGAAAAGACAGAGAACCACAGGAGATTGCAAGGAAATATAATTGTGTGGTGATATTTCCTGGAAGAAGAAAAAATCACCAGTTGTATAAACTCCCACCATTTACCACAAAAAGGATCCTGCTTCCATATTTTAAAGGGCATCTCTGGGCAAGGACTCTTTCCCTCCTCTTGTAGTTCCACAAAAGCTCAGAGGAGGAATGTTTCTCCCACACATACACATAGCACTTGTCACTTTTGAATTGTAAGCTTCTGCCCTTTCTCCCCACACCTTTTTATGTTCCTAGTTTATGTTGTTTCCCTTTCCCTTCAGTCTGAGAACCACTTACTGGCTGTCACATAACTGCTGCCGTGGGTGTATGTCCTTTTCTCCACTCCACCTCCTCCACTATAAGCCATTGATTTGAGGCTGCTGGTACTGCCTCCTTCTGTCAAAGTAAACACAACATGAGATTCTGTGGGTGGGAAAAGGCAGGAAAAGAGGACTGCGGTATAATATAGGGGCCTTTTGGTGGGGCCATATACAACATGAGCACGCCTCACATGTATGGTGTCAAACAACCATATGATTTTTAGAAGACATCTGAAGGCAGCCCTGTACAGGGAAGTTTTTCATATTTGATGCTTTATTGAGTTTTAATATTTTTCTGGAAGCTGCCCAGAGTGGCCAGATCAACAAAGTCAGATGGGCAGCATTTATTAATAGAATGATGATGATCAATTTTACAGAAATAACATAAGACTAGAGTAGCCTTCCTCAAACATGCTGGGGCTGATGGGAACTATAGTTCAAAACGGTGCTTTTTTGTTAAAAAATGTTTAGGGGGTACTCTCATTTTGACTCAAGAAAATCACCATTTTATAGTTCAAATCGGGGGAAATAAATATAGTAAACGGACAAAAGTACAAAGATTCACAAAATGTTTAGGGGTATGCGTACCCCTGCGTCCCCCCAGAAAAAAGCACTGGTTCAAAACAACTAGAGAGTACGAGGTTGAGGAAATGTGGACTGGATTAATTCCTCTCAAGAATAGGACTGCCGCATGGTCAATTTTGAACTGACTAGGTGGGTCCCCCTGCCTACACTCACATGTGTCATACTTGCAACACAGCTTCAGTGCTAGAAAACAGACCACTTTGAATCTACTTAGCTGAAATGAGAATTACATTTCAGTGAGAAAGGGAAGGCTAGAACCCTAGTCAGAAGAGTTGTACGATCAAGAGTTATTATCACTGCTTAGCAGTCCTTACAATTACTCTGGTAAAGAAACCACACCACAGATGGTGTGGCTGGCCAAAAGTTACTCAGCAAAGGTGCTCGATATCAAACTCAAACAGCTGTTTTAGTCAACACATCCCATCCCACCCAGGTTTTTCCAGGCTGATAGTGTGAAGGGAAGTTACATCATCACGGACAATGCAGGCCGAGGTCATGCAGAAGCCATGGGAGAGAGGGACCAATTGATATTTAGAAACAACAACCCTCTCCTGGCAATGTTCCTTGGCTCAGAAATAATATGATCTAACTGGATTTTGTTCCATATATTCTTCTGAGCCAAGCCTATGGGCCTGGTGAACTCCCATGCACAGAGAGGCTGTACAAAGTCTTTTGCTATTTTTAATCCATGTCTTTCCTGTAACTTGGGCAACTTCAGAAGAGCAACCGTAAGTAGGATGGTGCTTTTGTTATACTTTGATCTATAAGCTCGGTGGCACAAACACTTGAGGGGCTTTTGACAAAGAGGCACAAACAAAGCAAACTGAGATGCATACATGCAGAAACAGGTATACTGAATTCTGTAGAGCAGCCACTTACTTGGGGGAAGAGATGTCAGTCTGGTGGTAACAGTTTCTGTAATAACTGTAAAAAAAGAGAGAGAGAGAGAGAGAGAGAGAGAAATATAAACCCATGCGACAGGTTGTCCTCATTTACAGAGGAACCTTGATGCTGCTCCTCAATCATTAGCATCTGGATAGCAAATTGAGCAGGTACGCAGGTCACCTGATCACACTATTTCCCACTGTGGTGAGATCAATTGCATTTCCCTTCAAATCACAGCATTATTTCTAAAATCACATCTATACATAGGCAATTTAAATGCAAATCTGTGCTCACTTTTCTTGGGGGCAATAAGTAAGTGACCACGACTTCTTCTCTTTTTTTCAAAATTGCTAAGCTGAATTTGAGTCTTGAATTCAAACCAACAAATTCCTTTTGAATGTTGTTTTGAATATTCATTTCTGGCCCATGGAAACCATCTTGGTAATTCTGAGGACTCGATTTTTTACAGGTGAGATACTTATAAAGGCATCATGAGATATAACTTTTCAAAGGATGTATACAGCAGGGATAATTGCCTGAGACCCTGTGAAATATTTAGCTGAAACCATCTCTGAAAATGGCAATATAATGCTTCTGAAATGGCATATAGTATTAAGCTGCTATTAACCTGGTTTGCAAGGTTGGTTTATTATATCAAAACTTCCATTGGGGAAATAATTGGGAGGTTCCACTTGGTCCCAACCATGGGGCCAATTCACATAAACTTTTCTTCTTTGAAATGTTACCCTGAGATGACTCCTCCATCCGAATACTCAGGCGGTAAGGGCCTTCACATTCTAAGATCTCATTGCCACATAATGAACATTTCATTATATATAAGCCTTTTTAAAAATGATATAATGTCAGAAGACCATTGAACCACGAGGATATTGAAGAGTGAAATGATTTCATGCTAACTTTTACCTCTGCAATGTCGGTGGGAATCAACTTAAATAATCATCTATTCCTAGAAAAGGTTTCACTTACGTCTCTCTGTGACTTCTGTTCCATCCCGCTTGTTTTTCTTTGTTACAGCGGCCATATCATTGCTACATGAAGGTAAAGAGAAAGAGGAAAGGTTAACATATTCCTGACCCCCGGTGGCTACTTTGCTATAGTGGTCCCACTCAGGCCCTTCCTCCCTCCTCAGCCAATGCTAGGCTAGGAAGCAGCTTAATATGTGCATTTTGCACACTTTCACACAGTCCCTGCTGGACTTCATAGGCCTTTTTCTATTTGATGAGAATATGTGTGATTTATAAAGACTGGAAAGTGCTTAGCCAGTTAGAAGTTTAGTTTTTGTTTGTTTTTTAAGATAAACCGATTCCTCTCACAAGAGAAAGGCATTTGGCACAGGTATTGTGTGTTAGAATGTTTAAAATCTGAAGTTCACAATTATTTCATTGAAGTCCTGGAAAGGTGTCTAAAAGGTAGAAACTTGTTTTTAAAAACAACTGCTTTAGTCGGTGAAGCAACAGTGTCATCTAGTGGCAGCTCAGGAATATTTAGGTAAAGGTAAAGGTACCCCTGCCCGTACGGGCCAGTCTTGACAGACTCTGGGGTTGTGCGCCCATCTCACTTAAGAGGCCAGGGGCCAGCGCTGTCCGGAGACACTTCCGGGTCACGTGGCCAGCGTGACATCGCTGCTCTGGCGAGCCAGAGCTGCACACGGAAACGCTGTTTGCCTTCCCGCTGGTAAGCGGTCCCTATTTATCTACTTGCACCCGGAGGTGCTTTCGAACTGCTAGGTTGGCAAGCTCTGGGACCGAGCAGCGGGAGTGCACCCCGCCGCAGGGATTCGAACCGCCGACCTTTCGATCGGCAAGTCCTAGGCGCTGAGGCTTTAACCCACAGCGCCACCTGCGTCCCCAGGAATATTTAGCCAGTGTTAAATATTGCTCAGATTTACAGTAGTTCACAGCTTTATTCTTCAAATGTTTCCAAGCCTCAAAATTTTAAATATTCCTGTAAAAACATTCTATATTTGTTTGCTTGCACCTTTGGGTATGACTGTCCTTGGGATCCAGCAGTATTGGTGGTGTTCTTTGTTCAGCTAGATTCCTGTTTTCAGACACATAGCTTTTTAAGGTTTTTAAATAACATTTTTACATTGTTGCATTTTAACAGTGTTGTACACTACCCCAAACTCCTACAAGAAGAAGGGCAAAATAACAACAACATAAATCTTTTATTTTAGCTTGCAATTATGTTTAGCGTTTGTCACCCCCTCTGGCACTAAAAGGTAGGAACATTCAGATTTCTGAATTATAGTGGTTAATTTCCCCCTAATAAACTACAATGACTCCCTATTAGGGGGGAAAAGAGACCAGGAAGGTGGAACATATGTTCTGCTGAAGGGTATAATAAAAAGAGGAGTACTGAAAGGGCAAGAAATGGGAGCAAAGGTAGTTTATGAAGGGACAAGGTCTGTTGTTGCACATTCAAGTAGATGGGAAGCAGTGGTCCTGTAGGACCACAGAAGCCTTTGTACTTATTATACCTGTGGCCACATATCTGCTATCATCTGCTGAACTTGTGGAGGTAAGGAACATTTAAATCACATGCCTCCCCCTGCCCCAATCATCCTGGGAACTGTACTTTGCTCCGGGTGCTGGGAATTATAACTCTGTGAGGGGGTAAATCACAGTTCCCATTATTCCATGCAGAAACTATGACTGTTAAAGTGGTGTAAAAGTGCTTTAAATGTATGGTGTGGGTGCAATTTCATTCCACCCACCTACATACAGCTCAGTGAACTCATAAAGAGGGTTTATTTGCCTTTGGGATGACTTTGAAAGTGGTTTTACTCATGCTCGGCGATTGGTTGATTGCCACTAAAGAAGGAATTTCCTCTCAAGCCACATTGGCTAAAAAGATGCCTACAGAAGCAGCCTTGCATGTATGCATGAGCCAATCTAAAACTCGCTGAGCTCCGTATGGGATTATATTGTGTCCTTTTTCCTAGACAAATACTGTTCCTGTGTAGGAAAATATTTGCACATGAAGTGAGTCTCATCTCAGGGTAAATCCATCCTAATTGTTTGTCTAAATCCACCCAAATCTTTCTTCACTGCTGTGCTCTCTTCCTCAGGATAATGGATGCCTGAGGCGCTTCAGCAAACCCACAGCACCTTAAACCATGAATCACAAGCAGAGTCATAATTGGCGCGCATAATGAACAAGCTCTGACACTGAAGGAAGATGCTTGAAAGATGAGCTTAGGCGGGTGGAACAATGGAGCCCTGGAGCCAAACCCAACCCAGTCTATGAGAATATTTTGGCTTGAGGTGGCATCTTGGCCTCACTCTCTCAGCCTCTGTTGTTTTGCTAAAGTTTCTTTTGCATGTTCCTTTCTTTTGCTCAACCTTGGCTTTCAGGATTTGGAAGAGCAGCCAATGTGGAATAGAGGTGAGGGTGTCAAACCAGACATGAAGATCAAATCCCCACTCTGTTGTCATGAGCAAGGCTGGCCCTACAATTAGGAAGAATAAGGGAATCACCTCAGGCAGCACAGACTGGCAGGCAAAGGCAACAGCTCCCCCAGCCACACCTCTGGCCGTTCCCCTCTGGTGGAGATCAAAGCTATGTGTGCCACATGGCCTTGCAAGCACACACAAACACAACCAGCCTGTTGCAACCACATAGGGGATGCTATGCTGTCCTGTTGAGAGTGTCGACTGCCAAGCCAGTCAGCTTCTGAGCATGGAAGGGGGAGCCATTGTGTCATTTACCTCAACTAGCAAAACATCTTGGGCCAGTCCTGGCCATGAAGGCCTTAGGCCAGTCACAGTCTCTCAGCCCAAACTACCTCACAGGTTTGTTGTGAAGTTAGAATGGTGAGGAGGAGGAGAACCACAAACATTTCTATGAGCTCATTAGAAGAGGGATGGCAGCTTGTGGCCTTCCTGATATTGCTGGACTGCAACTCTCATTAACCATGACCATTGAGTCATGCTGGCTGAGGCCAATGGGAATTGGAGTCCAACACCATCTGGAGGACCACAGGTTCGCCAAGCCTTGCCTTAGGTGACATAAAGGATTCAAATGCAATTAAGTAAACTTGAGATGGTGTCTGGTCGGGCATGCTGTGAACAGAAAAATTGTGCCCCCTCCCTCTAGTCTCCTGCCACAGAGGTCCAAAGAGGACATTTCCAAGTATTTTAAAGATGCCAAGTAATTTAACAACAAAACTCAAGGCGATAGGACTCAAAGCTATTTGAGAAGCATACTCTCTAACCCAGACAGGGAAAGTGTGGCCCTTCAGATGTTTTGAACTCCAGCTCCCATCAGCCCAAGCCAGCATAGCTAATGGGCAGGGATGGTGATAGTTCAATATGTAGAGGGCCACAGGTTTCCCATCTGTGACTTATTCTATGGCATTTGTTGGGTGATGAATGCTCAGTAATCCTAGGAAAGACACAATGCAGTATTACTGTTCTTTAAATTATTCTTCAACTGGCCCCTGGGTCACAGCAATCAAATCCTAAGCATGTCATTTCACCCTATTTAAACTAGGGTCGCCATACGTCCAGAATCTTCCAGACACAGCCAGGATTTAGTGGTCAGAAACAGTGTCCAGGCAGAAATTGCTTAAATGTCCAGGAAAATCCGGATGTGCCCAATGTCAGAAGTGTAGATTTTGATGAATTTCCTTAATAGCTCAATAGCCTTGGACAAAACTAGAAAAAGCTCGCCAACTTTGTGTCTGGATTTTCACTTTTTGAAATAAAAAGGTTTTGCTTTGTTTAGTCAATCTAAAAAAATATTTAAAAACAAAAAAAACCCAGAAATCTCCTCTACTCCATTTATTAATGTTTCTAATTTATAGGCTGGTTTTTATTGTATTTTATATGCTATAAGCCACCTTGATATATTTTATGAAAGTACAGATTATCAATGTTAAAAGACACAAATAAATAGTATTTATTAGGTTTGTGACTCACTTGTTATCAAGGTCTCCAAGAGACTTACATTTAAAAGCATCAAAATAAATACACTATACCATTAGAAATTCATATAAAACATCAACATTCTCATACAAACACTTAGAATTCAGATATACACATATAGCTTGTCCAGACTAGAGCAAATGTGGATTTGCCTTTCTCTCTGGTAATGTCCACCCTATCCCAGTGTTGTCCTGGACCTTTCCCCCTTTAAATGCAGGGTCTTTCAATCCTTGGAAAGCCCAAAGTGGCTAGGATTGAAAAAGTCCACATTTAAAGGCGGAAAGGTCCAGGACAACATTGGGGTGGGGTCTACTTTTTGCTCTGGTGTGGAGAAGTCTGCAGACAAAAAGAACCCCCCTACAGCAGCCACAGGAAACTTTGGTAGCACACCAACAGCAGAACAAAATCAGGTCTGTCCATTAATTACCCCTTTGTTCTATAGTTTCCCAGATTTGAACAGCAACTTTAGCCGCTGAAACTGCTCCAGTTGGCTTGTGTGATCTTCCAGCACTGCTGATAATCACTTATCAATCAAATTTACCTTTCACAGCTAAGCTACTGTAGTAGCCTACCCACTCCTTTGGGGTCCTGTGTACCATTCCTTCAAATATCTAAGACAACAGCAGGAATTTGAAGTCTAGCAAGGCTTTCTTTTGTTCCATCCTCTCGGGTACAGAGATGGTTATCTCAGTGACTAGTAATGCGGCAGGCTGGCACATTTGCTTTTGGTGTTTCACATGGATGCCCATCATGTGATAAGACATCAAAGGAGAGGGAATTCAAAAGAAAAACTATTATATATCTTGCCACTGAAAATGCTGCATTTGCTCAAGGAGCTGATTTAAGGATCACAAGTGAAATTTGGAGGTCTTCCAGGAGTGGCTACACAGCAATCTGTTGGGGACATTTTAGCTCTGACTTTCCTGCAGTGAGCAGGAGGTTGGACTAAGGCAGGGGTTGCCAACATTTTTGGACCAGTGGACACATTTCCAATTTTCAGAGTGGTGGGAGCGCTAGACAAAAATAGCTGCTATGGAGGGAGAAAAGGCGTGGCATAACACAAAATGGCTGCCATGGGGAGTGTGGCATAACACAAAAGTTAAATTATGTTAATTCTAGGTATTCACAATTATAACTAAACCAGAGCAGAACATTATTCTTTTAAGATAGTATTGCTGATTAAGTATTCTTACTAATACTGGTGTTTTTGTAGCATCAGGGCATAGTATAAAACAAAAAAACTATGGAAAACTATTGAGCAAAAAATACTGAAATAGGCATAAGATCTAAAAGAAACAAGGGAAATTATCATTTTATCTTGATAACAAATTATTTCTATTTGAAGAACTCTTAATAGACTAGTGATATAATTATATCCAAAGCAAGTGATTGCTTGCAAAATGCAAGCATGAATGGCAAGGTTGATACTGCGGTAATGAAGGAGCAATTTAGGGAAGGAGCATAGCTCACAGGTAGAGCTTATGCTTTATGTGCAATCTCTGCCATCTTCAGCTGCTGCTTAGCAATACTGGGATAGTCTGTGTGGCTTTCTCTAGATGTCTTGGGCGTTGGTTCAGTGAGATAACATGGCCAAAGGACATAAGCACTGAGGCTTACAGTGGGATGGTGATAAACCCCAGCAGCCCAAAAGGGAAATGCCTCCCCAATTTCAAATAGTGATTGCTTCTCAGAGTATATTCATGCTACATTAAACTGGTTAGATCCTGCTGTAGCACCGGTATGTCTATGCTGAGTGGTGCTTGCCGGGGTTTCAAGTAAGAGTCTTTCCTGGCCCCACCTGGAGATGCCAGGGACTGAACCTGTGACCTTCTGCACGCAACACATATGCTCTCCCATTGAGCCACTTGTATGATTCAGTCTGTGCCAGCTCCTGCCATTCCACCCAGCTACCAGTGAACCCCGGCACAGAACCAGCAATGGCTGTGTGGTCCCTTCAGCTACTTCTCACGCTCATCATGCAGATGCCCCAAGGCGAAGGGAAGTTGGATTTCTCTCAGACCCTTCCTGCCCTCCCAGTGATGTATTAAAGCACTTGAGCAGGAGCACAGAAAGTCTTCATTTGGTCAGGCATTTAGAACTCAGCTTTAAAAAACCCCCAAAGTTAAGCAACTTGGAATAGGCCGCTCAAGATAGAATCTTCAGAGGCTGGAAAAGGATATGGGGGAATCTGGTCCATGCTTCTAAACAAACCATAACCACAGTTCCTGCCCTGTTAACACTGGGCGCTTCCATGTTGTTGGCATTTTGAGGTGGGATTCAGTCACTAAGTGGCATCAAGGTGCCACAATTTTAGTTGATTCAGAGGTCTTGTGCAACAAACTTTTAAAAAAATACCCCACCAAACTTTTGTTATATGGAGCGTGACAAGAAAATGCACTGCAAAGCATCAGCCATCTGATCTCCCAGCAAACAAATCAGGATGAATGTTCAGTAGGCAGGTTAAGTGGAAGCACCCTTAGATTAGTTGCATTTTGATATATGCGCCACAAGTAGGGAGCAGGATCAAGCAAGATGTGCCATGCATGCCTCTAGGAAACAAATGCCCTTAGGATAAGGAATATGTTCAGTACAACACACCCAGCCAGCTCAGTGAAGTGATCTGTACTACACACTGCAGAAGAAAGCAAGATTTTTAAAATGCCGGAAGCCAACAGTTAACTTGCCCTGAGAGTATATTTATGCATTTTCCTTAATACAGTAATTGGGCAGAATTTGTGAATGGAAGTAAAATGGTGCGTTCCACTTCCTCAATATTTCTCTCAGCTCCCTCACCTGAGATTGTCTCTTCTGATATTCTTTTTTCAGTCATGCCCTTAACACTTCAGAAGAAGGGAATGTTATCCCATAGGTAGAGGAAATTTATTCTGGTCCCTCTAAGCCACTATGGAAACACCATAAAAGTCACAATGCTCTTCAGAGCAGCTTAATTTTTAATCATGTTCTTTGTTCCTATATTTTCCAGGAGACTAATTCAGCATTTAACTTCAGAAGATTTCTGAAAAGTTTGCCTCTATAGTAGAATCTAGCAAAGGTTTTATCAGTGTTGATAAACATTTAAATACTATTTTGCAGATGGGGGGGGGGGGGCCTGAAAGCCCACAGTCCAGATTTGAAATCAAAGTAGTAGCAGAGATGAGCAAAATAGACAATTGAATCATGAAATGACACCATGTAAAGAATTAATAATGACCCACAAAACACCCTTTTCATAATGATGCTAATTTTTGAAAGTCCATAACTCAGGATTAGGTACTTAATTACATATAGGAATACAAAGGAGTTCAGTGATTCCTGATAATATACTCCTTGCTGATGAAGGTGGCTTGAATCTATTGTTATCACAGTCAACACAAAATTCCTTTCTGCAAAGGAACTGCAAGCATTTTTGAGAGATACAGTTCAGTGTACCCAAAAAACAGGATCCACACACATCATCCACAGAACTAGCACACAATAAGTACATTTTTGTAATGATGCTTATGTAGTTCCTCTGCCTTGAAAAATGCATTAGTCAGCCTTTCTTCCAGGGTTCTGACATACCATACCCATCTACAGCTATAACCATAATCTCGTGAATACCTATCTAATAAGGCTGCAATGCTTTTGTATGCTTACTAGGACATAAGTCTCATAAAATTTACTTTCAAGTAAATATCCACAGGACTGGACCACATGGACCCAGATGTGAGAGGAAATGCTTATTTTGGCTTGCTTTCAGAGTATTGCTATTAAGTTGTATACTTATAGCTTTTCTTTCAATGCCAATTGTAAACCTATTTTCCCCATAACCAAACTGTCTCAATACTCAGTCTCTACAGCATAATTACTAGACTTTTTAATATAGAATAAGCAGCTATTTTGGCCCATATTTTGCCTGAGATTTACCTCCCCACACTTTCCCCCTTTTTTACAATCAAATAATCTGATAGAATTATAGTAGAAAAGGGCACCCTTCTGAGTGTTTCCTTGTCTTGTGTTACGTACCTGAAGTGCTTCTGTTCGTAATCCTTATTGTTCGCTTTCTACCCAGATCCCAGATGTTGTCCCACAAGTCCTTGAATAAAGCACTCCTTCAGCAGTATGGTGTTTCTCAGACTGAGTGATCCTCAGAAAATGCTGAATTTGACTTGTATTTAATGTCTTTTACCCCACGCCCCCCAAACACGTATGTTCTTTTCCCCAAAACAATTTTCCTAAACAAGTCCTGACAAAGGTGTGTGATGGTTTCTTGCCTTACTCCACCCTATCAATTATCTGACACAGTGCGGGTAAAAAAAAAAAGTCTGCCTCCAGGAATCAAATTTAACTGCTGAAATAAAACACATCAAGCTACAAGCTCAAATACATCCAGCCTAGCCTATTGCAATGTGCTTTATATGAAGCTGCCTTTAAAGATGGCGTGGAAATTTTAATTGATGCAGAAAGCAGCTAGTTGGGGTTAGGTATTTATTGGCTACCTTTTTATTTTTGGCCCCAATTTGAAGGTATTTAACTCTTAAGTCCTAAATAGTATAGGGCCAGGTTATTTGAAGAAAAGACCATATGAGGCCCAGGCCTCAAGACTGGCTTCAGAGTTGTTAGGACCCTGTGAGCCATCTACAGAGTCAGGACCTCCCTGCTACCTCACCCTCTCCCTCCCTATAAGTAGCAGTCAGATACATGGCAGTGCCCCTCATTAGTGACTCCTCCTGACCTGTTATGAAGGTCAATTAGATTCATGATCTGAAGAAACTGGGCCTTTTCTATAGTGGCTCCATATTTGTAGAACTCCATCTCAAGCCTTGTTCATTTGACCCCTTCTCTCTCTGTGTTTTCGAAGAGGCCTTGAAGACCTTTTTGTTTCAATCAGCTTTTAGTTGAAATATGCTAAGCTAATTTTTGAATGGTTGCAACTCTGTGCCTTAAATTGTTTTAACTCTTTCATGGGAATCTGTTGGGCTGTGTTGAGGTGTTTTATAAACCATTTTAGTTTATAATTTTGTATCTTTCTTATCATTTCATTTTATTCATTGTGTCACCTTGAGAGGGCATAGAAATACTGAACCACCTGATTAAACAAGCAAACCACTTGGAATATCAGCCTCCTGTTTCCCAAAGTGGCCAGCCAGGGACCTCTAAGTAGCCTACAAGACAAAAGCAACTGGTAATAGGGTGCCAAAAAGAGAGGCTACATATCCCCCAAATTCAGGGCGAAAGAAGACACAGATTTACACAAAATTTGCACATGCTAATTTATATTCAAATATGCAAATTTAGAAATGACTAGAAAATAAATTGAAATACAATATGCCTCACAATACCAGAGAAGACTGTAACCAGGTTATCTGTGTGCCTGCTTTGTGCTAGCCGTTGACGGGCAACTTCAGCACCCTGTCTTCTCCCTTTATATTGTTCTTTATCTTCTTCCTGTGGTTCTTTACCTTATTGATATTTTTTTATCAGACTTGGACTGATTATCCCTTCCAGCAGAGGACTGACCTCTGCAAATAATTGATATTTGGTGGCATACTGTTCTCTGAGCCCCAACTGGAGTTTCAATGTAGCCATCGTGGCAGCTTGCCACCTTCCCCTTCATGAATCTGTTTAATCCTGTTGTAAGAAATGGGAGACGTTGTAGGAGGCACCATTATACAGGCACAGGCCTGCAAGGGACCAGTTAAGGTCTGTAGTTCAACCCAAAGGAAAAGGCACCAAATGCAGGAGAAAAGGGGAGGAAATCCTCCACCTACAATCTCAATAAACGATTCTGTGCACTTGGGTGTTTCCTCCCTATTTTCCCCCATGTAGCTGAACTCCCTGTGTGGTAGAAGGGAGCCTCATATTTTACAGCATCTTGATGCATTCTTGCTAGAATGTCATAGTGGAGACAATAATTCTGAATGCCCTTTACACAGCTAAACACTTGCAGCAGGTGGGTCTATATCAGCGATTCTCAACCTGTGGGTCGCAACCCCTTTGGGGGTCAAACGACCCTTTCACAGAGGTCACCTAAGACCAGGAGTCAGCAAGCTTTTTTGGGGGGTGGGCCAGTTCACCACACCACAAACCTCCTGGTAGGCGGGAGTGTGTGTGTGTGTGTGTGTGTACACGCACATGGCAGAGGGGGCTTCTCTCCCCCCCAGCCCCTCCTGTCCCACTGCCACTTAGGGTGCTGCCGAGAGCAATGTAGCAATGTACTTTACTGTTGTTATATTAAGACTGTTACCCATGCTACACCATGCTTCAAGACAAAATTTCATTTAGAAATAAATATTTCTCAATATATAATTACAGATTGTTTTTGTGATTAATCACTATGCTTTAATTATGTTCAATTTGCAACAATGAAAATACATCCTGCATATCAGATATTTACATTACGATTCATAACAGTAGCAAAATTACAGTTATGAAGTAGCAACGAAAATAATTTTATGGTTGGGGGTCACCACAACATGAGGAGAACTGTATTAAAGGGTTGCGGCATTAGGAAGGTTGAGAACCACTGGTCTTTATAATGTGTAGGCAAACTAAGGCCTGGGGGCCAGATTCGGCCCAATAGCCTTCTAAATCCGACCCGCGGATGGTCCGGGAATCAGCATGTATTTACATGAGTAGAATGTGTCCTTTAATTTAAAATGCATCTCTGGGTTATTTGTGGGGCATAGGAATTCGTTCATTCCTCCCCCCCCCCAAAAAAAAAATATAGTCCAGCTACCCACAAGGTCTGAGGGACAGTGGACCAGCCCCCTGCTGAAAAAGTTTGCTGACCCCTGGTCTATATCATCCATATTATAGCATGCCTATGCTATTATCAGAAGGTACCAAAGTACCGTAAATTATGCTAGATGTGTCTATAGAACAGTTAATAACTTCAGCATGGTTCCTGGTCATGATAGCTCTCAGTTACCTTCAGTATTGCAGGCAGTTGCTGGGAACGCAGTTGATCAGAACCTCAGTTGCTGGGGAGCTGAAGTGGGGAAAGTGTGGTTGCGTTCATGTTCTGCTTGTGGGCTTTTCATAGGCATCTGACTGGCCATTGCGAGACAAAATGATGGACTACTCTATTTTGCCTAATAAGGAAGCTGTATCAGTTGATGCAGAGTACAAGGGGAAATCTCAGTGTGAATACCTTCTTTGTATACAAGAGCAGCATTTGAACAGTGTCGGTGCATTGAAGGTGGCTGTTTCTATAGCAACTGATTTTTGGGCCTGGGAAAGTTTATAGAAGTGTAGGGTAGGCATTCGTAGTAATGAGTTTAGGCTGGATTCAGTAACTTTGGATGAATGCACTTCCTACAGTTAAGTATACAAACTAAGTGTCAATGATGCAGCTGACCTTTATTGTTGCTATGTAGACTACCCTTCCTCATACCCTCCCAAATTTCTCTTTTGAAAATAGAGATGTCCCATTCCATAATGATTATTTTACTATTTGTACCCCACACATCTTACTGCCCCAGCCACTCTGGGCAGATGCCAACATATCTAAAAACATAATAAAACATTAAACATTAAAAAAAAACCTTTCCCTATACAGGACTGTCTTCAGACAGCTTGGGTGGTCGGATAACTGCATACCCTCCAACGCTTCTCCAGTGAAAATAGGGACATCCTAAGGAAAAGTGAGGAGGGACGCGGGTGGCGCTGTGGGTTAAAGCACAGAGCCTAGGACTTGCCAATCAGAAGGTCGGCGGTTCAAATCCCCGCGACGGGGTGACCTCCCGTTCCTCGGTCCCTGCTCCTGCCAACCTAGCAGTTTGAAAGCACGCCAAAATGCAAGTAAATAAATAGGTACTGCTCCAGCGGGAAGGTAAACAGCGTCTCCGTGTGCTGCTCTGGTTTGCCAGAAGTGGCTTAGTCATGCTGGCCACATGACCCGGAAGCTGTACGCTGGCTCCCTCGGCCAATAAAGCACGATGAGCACCGCAACCCCAGAGTCAGCCGCAACTGGACCTAACAATCAGGGGTCCCTTTACCTTTAAGGAAAAGTGAGACATTCCAGAAAAAAAACAGAAACAAGGACAGCTTCTCTAAATCAGGGATGTCCCTGGAAAATAGGGACACTTTGAGGGTCCTTCAAGAAGCCTCTTTATTTTATCTTCACAAGGACACTATTAGCTAGGTTAGGCTGAGAAATCACGAAGGGCTCATAGTTGTCCAATCAACATCATGGCTGAACGGGGATATGAACTTGGGTTTCCTCACTCCTAATTCTATATTCTAACCACTACACCACAATGTCACTGAGAAATATTCCAGGTTTACTCAAACAAAGCTGGCAACCAAGACAAATTTGGTTGTTTTACAGAAAAATACCAATAACCTGCCAAGCCAAAGTTCGTCCTGATCAATTAGCAACCCTACCTGTATATTATTCAGCGTACATAGGATTCAAAGGTATCACTACAAATTATTATCATGGCAGGAAACACCGTTTTCTGCAGCAAACTTATCTAGTAAATGGGAGTAATACGTGCCTGTATGTGAACATTTAAATGCTAGCACCCATAAATCTAGGAAACCTCATTAGGCCAAGGTTCCCATATGTGCACACACAAATGTATTCAAAGACAGAGATACACACCTGAATCAGGGGCAGAGCTATCTGCCCTGGCACCCGGAGCAGTGCGGGGGTGGGGGCAGCCACCCACACAGTGAGCAGGGGGGTGCTGCTAGTTGCCCTCGCAGCGAGTGTCCGGGGGTGCCACCTGCGCGGCAAACGGAGGTGGGGTGGGGGGTGCCAGGATGTCACCCGCCCTCACGGCTGACACACGGTGCACACCACACTCCCCGCACCCGCCTTCCTCCACTGGTGACCTGAATTACTTTCACTTTTGGTTCGTTTGCTGCAGAAGGCATCCTTATGGCAATCTGAACTTGAGTGAGCAAGTATACCTATTCACTGATCCCCAGTGGAAATTATTCATAACATTTTCTCTGTGGTGCTCATCCTATCCAATATGCATCCTCAACTACAGACATGTTTGGTGTCTCCAAGGAAGAATTTTAGATCACCTTTTGTAGCCCAATGAGTAAGAAACCGGATAGGTGTTTCTTGGCAACAAACGGTTTAAAGTGCCGATTTTATGAATCACTTTGCCTATTTATTCTTGAACTTCCAAGATTTTTTCAAAGGGAGCAGAGCTCCCTTAAAAGGAAACCGGAAAAGTGTTGATAATTGATAACTCAGCACTTTAAAAAGAGATTGTGTTGCTCTCCTCTTTGAATTCACTATGCTTACCAAATAATATCTTTAATAAACTCTAATTGTCACTTACATTTACACTCCCCAAGTTTTTGTGGGCAGCTAATTTAATCACCAATAGAAAATTATTTCTAATGAGCAAACTACTTGTTACATGAAACTGCAGATGATTCCTCCCCCCCTCCCCCAAATGGGCCTTGAACAGCTGTGGTTTTAAGTAAAGGAACAGAGGCAAAAGGGTACCTTTCCCCATTGATTTTTCTTCACTAAGCATAAACTACACTAGTGGCTTTTCCCCAACAGAGTTCCACCTGGAATGCTGCTGAAAGGAAAACATATGGAGATTGGTGTGGTTTGGATTGGGGAAATGGCTGTTGGAGAAAGATCAAGTACAGTGGTACCTTGGGTTACAGACGCTTCAAGTTACAGACTCCGCTAACCCAGAAATAGTAACTCGGGTTAAGATCTTTGCTTCAGGATGAGAACAGAAATCGTGTGGCGGCGGTGCAGTGGCAGCGGGAGGCCCCATTAGCTAAAGTAGTACCTCAGGTTAAGAACAGTTTCAGGTTAAGAACGGACCTCCAGAACAAATTAAGTTTTTAACCTGAGGTACCACTTTACTAATTCCTGCCACAGGAGTGATCATAGAATCATAGAACTGTAGAGTAGGAAGGGACCCCAGGGGTTAAGTTTGTGATCTCTAATAATAGAGCAGTTGGCTGGGCCGTCTTTACCCAAGGGGATCTATCCATGAGGCAGTTGACCATGGACTCGGTGCTAATCATACCATAGTTGCTTGATTCCACCCGGCACACTGGGTGCTGGGAGCCCGGCACACACACACACAACATCACAAGCATGATGCACATGTGTGATGTCACATGGCAGGTAGAGGCCACAAGACCCACCACAGCCTCAGGGAGGCTTAACAGGGCCAGCCACAGCCATAGGTAGGCCCAACAAGGCCCAGCCCCTCAAGACTGGGGGGCTCTGCCCCATCCTAATATATTTGGAAGTGGCTGAGGTATCCTCAGGCCTATAGAGTTAACACCTATGGATCATACATATGGAGCATACATCCATATAACATCAAAATTCATTCCCATTTTATTTTTCCATTTAATCCAGAGATATGGTTTCTGTAGAAAAAAACCACTTGTGGAAATGGTAAATCCAGATTAAGCGGTGGGTATAGGGGAAGACATTGTTATAAGAACAACATAGTGTGGACACTGTGGGGAGGGGACTTGCATGCATGAGCTGCACTAAGTCCACAATAACCTGAGGAAGTGCCCAGTGATTTTCTCCTGGTATACAAGAATGGGCTGCAGACTTGCATACTGCACATTAGGTAGGGTATCTTGAAATGTGCCTCTGCTTTGCCATAACATGTCTGCATCCTTTATATATGCATATCACACAATGCGGGCTTAGAGACAGCTTAACCAATCCAACAAGTTTGCCCATGCAGCTTGTTGATCTTTAGTAGCTGAAAAGAAAACCTAGTGACATGCTAAAACTGAATCCAGGGGCCATGTTACTCCCATTCGCTATTTCAGTGAAGCAAGCAGGACTCAGTATATCACTTGCACCAAAACTCTCAAGGATATTATTGTTCCATGACTTCAGTCCATGATGTGCAACTGATATCAAACATGCAGCTTCTGATTATAACCCAATAGATTCCTACAAAGACCCAAAGGCCACACCTTCAGCATTTCTGCTTTGGAAACCGTCAGCTGTGGCAAAAGTTAATAAGCTTGTCTTGAGTTTTTGATTCATCTGGTGACTCAGAAAATATCTGAACTCCTGTCTGACACACCCTTCTTTATCATCACATGAAAACAACCATGTAGGTGATGAATGATAAACAGAGCTGTGTGTCGCCCATGTGTCCATGCACTTTTGCTTTATGAAATCTGGATGGAATCTTGCACAGAAAGTGCAGGAAGGAATTCAAGGTTTATTAAGAAGTGAGGAGTTTCTATCTCTTATGGCTGAAGAAAAAAAACTTTGACACGTGAACAGGCTCAATATGGCATATGCTTAGAACAGGAGTGGGGTAACCTCAGCACCAAGACCCCAATGCATCTCTGCCTTCAGGCCTCTATATGTGACCTTTGAGAATATTCCTAGGCACATCCTTCTCCTTGGCCACTTCCTTCACTAGATTTGCTCTGTACCCTTCTCAGGTGCTTCCTGACACATTTATCTCCTTGGACAGTGATAATCCATCTGCTCTATTTGGATGGGGGATGGAGAGAGTTGCGTGTGTCATACCCTCCAACATTTTCACCCCCCAAATTGGGACATCAGGAGGGGCACGCTTTCTGGTCTGGTGCTGGTCACCAGGGCCATGCCAGAGTTCAGGTGTGATCCTGCTGACTTGTGCCAGAGTGGGCATCTTCAGGTGAGCACCGGACCCAAAATCGGGACATTCCAGGTCCCAAACAGAAGCCAAAATCGACTTCTGTGATTCTGGATGTCCCACTTAAAATAGGACACTCTGGGAGGTATGGTATATGTGTGTGTGTAGGAATCGCCAATTTGTGGGTGGGTGGGTAAAACGCAGCCTTCTGAACAAAGGTAAGAGTCACATTTATGGCTCCACCCACCTTTGCATCTGACAGCATTCAGTACTGGCAAGCAGCCCTCAGAAGTTTCCCCAAGAGGGAGTGGGGGCCTCAGACTGAAAAAGCTGCCCACAACCTGGCTGATAAGAGGCCATATAAAAACCACCATCTTCTTGCCAGAGAGCTGTTGCTTGTTCCTGACACTCACAGTTCTTGGGCCAAGATCCTAAGCCTCATTATGCTACAGGCAATTTCACAAACAAGGGATAGAGACATTGTTGAGATTTTTTTTATATATAGAGCAAAGTTTTTAATAGACAAACAGATTCTGAGCTGGGTGCTCATTCACTCTATGCACTCCCACTACTGGCTTTGGAATCCATGTACACATGATGTAATCGGTGAAGTAGAGCTGTAGTTTCCTGAGAAACACAACTGATTGGTGCATTTCCCCTCAAACCAGCTTCAGATGAAAAGGAAAACATAAGCCACATTCCCTTTGCAGTTCAGCTGAGGTGTGTACATGTGAGGCAACCATTTGCGCATGCATGGATGACAGCTTTATGGTGGTGCTGCAGGAGTGGGGGGGGAAACAAATCAGGTAATGTGCACCTTGTGAAGACATCTGTGCCCTCTCTGCACAACAACATGCAAGTGTGACTTGAAAGGGGAAATGACTTCACTGCATTTTAAACCACTAATACACACACAGCCCTAGGGTTAAGACTAAATCCTAATTTAAGTAGCACTGGTTACAGTTTTGGGAAAAGTGATTGCTTCATTTGAAACATACCCTTTCATATAATATATATGGTTAGAATTAATATAATATTAATGCATTGTTAAGCAGACTTTTACTATATTAATTTTTAACTTCAGATGCAGACAGACGCCTCTGACGGATTGTAGGAAAGTCACCAATTTTCTTTTTGCCTTTTGTATTTGGTATGTGTGTGGCTGACTACTGTGATTTCTTGGGTGATTATTCCCCTCTAAAGGGCTTGCATTTTCTCCTGCTGGCTCTTGCCTGCCATGACTGCACCTGTTTTTCCTGGGGCATATCTGCCAAGTGCAGACTTGAAACAATGGCAGTCCTTTATGAAAAGGTACATTCCAGAAGCATAAAATATTAGCAGTGAATTCACATGGGCAGATGCTTGTGAACGCTGCTCAGCGCAAGATGAGACATGAAAGCAGAACATCAACAAACTCACTTCCTTGTGCTTGCCTCTCACGTGGCAGCCAAAAACCTCCTGAGCCTACCTTTTCAGTCTCTTAAATTGTAATTCTATACATAGCTACTCAGAAGTAAGTTCCATTGAATTCCCCGGGGCTTGCTGTCCTGGTAGGGATGGATGAGAAATACAATTCAATCCACATTTACAGCTGAATCTATGAAATTTGAACTTTTCAAAACAATATAAGAACCAAAACACAGCCTTCCATTTAAATTTGTGCTTAGCCCAATTTTATGATGGAGTTCTTCAACCTATGTTCACAGACATGCAGATATTAAGGGGAAGTGCCAATGAAAATGAACATATGGAAATAGTTCTAAAACTCAATAAATAGGAAAGTGTCAAATTAAGCTGGCTTGGACAAATAGCAGCTATAAAGATGTCTATCTTGCCTAAGTTCCTAATTTTTTCCCAAGTTCTTCCAGTCATCATCTCCTCACAATTATTTATGCAATGACAGCATAATAATAATAATAATAATAATAATAATAATAATAATTTATTATTTATACCCCGCCCATCTGGCTGGGCCTCCCCAGCCACTCTGGGCGGCTTCCATAAAAACCAAAAATACAGTAAAATCACACGTTAAAAACTTCCCTGAACAGGGCTGCCTTAAGATGTCTTCTGAATGTCAGGTAGTTGTTTATTGCTTTGACATCTGCTGGAAGGGCGTTCCACAGGGTGGGTGCCACTACCGAGAAGGCCCTCTGCCTGGTTCCCTGTAGCTTTGCTTCTCGCAATGAGGGAACCGCCAGAAGGCCCTCGGCGCAGGACCTCAGCGTCCGGGCAGAATGATGGGGGTGGAGACGCTCCTTCAGGTATACTGGACCGAGGCCGTTTAGGGCTTTAAAGGTCAGCACCAACACTTTGAATTGTGCTCGGAAACATACTGGGAGCCAATGTAGGTCTTTCAAGACCGGTGTTATATGGTCTCGGCGGCCGCTCCCAGTCACCAGTCTAGCTGCCGCATTCTGGATTAGTTGTAGTTTCCGAGTCACCTTCAAAGGTAGCCCCACGTAGAGTGCATTGCAGTAGTCCAAGCGGGAGATAACCAGAGCATGCACCACTCTGGCAAGACAGTCCGCAGGCAGATAGGGTCTCAGCCTACGTACCAGATGGAGCTGGTAAACAGCTGCCCTGGACACAGATTTGACCTGTGCCTCCATGGACAGCTGTGGGTCCAAAATGACTCCCAGGCTGCGCACCTGGTCCTTCAGGGGCACAGTTACCCCATTCAGGACCAGGGAATCCTCCACACCTGCCCGCCTCCTGTCCCCCAGAAACAGTACTTCTGTCTTGTCAGGATTCAACCTCAATCTGTTAGCCGCCATCCATCCTCCAACCGCCTCCAGACACTCACACAGGACCTTCACTGCCCTCACTGGTTCTGATTTAAAAGAGAGGTAGAGATGGGTATCATCTGCATACTGATGAACACCCAGCCCAAACCTCCTGATGATCTCTCCCAGCGGCTGCATGTAGATGTTGAAAAGCATGGGGGAGAGGACAGAACCCTGAGGCACCCCACAAGTGAGAGCCCAGGGGTCTGAACACTCATCCCCCCCCACCACTTTCTGAACACAGCCCAGGAGGAAGGAGCGGAACCACTGTAGGACAGTGCCCCCAGCTCCCAGCCCCTCAAGACGGTCCAGAAGGATGTTATGGTCGATGGTATCAAACGCCACTGAGAGATCCAGCAGAACTAGGAAACAGCTCTCACCTTTGTCCCTAGCCCGCCGGAGATCATCAACCAGTGCGGCCAAGGCAGTTTCAGTCCCATGATGAGGCCTGAATCCCGACTGGAAGGGATCCAAATGGTCCGCTTCTTCCAGGCGTGCCTGGAGTTGTTCGGCAACCGCTCGCTCTATCACCTTGCCCAAGAATGGAAGATTTGAGACTGGGCGATAGTTGGCCATTGTGGCTGCATCTAAAGATGGTTTTTTAAGAAGTGGTTTAATAACCGCCTCTTTCAGTGGGTCTGGGAAGGCTCCCTCACGGAGGGAAGCATTCACCACCCCACGAAGCCCATCGCCCAGTCCTTCCCAGCTAGCTTTTATAAGCCAGGATGGGCAAGGATCCAGGAGACAGGTGGTTGGTTTCACTCGTCCAAGCAGCCTGTCCACATCCTCGGAGGTAACAGATTGGAATTGATCCCACTCAACTTGACTAGACAGAACTCTAGCACTCTCCCGCCCTGGCCCTGCTCCCACGGTGGAGTCTACTTCTTCCCGAATCTGAGCGATTTTATCTGCAAAAAACTTTGCAAAATCATTGCAGGAGAATATGTGGCCCGTACTGGGCCCCGATGTTACAGGTGGTTCCGCTAAATTGTGAACCACCTGAAAAAGTCTCCTGCTGCTGTTTTCTGCAGATGCAATAGAGGCGGTGAAGAAATTCTTCTTCGCCGTCGCTATCGCCACTTGGTAGGCTCGACATTGAGCTCTAACCTGTGTCCGATCAGATTCGGAATGAGTTATCCGCCACCGGCGCTCTAGCTGTCTCAACGATTGTTTCATTGCCCTCAGATCCGTGGAAAACCATGGGGCTCTCCGGGCTCCATGCAATCGGAGAGGGCGCTTCGGAGCCAAACAGTCAATAGCCCTGGTTAACTCCGCATTCCAGCGGGCCACCAGGGAATCAGCTGAAAGGCCATCAACATGGGATAAAGCATCCCCTACCACTCTCTGGAAACCATTTGGATCCATTAAGTGGCGGGGGACACTTAATAATTATGTGTCTAATGGCAAACGCATGTTAACTTGACAGTTAAGATGGCGGCGCGCAGAGACGCTGCGGCCCAGTGCTCTCCTTTTGTTTTTTATTTTTACTTGTTTTACTTGTTCTTTGTTTTTTATTTTTACTTGTTCTGAGTATGTTTGGCCGGGCAAGAAAGATTTATAGCAGGCAGGAACTCCTGAAGGTCGGGTTACAGTGTGAACAAGCTGTGAGAGCTGATTACTTTCGCCTAGATAACGCTCCTGTGGGAGTAGCCAGGCCACCGGGTTCTCCATGGATTACTATGCCGCCAGGGAGGAGGCGAAGGCGGCGTAGAGACAGGAGGCAAAGGCGGGGTTGTCGGGCCGGCGTCCTGGTAAGATTGCAGAGGAGTCCATCTAAACCACCACTCCCTAGCATATTTCTTGCTAATGTGAGATCTCTTGCCAACAAGATGGATGAATTGAGGCTGCTGGCGGCAAAGAACAGTCTTGTAAAAGATTGCTGCGTTTTATTTGTCATTGAGACATGGCTTCAACCGTCCATACCAGACACGGCTATTCAGTTGGAAGGCTGTGTGGTACATCGTCATGACCGAGGCATGGACTTCGGAAAAACCAGAGGAGGGGGGCTGTGTGTATATGTGAACAAATGCTGGTCCAATAATTCTAAGACCGTTGGCAGTTACTGTTCACCGGATTTGGAATATGTGGCTGTTAAATGTAGACCAGCCTATCTCCCTAGGGAGTTTACAGCTGTTATGCTAACTGGTGTGTACGTGCCACCAGATGCCAATGCCAACTTGGCGCTGGGATGCCTGCAGAGCCTTATCAGCAGCCAGCAAGACAAGCATCCTGAAGCTGTGCACATCATTGCGGGAGACTTTAATCATGTTGAACTTAAAAAAGTGCTCCCAACGCTCTATCAGCATGTGAAATGTCCCACAAGAGGGGACAAGACACTGGACAAAGTTTATTCGAATGTAAATCACGGCTATAGGGCTTTACAGCTGCCACATTTGGGCCAGTCCGACCATATGTCTCTGTTCCTGGTACCAGCATATATCCCACTCAGGAAACGGGCTCCCACAATATCAAGGACTGTTAAAATTTGGCCTGAAGGTGCCATCCATCAGCTGCAGGACTGTTTTGAGAGAACCAATTGGGACATTTTTGATCGTTCAGACCTGGAGGAGCACACGGCGGCAGTTCTGTGCTATATCAATCACTGCACAGACACTGTCACAGTAAATAAATCCATCCGGTTTTACCCCAATCAGAAACCCTGGATGAATAGAGAGGTCCAGTGCCTGTTGCGGGAAAGGAACAGGGCTTTTAGGTCGGGCGAGGTGCAGCTTTACAGTGTGGCAAGAGCAAACTTGAAGAGGGGTATTCGACGGGCAAAACTGGTCTATAGGCAGAGGATTGAGGATAATTTAAGGAGTAACAACACAAGACAGATGTGGCAGGGGATTCAGCATATTACCAACTACAAACCTAACCTTGGTGCTGTCGACGGTGACCCTTTGCTGGCGGAGGAGCTTAACTTCTTCTTTGCTCGCTTCGAGAAGGAGCCACCTGAGACGCCGGTATTACAGCCACCAGCCCATAGGGGCCCCTCATTCACTGTAGAGGAGCATGAGGTGAGACAGGTATTGAGGATGGTGAATCCGAGGAAGGCTGCTGGACCTGATGGCATCACGGGAAAGGTGTTGAAGGGCTGTGCGGATCAGCTGGCGAGGGTCTTTACTAAGATCTTCAACAAGTCCTTACACCAGTCTATTGTCCCACCCTGCCTGAAGTCGTCAACTATTGTTCCTCTGCCTAAAAAATCCACAATCAGTAGTCTGAACGACTACAGACCAGTTGCACTGACTCCAATCATCATGAAGTGTTTTGAGAAACTGGTGCGCCGTCACATTATTTCCTGTCTTCCATCAACTTTTGACAACTACCAGTTTGCATACAGGGCCAATAGATCCACGGAAGACGCTATCACTACCACTCTCCATGCTGCTCTGTTCCATCTGGAGCAGCCGGGGAGTTATGTGAGGCTGCTGTTTGTGGATTTTAGCTCTGCTTTTAACACTATCCTCCCCCATAGACTGGTGTCCAAGCTAGAGGCGATTGGACTCTCCAACTCCACCTGTCTCTGGGTTTTGGACTTTTTGTCAGAACGTTCTCAGAGGGTTAGAGTAGGGTCACATATGTCCACAGCCCTTAGCCTTAACACCGGCTCACCACAGGGTTGTGTGTTGAGTCCCCTGCTCTATACTCTCTATACGTATGATTGTACAGCCATTTATTCCAGCAACAAAATCATCAAGTTTGCTGATGACACGACGGTGGTGGGGCTCATTTCAGGAGGGGATGAGTCCGCCTATCGGGACGAGGTGGAGCGGCTTTGTGCTTGGTGTGGAGAGAACAATCTGGCTCTTAATACGACTAAGACCAAGGAATTGGTGGTGGATTACAGGAAAAAAAAGGCGGACATTCAGCCCTTGTATATCAACGGGGAACGGGTGGAGAGGGTGGCGGAATTCAGGTTTTTGGGAGTGACTATCGATCAGGGCATGACTTGGAGCGCAAATACTACTGCTCTGGTGAAGAAGGCCCAGCAGAGAATTTATTTCCTCAGACTTTTAAAGAAGAACAATCTGAGTGAGAGACTGCTGGTGTCCTTCTACCGAGGCTCCATAGAGAGCATTCTCACATACTGTATTTGTGCCTGGTTCTCCAGCTGTACAGCTAGGAAGAGGAAGGTGCTCCAGAAGGTCATAACCACAGCCCAAAGGATTATTGGTCATCCCCTCCCATCTTTGGAAGAACTGTACGGTTCCCGCTGTCTTAGGAAAGCAAACAATATCCTGCAGGATGCATCTCACCCGGGACACAGTCTGTTTGTACTACTGCCTTCTGGCAGGAGATACAGAAACATCAAGTCAAGGACAAATAGACTGAAAAATAGTTTCTATCCAAGAGCTGTGGCCTTCTTAAATGCAGTAACTCGATAGTGTGACCTGGGAGTTTGATGGGTGTGGGTGTGGGTGTGGCTGGAATGTGGTTTGTTTGGTTGTTGTTGTTGTGTTGCTTTTGTTGTTTTTAAGGGATGGCATCCAATTTCGTTGCACTTGTGCAATGTTGCACTTGTGTAATGACAATAAAGAATCTATCTATCTATCTATCTATCTATCTATCTATCTATCTATCTATCTTAACGCTAATATACTATATAGACATACATCTAAGGGAGGACTGGGAATGCCAAATCTACAACTCTGCTACGTGGCATTTCAAATCAAATAATTAATTATCCTAACCAAAAAGTTTAAGCAATTGAAAAGTCCAAAGAAAAGTAACATTTCAACTGGCAACTGAGCAAACTGATACTCCCATCTCTAAATATAGAACTGCATAGCATAATTTGTAGGAACTATATTAACTGCACCCTTCATCAACTTGGTGTCCTCCAGATGTTTTGGACTACAACTCCCATCAGCCACAGCATGTCCTGGTGAGGACTGATGAGAGTTATAGTTAGAAACATCTGACGGGCTCCAGATTGGCAAAGGTTGTTTTATAGGATTGGCAACAATACTGCAGGTACATGATGTGTCAATGTCAGTTGTGTGTTTGGCCACCAAGTGCAACGGGGACTAACTGGTCTCATGTTTAGAAGCTGAGCACGTGTTTCATCACCTAGAATCTGAGACTCAAATTGTTGCATTGCCCAAGGCTGCCAAGTTTCATTACTGAACGGTTTAATTGCATGACGCTTGGTTCTAATTATTGCTTTGACATTAGGAATCTGGCAGCCTTACAATGGTCTTTAAACTTGTACCTGCAGGTAGCAGATACCCTGTTTTGCTGGTGAAGGGCAACCTGGGCCAAGTTCTAGAAGAATTTGTTTAATTTACTAGCCAACAGTGTTTTCCCCTTTTGAAGTTTGCTGAACATCACAAAGCTGAGTGCTTTGTGAGGTGCTAGATTGAGATGAACTAATTATTCTTGTAAAGAGTGAATCTCCAGAGGCAACCTATTCCTAATCTTTATGATAAATCCTCAGAGCTCTGGTTATGTTCTTTATTACAGAGAAAAGAAACTCAAAAGAAGATAACTAACCTGAATTGTAAGGGTAAGCTGTCAGGAAGGGGGGGTTTGCTGGGCAAGAGACGCAAACACCCCATCTACCATCTTTACAGCTAATTGCATAGCTGTCACAGATTTGAAAATAAGGGACCAGCAGCCAAAATAAGGGACCTGCAGCCTCACCTGTTCCAGGCACTCCAGTCTTCCTGTCCTCCTGCAGTCTGGTCAAACTCATGCTGGTAGCTTCGAGAACACTGTCCAACCAACTTTGTAACCAGAGGTTCAACTGATCAGAATCTGAATCACATGCACCACAAGGCCTATGCAGCCTCAACTTAAGATGGCTCCCCGGCTGGCTTTGCACTGCAAAGTTTGCAGCAGCACGTGCAACAAATGGCGTCCAGCATTCAAAAACTCCCTCAGCTTGCATTAACTAGCCACACACAAGGCATTCAAGCTCCACCCCCAGTCATTCTTAGACTTCTTATTGGGTGAGCAACACAGCCAAGCAACACAGTTGGAACCTCCCTCCTCCCTGGCTGGCAGGGAGGGAGGGAGAGGAGCTGCTTCATTTGAAATTTAAGGGACATTTAAGGGACATCCATCAATAAGGGACAGCAGCGGGACATGGCGCTGGAATAAGGGACTGTCCCTTCAAATAAGGGACACTTGGCAGCTATGTAATTGTCACACTTCTTGGATGAAATCTGGCCAGGAGGCATTCATGACATGCTGGGGTAATCTCATGGTAGCTGGTAATTCCTAGCCATCATAAGAGTAGGGAGACCTAAATCTTCTGGGACACACAATCTCCACATCTCACAAAATTTGATAAGGCATATTATAAAGCCTCACCCCACATGGCTCAGCTTCAGGCTGGGAGGGAAGTGTGCTCCTCCCACCCTGC
Organism: Podarcis gaigeae; assembly: GCF_964106915.1. Taxonomy (NCBI): domain Eukaryota; kingdom Metazoa; phylum Chordata; class Lepidosauria; order Squamata; family Lacertidae; genus Podarcis; species Podarcis gaigeae. The sequence continues at coordinate 55,993,885 of NC_139681.1, read as the reverse complement.
TTGGCAGATTGGGGACTGGGAACGGTTTTTTAAAGCTGTCTGAAGATGGACATGATTTCCCCTTCCCTGGGGTAGCACCCAGGGGGTTGCAAATACATTTACACTAATTGCTACGCTCACAACTTGGGCAAGGGATGGGTACAAAGTAAAAGGAAAAATAGAGGCACATGGAAGGTGGTGTAAGCCATGTCCATGGCATGGGGGCTGTGGTGGAACCACCCAGCAGATTGTGCGCAACTGCTGGAAATGGGAACCTCACCTTGCCTGGTTGGCAGATTAAGCATAAGACTTCACCAAGGTACAGGTGGCCTTCCTTGGGTAGGAGAGGTTAGGAATTAAGGCTTTCAACCTCCCACTGTGCCACACATATTGTGTTGGTAAAAACCTGCCAACACAGCTGTGACCTAGTTGTATACTCCAACAGAGGATTTTATAAGAGTGCAAAGCCCTGCCTCAGTATGAAAGAGAAAAAAGAACAGCCATGCAATCTCTTATTAGGTTGCACTGGTCAGAGGGATAGCTGCATCCCTCTGTAAGAGCCTGTGACCATTAAATGAAAGCTTTAATACACGCAATTAAATATATGTAAAATAATCTGCAATGTAAAAGATTTTCCAAGTCTGTTTTGATGCCATGTGGATGACTCTATCTAAGATTTGACACCTGTACATGCATTTGTCCTGGAAGACAATTACGCTTGGCAATTGTTTTTAAAAATAATAATAAAGTTTATTTTAAAAAGTATGCAAAATTAACAGTGATTATTTCACAACAGTCACTAGTGATGACACAAACATCCTCAAGTCCCCCTTGACATTCCTTTTATTGTGCATTCATAATGATTTGCGTTCATAATGCAATCAGGGCAGTCGTTCAAAATTCTGCTTTAAACACTGTCTACATCTGCAAAATTTTGGGGGAGGCAATGGATACAACCCCAAGTTTCTTCTGAGATGTTCTGCTAGCAAACTAGATTAATGGGGACTTTGCACTTCATTCATTTCCCTTTGCATTGTCAGATAAAAATCTCCAGACAGTCCCATTGAAATAGCATCCGGGCTTTCATTACTTTGATCTGACATGTAGCATTTAGTACCAGCCCTGTAATAAAAAGCAAGTGCATACAATAAAGTGTTCAAAGGAAGCCTCAGTGCTATTGTTGCAACAATGTGAGCTGTGCAATCTTCAATGTACAGCTGCATAATGATGGAGTTTTTAAAAACTGCAGGCATAAACTTGAAAAAGGGCATATGTATGGGCAAAGCAATTCCATTAAGCAAAGTTTTCAATGAAATCATGTACTGAGTGGCTGGACTCTTGTCCACTAAAGCTTATTCTGTATTTTAAAAATGGTTAGTCTTTAAAGCACAATAAGACTCTTTATTAGTGGTTCCCAATCCTTTCACTCTATGAACCCACTTGAAAACTGCTGAGGGTCTTGGCGAACTACTGATTTTGCCGCCTGCCATTGTCATGTGCTGTGCTATGTGTGTATGGTTTTTAATTGTATTTTTATTTAATTAAAAAACCATATGACATAAGTCATATGAAGTATTGCCCAAAACTTAAGCTGCAAATACAGTGGCAAGTTAAGCAGCAACAATAATAAAATGAAGGAAGAGCAGCAAGGACCTTCAAAACTGGGTAAATGCAAGGAATAAGAAGTTGGTGACAAGTGGATTTTGCAAAATAGCATTCTTCATTAGCTGTGATAGGTGTGTACATGTGTGTGTGTACACACACACATATATAAAGCAAATTAATTTGGCAAAAAGTATATCCCCTAAAAGAAAAGAGAGCATCTTGATATGTTTTACAAAAGCTGGCAAGTACAAAGATAGCATAGGGAGAGGTAGATTACACCTTCACTTCGCCACCACAATAGGAGAGGCCCACACCCACACCACATGGCTAAGAACCAAGGGTGGGACAGGAAATGACCACTGATCAAAGTGATCTTTGCTACAGCATATTCATGACTGTGGCCCAGGTTGCATAGCAATTTACAAATAAGAAAATGTTCAAATAGCAAGTGTTATTCAACTAGCAAAACCACAACCATATACCATAAGCCCATACTGGAATGGGAACGGCTAAGGATATTCTGCAACACCAGGTAACTGCATAAGCTTCTCCACCTTAACGCTCCAGGCTATAGAAATATGACTGCATAGTGTCCGTTGTCTGTCAGGGTAAATCATAACTGTTTGGCTTTCAGCTACATCAACAATATAATGTAGAAAATCTCTTGAGATGCAAACTGAGACGTATTTCCTAAGTAGTATGAGTAACAATGGCATCATCAGGATTTTACAGGAAGGTTCGGGATTTCCTGCCTGGTAATAGGTTCAACTGAACTATGCAATATGACAAATGACTTAGGGAAGCAACTGGAGAGGTCAACTTGACCACCTCCTGCCCCAACTCGTGTTCACTACATACGTCAAATATTAGCACAATTACTATTATAAATGCTCTTCACAGAATATAGAATGAATTGTGCGATGTTTGAATCCTGCTGTTGAAATGAAAGCTTAATTGATCAATAAGGTGGTGCTTATATAACACAATAAACATGTTACAGACAGGTTTGGTAATGAATTCCTGTCCCATTAAAGTGGCATGATGTTGGAGAGTGACTCATTCATGTTGATGTTGAGTAACAATTTCAAGAACGACCATCCCTGACCGTAGGCTGTTTACTCGTGTTTGAAACTCCCATTATTCTAGGCGCTTTTTGCGACAGGGAATTTCATTAATGCGAGCAGTTTCTGACCTCTGGAAGCAGTACTGTTCCTAGTACCAGTTACAGATAGGTAGCCGTGTTGGTCTGCCATAGTCAAAACAAAAAAAATTCCTTCCAGTAGCACCTTAAAGACCAACTAAGTTAGTTCTTGGTATGAGCTTTCATGTGCATGCACACTTCTTCAGATACAGAAGAAGTGTATCTGAAGAAGTGTGCATGCACACGAAAGCTCATACCAAGAACTAACTTAGTTGGTCTTTAAGGTGCTACTGGAAGGAATTTTTTCTGTTCCTAGTATTTCAGATTAAAACTGCCACTGAATGAAAGACCCTTTTCTGCCTTCCCACTTCCAGCCATTCTCTGAGGACTGGAGAAGGGACCCTCCTAAGAATATCAGGGGGGCAGGCAGGGGAAGTATGGCTTTGTGTTTGTTTGTTTGTTTGTTGCAGTCTTCAGATGAAGACTAGACCATGTGAAAAATATAAGATTTTATATGCAGTTCATTCATTTCCAGCTTTGTATTGTTGTTATAAAAAAGAGATTTAAGGTGCCATTTAGCTCCTAGCTTTCGTGTATCAATTTCTAACACTGGTTTACTCTGAAGTAAATCTCACATAATTCCACGTTTCAGGTAAAAATTCACAGAACTGCTGCTCAGCTTCATTTAGCACCATACAAGTATCTAGAAAAGGTAAATTATCTTGCTCCTATTTTTTTTAAGTTAACAAGCAATAAAGTTAAGTGCACAATAAAACTGTTGTTCCAGTTTTATTTTTACCTCACTTTTAAGGCAAATAGTCTCCTAAAGCAGCTATCACCAGTTTTTAAAGCCCTTTTTTCCTATTCTACCTTGTTCAAAATAATTAATAATAATTAATAATAATAATAATAATAATAATAATAATGATGATGATGATGATGTAAACACTTTCAAGTCTGACTCTTAGGCAATTCCTTAAGATAGGAAATTTGGGTTCGGCTATTTTTGACAAAATCACAGCTACATCGTTCCCATAAGAAGCACGTGCAAATAACAAGCACCTCCTTATTAATTTGCTCCCTGCGAATCAGTGACTTTATACATCCTTGTGCCTACTCTCTTTTGTTGTTGCATAAAAAAAAACATTGTGGTTTTATAACGTTTCCAAAAGGGACAATTTACCCAACCAACATTGGAGGGTGGGAGAAGACAGGTGCTTATTGTGTGTCAAGCATACAAGTTTTTCGCAGCATCCAAACTACACCGTTGGCAGCCCGCCCTCGCCCCCCCGTTGTTTATTCCTGAATCATATTTTCTGTGGAAAATCCAGCGAGTTCCAAACAAAACAACACGGCGTATTTTATTCCTGAGGTGATTTCCTTCCAACGCCGTCCCGCGCATGTTTACTTCAGAAGGAAGCCCGGCCGGTATCAAGAGAGTTTTTCTTCGTAACGCTGCAAACCCTAACATTCAATTTCCTAGGAGTAAGCCCTACTGAACCCTATAGGACTTTCCTCCGAGTAAGCCTGTACAGGAAGGAATTTCCTGCTCCGCTCCCCTCGATATAAGGCGGCGATTCCGCCCCACACCGGCCCGCCCCCTTGCTGAGAAGAGAGCGCAGGCGCCGGAAGACCGCGAGACGAGATTTGCCCTTGCCTACTGCTTCCTCTGCTTCCCTCAGAGCGGGAGTTTTTGAGCAGATGGGTTTCCCTCTCGCCCGCTCCTCGGACATGACGCTATCATCTCTGAGGTAAGGAGTTGGTGTTTTCTGCGCATGGGCGGGGCAGAGGAGTATAACCGTTGCTCAAAGGGGCGGGGCTTCTTGTCCGCCCGCGTTCCAGTTCCTACCCGCTCGAATCCGCGAAGAGGCCCACCTCACCCACTCATTCACTCCTTCTCACCAGGCGCGCCTGCGCGGAACGGAGAGGCCCCGATGCCTAGGACGGCTCGCGAGTTTTCGGTGGGCAGTTTCGCTGCCAAGTGACGAGTGGACGGTTCGCGTCAGTTCTGGGAATCAGTAGTCAGACCACTCTCCGCCCGGCAAAGGCAAACGGCCATTGAGGAGGCTGGGAGTCCTTTCATAATAATAATAGTAATAATAATAATAATAATTAATATGCCGTTAATACATTTAGCAGAAATGCAACAGGTGTGTTCCTTGTACCATCTGTTTCTTCATGAAATGGAATATTTTGCCTGTTGAATTTATGCCATGTGATGGTCATAGGAAGTCTTGCATGGGGGGTGGGGAGGTCTTTTGAGCATAGCCATCGGTGAAGGTTTTAATATCAAAGCATATCCCAATTGCTCACGAACTGAGTTAACCCTGCTTTTCCAATTTTGAGAAATTGTAGGCTGACTGGAATAAAAACAACGGTGTCTTAAATGTACATATGAGACTTGCCTTTTGAGGGTTTTTTCCTATCCCCAGCAACTGAGTGCATTTTGAAAATGGAGACGCCTGTATTAAACAAATCTACACTGCTATGCTCCACTCCAAAGAACTGCGAGACATCTGCTCAGAGCAGCAGCAGTAGCAGCTCAGGGAAACAGGTGTGTAGCTTTTATTATGTCTCTCCCTCCTACCTGCTCCTAAACTGGTGTTATGTCACTGAATCTTTGGAGGTTTCTGCAAATGAGAGAAAGAAATCTTGGTACAAAATTTGACCCCAAGTAAGAAAGATATATAATACAGGCTTCCTCAAACCCGGTCCTCCAGATTTTTTTTTTTTTGCCTACAACTCCCATGATCCCCAGCTAGCAGGACCAGTGGTCAGGGATGATGGGAATTGTAGTCTCAAAAACATCTGGAGGGCAGTTTGAAGAAGCTTGGTATAATAGATAACATTAGGGTGTTGTTGTTTTTGCCTGTTTTGTGTATATGCATGCATATATTAAACAAAACAAAAATCGGTTCATGCAGGTAGCTTGTTTTTTGTTTCCATATAGCATTGTTATTAACAAAAAAAACCCTTCGTTCTTACTACTCTCATATTACATTTACTTTAGCCAATGAGTGCAACTCTAAGAGAACGATTGAAGAAAGCAAGACGGTCCTTTCATTCAGCTTTCACTGTTGCAAAGCGCCTTAAAATAGATGATGAAAACAACGGTAGTCCTTGTGAAGGAAGGGCTTTATCTAAAGGAGAGACATGTTCTAAGTCACAAAATGAGGGTGAACATTTAGAAAAAGTTCCTGATGCCACCATGTGTTTGAAAAGTGCTTTGCAAGAGAGAGAGCTCTGTGTATTGAAATATACTGGATGTAGTGAAGCTATACAAAGCTCTCCAGAAGTTCGGTCAGAAACAAATTGCAGGCAACGGGAACTATTGGATGAAAAGAGAATGTTAGCAAAGAAGATTCAGGAAAAGGAGGAATTTCTTCGAAGACTTAAACTCGTCAAAATGTACAGATCAAAGGTGAGACGCTAAAATGTTCTTGAAAATGTATTTAATTGAAAATGTTCATTTTGTTTTAGCCCTATTGAGAGCCCTATTGATAAGCAAGTACTGCAAGGAAATGTGTGTTCCAATATTTCCTTAGTTCTCTTTTAATTCTAGTACTGTAATTAAGCGAAGTACTACATTAACCCAAATGCTGCTCCCATCTGGCATTTTGCAGTGTAGCCATCATCAACCATAGAAATGACTTATTGTAGACACAGGATGCTGATATAAAAAAAATGCACTTCTCTGCAAGTCTTGTTTATGTGCAAGTTTATGTGCAAGTCCTTGTGTCTCTCCTGCTGTCTTTCTTCCTTTGTGACTTATCCTGAATAAAAATTATATCTCATTTTAGCTCTGTAAAATTATGAAGGTGATAATTTAATGTTAATCATACTTGGAGTAGACTCATTGAAATCAACGGACACTTAAGTCAATTGCCTTCAGTGATTCAGTTCTGCATAGTATCCATAGCATTTTTTCTGCTAGCCCAAGGATTTCCTTCTGTGCAATAGAATTCCCCCCGCCCTTTCTCTACCCTCAAGTGCCTTCCCCAGATCTGCTCCAGTGGGTTGGGGGAGAACCCAGAAGAGATTTAGGGGCATGGGAAGGGAGGTTCAGTTGCACAGTGAAAAGTACTTGTGCTGATGGAACAAGTGAAGCTCTCTATGTACATTGATGGTTCTGTGTAAATAGGAAGTAGTTCTTCAAGCAAATGCTGCAAAATAAGGCTAATGTCCAATATGGAAAGTAACTAGATACCAAAGATTGATAAAACATAATTTTAAAATGCCATTCTTTTAGGTAAATTTACCACTAGAATCTTTTAATTTATTATTTTTTAGAATTGTTGAGAGTGTAGCACTTAAGTTTTCAAATATTGCAGATTTGGAAAAGGGAGAGAACTTGTCAAATGTGATGTATGCTTGTTTGTTAAATCAATACTGGGATATTGCCAAACAACTTCAGCTTTTTTGTCTTTTCCTCTTTCAGAATAACCCAACAGAGTTGCGGTCTCTAATATCAAAATGGCGGTGCAGTTCCCAAGCAATGCTATATGAGCTACAGTCATCCTTGTCTACAGATAGCAGGAAATTAAGTCTCACTCAATTGATAGACAATTTTGGATTAGATGATAAACTGTTACATTACATTAGAACAGAAGAAGACTTTACAGATGCATGATACGGGTGTTTCTATTTCATTCTTAACACATCAGAAGATAAATATTTTCAAAGTTTAAATTTCGCTTTTGAGCTGCATTGCTGGACTGTTGTGAATCCTTGAATCTTTTAAATATTAAAAGACTGCTGCAAAAAGTACCCGATTAGTTCAATCAGTATGTGAAACTCAGCCCCCATCCCATTATCCTTGATTCTCAATGCCCCTTTAGGTCTTAAAGCTGCTGTTAGAATAGAAGACAACTGCCATACTTACATTGCTGCAATTTTAAAAGTCCAGTAGCCCTGTTGTGGTTTATAACTTCCTAACCCTCTGCTCCTCCTTTCCTATAATTTTGCCAATCTACTTTCCTTTCTACAGGTGGTGCAGTCTGCTTTTCCTGCATCTTAGCTGAAGTTTTCACTCAGTCCTACTTTCTTTCTCACACTTCTTTATTTAAAGTTCATATCCCCACTGCACAACATTTGGCCCAGTGCCTGTATTGTGCTTTAGACAACTGTCTTTGAATCCTGGCAAGCCTCAAAGGTTTCACCACCACACAACAAGCACAATATAATATAGTATTTCTTTTCTTTTTTTTATTCCATTGTAAAATACATAGTGAATAATATGTCTTTTGAGAATCAAAACGAGTTGCAATGTAATATCTAAAGCTATCTTAAATGTGCTTAGGAAAAAAACACTTTTTTATTTAACACAAGAGAAATTTATTGCTTCTAGTTGCGGACGAATCACCTTGCTAAAACTCTTGCACATCAAAGAAAGCTGGGAATGTTCTCATTCTCAGTCTCTCCACTTCAGCTTGAAGGACTGACAACTCCTGTGCCTGTGCTTTTGCAAGATCCACAAGCTGCTGTCTCTGCACAATGTCCTCGTAATGCTCTTTAGTAACCCTTTGATTAAGCAGCTCCGAGTCTGTAAAAAATAAATAAAATAGAATGTGTCTGGTCATATAGAATGTGTCTGGTCATATAGAATGTGCAGCAGAGTGACAAACTTATCCATATGATTTGCTTTCTTCATATGTTTAAAGGGGAGCATTGTGGTAACAACATTGAAACAGTTCTCATTCTGCTGATGGAAACATGAACTAGCTCCAGTTTTGCATTTGATAAAACACTTATTTCCTTGGCATCCTGATGAATATCAAGAGTTGGCTGTATTGAGTAGTGTAATCTATTACCCCCATCATAGAAATAACCCAAAATAATCTTGGGAAAAAATGGGGCACAGTTTATCAGTGTCATAGCAATTAGTGATGCCTTTAAGATCTTGTCTCACACTCCTGATTCACATGTCACTTTCCCACCATTCTATGATTGATTTGTATGCTTTTAATAACATAATCACTGGTATGAGTGTTGTAGGATGAAGTTCAGGAGAGAGAAAAATGATATGAACAGTGGATTAAACTTTCTGTTAGAGGACATCAAATAACCTGGTAATCCTTCAATTGTGACTCACCAGTAGCCTCATTAATGTGCCGCCTTTCTGACACAATTACAAGCATTTCTTGTAATTCCTTGCTAAGTTTTCGGTTTGCTACGTCTTTCACACTAATTTGCTTCTCCAGCTCTTTCATGACAGTCTCACATTGTTGTACATTTTTCTTGTGAACCTAGTCATTTAAAAATAAACAAACATAGAAGTTGCTTGAGAACTGTTAAGTGAAAAGTTGCTAAAACAAGTTTTATTTCCTTGGTAAAATAGATTTGGGTATTTAGCACACATTTTTTTGCAAGCTTTCCCCGCTGCAGGCAAAGTGGCTAACATAAGAGCTCAAAGTAAATTGCATAAAACAGCAACAATAATACTATCATCATTAAAACACACATCCAATATTGATAGCATGAAACTAACACAAAAATTAAAGTTCTACATGAAAAGCAGGAATATAAAAAGATGGTGAGGAAGCGGGTGAAAACATTTAGAACTGGAAGATCAGGATTCTAAAGTGTTTGTGTAAAAACTTGTTAAGTCCCACTCATTTTAACAGACTTAACTTTGAAATATGTATGTTCAGTACTGAAGATGATTCATCCTATCCTATATGCCCTTACTTAAGCAAATCTTACTGTTGCCAGTGGGGCTAGCTACCATGGAAGTGTTGAAATGTTTGCAGCACTTTAATAGTTTGGGGATGAAGAAAACTGTGTAAACACAAGTTTTATTGTATATATAATTGTTGTAAGCTGTTCTGAAATCTTGATGAAATTGTTTATATTTATTAATAAAAAATACTGGTACAACACAAAGTGATACCACACAAATAAACTGGAAGCGAGAAAGCTGTGTAGGTGTATACAGCAGTTGGAGAAGAAAGCATGAGAAAATCCTTTTACAATTGGACAACATATGCCTAGCTCTGCACATAGTAATAGGAGACAGGGCAGATTTTTTGGTGGTAGTGATTGTACACTGAAAAAGAGAATAGAGAAGGAAGCAAATTAGATTTATTTAATAATGGCAATAGCCAAAACCCAGAAGGAAGTAGTGCCTAAACTAAGGATGGTGAGGGTGGTTGTATACTTTTGAGCTAAAGGTAGGTGTGTCAAATAGGCAGACACTCCATACACATATTTCCAAAGGAAGCTTACCTTATCTAGAAAATTGAGTGTTCCTTCCATTATTGAGACTTCATGATTCACTCGGCTGTCATAGTTTAATGCATTTAAGAACTGGGATTAAAAGCAGAGAGAAATCAAGCTAACGAGAGTTGATGCTCCAGATATTAAACCTTGCTGCCCATTGCAAACTGGATCCCTTTGTGTAAGTATTCTTCAATAGTGTGTTAGGACTTTGCGTACTGCCCAAATCTTTTAGTTTCTCATGCAAAGCAGTTCTTAGGTAGCATGCTAATACTAAAGTTATGAAGTAATAATGAACACGCACAAAATATCGGTCACAAACACCATTCCTGGGGTAAGATGTCACTGGAGTAACACCATACTTCATATAGAGTGGAACTCTTAGATGCACCAATTAATGAAAGATGATAAACAACTGAATAAAAATCACTTTCCTGAAACATACAGTTGGTTCAATTTATAGTAAAATCAGTGGAGCGGTAACTTACAATCTGATGATGTTTGGTAACATTCAGCTTTTGAATATCTCGAGCCTTTTGGTTCAGATCATCCACTTGCATCCGCATTTTTTTATGTTCCCATTCCAGCTGAAATATCCCTTTACGGAAATCTTTGCTTTCCACCATGCTGGCAACTTTCCTTTCTCCTTGAGCCTGGGGGTGCAGGGTAGGAGAGAAATTAACTCCATATATAGCTTTATTATTTACTTATCGACTGGAATTCTAAAATCCCAGCTGTAATGAGAGAAAACAAAAACTGCAGCCACATTCCAAGGAAGGGTCCTTTTTGTGCATTTATTGAATGTGTTGGCTTTTGAGTCACTCGCCCACTATTAAGGCTTACCCTATTAATGGCTACAAGATGGGAAAAGCACAGAGATCATTTGCACTACATGGATGCAGCATACACCATTGAGAATTTCAGTGCAAATCTGTACAGACTCAATTCTGAAACAAGACCAGTTACCCGGATCACGCTGTTCAGCTCTTCAATTATGGTCCTGCTGATAAGAATAGCATCTCTGTAATCTGGTATTAAATTGCTGCCCTCTAGTTCTACTTGTCCTTGCTTAAAAAGAAACTGGACCATCAGATCTAGCTGAAATGTCATCTTCTGCTCTCGAAGCCTACAATTTAAAGGAAAAAAACTTTTTCAGTAACTGATATATAGTTCTAAATCACACTATGGCAAATGTATTTGGAATACTCCCAGCAATATTCCAAATGTATATTCCTATACATGTCTACTCAGAAATATCTGTGTTTACTCCAAGATGGGTGTAAGATTGCAGTCTAAGCACTCAGCGTACTGGTTAGTCTGGGCCTGAAAATGAATTTAAAGGAGGAATTAATCATAACAGCACCTTATGAACCTTAGTAGCTAAAAATGAGTATTAACCCTTCTAAGGACCAAGTTAGGTGTGGCATTAGTTACATAGTTAGCCTTAGCATAGAATATTTTTTAAAGCAGATTAAGCAATAGGATTGAGTGCAACTGACTGCAGTGTAGCTTTCCTTTGTTAAGGCTGTAATACCACAATGTCAGTAAACATAAAAGGAAAAAGCAAGCTTACAGATTGAGCTCAGCAAAAACTTGCTCAATGTCATTCCGTAGCCTCTCATCATCTTCAGTCCTCTTCTGAAGGAAAGTCTGCATTTCTGCAAGTATCAGTGCTTTTTGCTTCACCTAAGCAAACAGAGTGGCAGAACATGTTCACATTACCACTCAACCTTTTCTTTGCCAAGAGTCAGAATTTATAATCCAATTTCTTTAGCAGAACTGCAAGCAGCTTGCACCCTTTTGGTGGTTTAAACTTAATACTTCAGGATGCTTTCAGAGGTAAGAGTATCATTTAATTCCTCTAACTGTGGTAAACATGTTTAGTATCTCTTGTAATCTGTTCAGGTTTCTCGTGTGTGGGATGTAGGATTGCTGAGTGTTCATGAGCTTGGGAAGGCTTTCTTTTATCCTCATCCCCTTATCTTGTGATTGTACCCTTTGTTGTACTGTGATGCTGCTCACTATTTTGGGAGCCTGTGGGCTAAAAGTGGTGTGTGTTTGTGATATAGCTTGAGAGCATGGCATGCTAAACCACTGTTATTCACCCTGTTATTGGAGTGTTTAGGATGTTGTGATGCTGATGACTTGGCGCATGTATTCTCTGCATACAAAGCCTAGAAAGGAATAAAAAGGGAGCTTTTTGCCTTGTGGGATGATTAGAGCCTGCCCATACATTTCCTATCAGGTGAGTATTGTGGAACTCTGACCCCTGGTATAACATTCAGTTCAGATCAGATTACCAGAATGTTGTTCAACTATGAAAATATTTTTCAAAGCACAGTACAAATAACTTTCCCTACCATCTGTTCACTTTCCACCTTGGCTCGCCGAGCTTCACAGAAACGTTCCCAGTTGGGAAGGTCAAGACCCTCAGGTTTGTTTTCAGGTTCATCCATTTCGTCAATGCCCTTCATTAAATGGGCAAGAGCAGCCTTTAAAGCCTCTGCAGAGCCTGGCCGTTCACCATAGGGGTTAGCAGAATCCGCTGGAACCTTCGCCCTGAGAGCTCTTCCGCCATGGAACAGAGCAGACAAATAAGGATTCTGCTACAGGTTGCTTATGCATTCAGAATAAGGATGCTTGTCATTAAGATCACTTTGTTTCTAGCTGTATTTCTTTTGCGAAGTTTGTAGGTATTACTGGCTACCTTCTTGTTTACTTGCTTACTTTTACAGTTCCACATATTGACCAGCAGTAGAGCCTACATTCCTTTCCATGGAGCAATGGGATGGCAGTATGGACTGCTCACTTTCATAGCTTGAGGCTTAGTGACTTAATTGTAAATGGCACCCAGGACTTGAAGTAAAATGTATGTGTTGAACTAACTGGGAACAGTGTCCGTGGTCCTATCATATTTAACATAGATGAAAGTGGACAATGGCCAAGAAAGTCCAATACATACAGTCACATTTTGACTTCAAAAAAGGAAACTTCCCCAAAATGAGGAGACTGATAAAAGGAAAGTTGAAAGGGAAAGTCAAGGAGGTCCTTAGAGTTATTCAAAACCACAATAATAAGCCACTGAAAACAAGTTGCTGGAGTGGTAATCCCTAACCACTGTCCATGCTGTCCACAGACTGGAAAGAGTTGAAGCCCAAAAATATTAGAGAGTCACAGGTTAGCCACTACTGAGCTTCACAGATTCTCAAGCTGAGTCTTACTAGTTGAGCAAGCTATAATATGGGAAAAACCACATGGAACTGAGTTTAATAAGGACAAAGATGCCAGTTCAGGCAAGAACTATTTGTTTGCCAAGATGAACAATGTAAGCTGATCGTTTATAATAATGGTTCTGGCATCATTACTATCCTGTTCTATTTGCTGGTTTTGAAAGCAATTTATACTGTTTCTAATAAAACACTGCCACCCATGGGAAAGTATTTTCCTTTGTACTGTAACAAAAAAACAATGAGCTCCAGGAAAAGGATAGGATCAACATGAAAGCTTACCTTGGTCGACGTTTGTAAAGTTTGAATAGCTGATCAATATGATGAGTGGGAAGATCTGAAAATTCCTTTCTAAACCCACGTTCCATAAGCTAACAGTGAAGAGGAAAGCACAACCTTATGTCAGTCTGGACTGAGTTTAACAGTGTTTGTATGCACCATCCTGCATGAGAAAGATCTATAGAAAACACTGAAGAAGTTGAGAACCTGCATTGATAGAGCTGCAGAGTATAGAAGCTGACTTTTTAGTAGAATATATAGTGTTATTAACAGAATCTAGACATTCACCAAGGCAGCTTTGCAATATGCTATAAACAAGATGTGGGGAACCTGAGGCCCAGGTGCTGGCTGGCATAAAGCAAGGCTAACTGTTCACCTTTACCTTTCTATCAGTCTGAAGCAGTGCCCAAATCCTGAGCTCAACCTCCAGCTTTATGAGTCAGTTAAAGTATAGAGAAGAGGCATAATTTTAACACTTTATTTCATATATCTCAGGCCAACATTGCCCTCACATTTCAGTTTTATAACAGCAAGCTTAATTAAAAAAACAATAGGGAGCTGTCCTCTTACACATTTTAGAATGTCAAATACACTGGTGGTGCTTTATAAATAAACAGAGTTATGGAAAGAATGGTGGAGAGAATAAGAAGAAATACCAAGTGAAAACCAGTCAAGACCATGCAACCTCTAGCTATTTAGGTCTTAGTTCATGATTTTTTCCACAAATATCTAGGCATATTTATTTCCATTTACTGACTACAATGGCAGTTTAGTATCAAAACACTAGTACTGCTTAGGATGTTCCATTCCTATGCAGACCATTTCTGCATAGGAATGGAACATATACATGTGATCAACAATTTAACTGAGTTGGGTTACTTGAATGTAAAATTAGTTTAGTCCAAATAATCTCAACAGAGTTTGTGAGTTTTAATCCTACAGCTTCAGCTGAACAGTTTGGAGATCTGGTTTTAAGGTTCTTACTTTGTCTTCAACAACTAAGATGTCATAGGCTTCTCTGTGGGCATCCACTTCTGCTCTGGATGTCTTAACTGCTTCATTAGATATGACCTACACCAAAAAAAGTAGATATGATTGACTACTTTTGGAACAGAAAAAGTAAAGTGAGCAATAATGTACATACAACCGTTCCCAGAAAAATTAGCCCCTTGTCCTTGAAACTCAATACATTCTTTAACAGTATTTCTATGCTCACACAGATACTAAATTGCCATCAACAGATAGCAGGAGGGCATAACATGCACAGCACCAGGGTTAAAAAAGGGACACTGGTGGTGTTGTGGTCTAAAACACTGGGCCTCTTGCGCTTGCTGATCAGAAGGTCAGCAGTTCAAATCAGTGCAACGGGGTGAGCTCCTGTTGATCTGTCCCAGCTTCTGCCAACCTAATAGTTCAAAAGCACACCAGTGCAAGTAAATAAATAGATACCGCTGTGGCAGGAAGGTAAACAGCGTTTCCGTGCACTCTGGCTTCCATCATGGTGTTACATTGTGCCAGAGGTGGTTTAGTCATGCTGGCCAAATGACCCACAAAGCTGTCTGTGGACAAGCGCCGGCTCCCTTGGCCCGAAGCAAGATGTGTGCCGCAGCCCCACAGTCGCCTTTGACTGGACTTAACTGCCCAGGGGCCCTTTACCTTACCTTTTACGTACCAGGGGTATCTATGTATTTGGTGGCTTATTCAGTAAGAGGAGAGATTTTAGAAAGAATTGCTGTAGAGTGTTGGGCAGATTCCATTAAGAAGCAGGTACTTTGTCAAATTCCAAAAATTATTTTTACCTTTTCCTTCCTCTTTTTATTAAGGTAGTGATGGAGCCCAGCTTCTCTTGTGCTCAGCTCTTCATCCAAAAGTAGTGAGTAAAGGAGGTTAGTTATTTTGAGTTCTTCCTGGGAAAAGGTTTCAAAAAGGAACAGTCAGACTGTAGTTTGTAAGGAAGTAGCACTGGTGAATATGTGCAGACGCTCACCTGGTATATAACCATTTCTGAGTTGACTTTTTTCTCAAAGAGCCTTGTCACAATTTCATCAAAGGATTGTGTAGTTTCCTGAATAGAACTTTGAAGTTTCCTCAATTCAGTGTCCAGAATCTAAGGGGTGGAAGGGGGGTAAAGGTGCTGTGTTTGAATATAGATTATATGTAAGATTGCGGCTTAATGAACTTTTTGTTTGTGCTTCTTTTAAAAGCTGATACTTTGTTTTTAAAGCATGTAAAATTCTAGATGTTCATGTCTGTAAGAACAAGCCCAGCAATAATCAGGTTTGAAACACTGAAGACACATGGCATCCTCTCTTATCTTATTAGTCATTTAGCAGGTAATTAGCCCTGGGTAGGGAATGAACCAACAAAAAGGTGATAACCAGGAAAAAAACCCAGACTGATGGAGAAAGGCAGCCAATGGGTCCAACTGACAACTGTTTCCAGTTTTCAAAGGCTGGTATTCTCAGCAGCCACAGTTTGGCTTAAATATGCCCATTTCTGATGTGATTAATGTATTCTCTATCCAGTTTACCAATAACCTAAAGATATCCCATGCCGTATATTTTGTTTGCAATTTTCTTTAGTTCTAGGCCTATTTCACAACATTAATTGTTCCTTTGAAACATTTAAGTCAAGCAATACGAGGTTTCTTGGTCATCCCAGCTGACTGAGAACTTCACTACATTAAGACTTGTTCACTTCCAGCGAGTTAATTTTAATGTAAACTGTCCAGTTGTGAAAACAGGCCATGAATAGCAACTTGATTTTTTCAATCTAAAAATGCAAGGCAAAGATAGTTATATTTCTTGTTCATCTAATACTGTTGTGATTATAACTAATTATTCACTCTGTTCAATTACAATTTGAGTAAAAAACAACCTGATAAGATAGTTTTTAACAACATAACAATACCAAATTCTTGGAAAGCTAGTTATGGTTTACATTTTCATTTTGCCTCGTCATAGAAACTTTCAAGCTAATCATACCAGAATTGGATTTACTTAAAGTAAGTAGAAATACTTTTTAAAGGCTGAGAACCTTGATAATCCTCCTTCTCATCTTATTTCTGTTTACCTTTCTGTGTTTCTCTCTCTCTTCATTCAGTTCCTTAACTTTCTTCTCATATTCTTTATAGATTTTTCTCTCATCTTCATTCCACAGTGCTTCTTGTTTTACTGTAAAAGCAGGTGCTGGAATCTCCTGAATATATAAAAGTGGGAGAGAGATTCAAAAAGAGCACTGGATATTTACTAACATTATACAGTGGTACCTCGGGTTACATACGCTTCAGGTTACATACGCTTCAGGTTACAGACTCCGCTAACCCAGAAATAGTGCTTCAGGTTAAGAACTTTGCTTCAGGATGAGAACAGAAATCGCATGCCGGCGGCGCAGTGGCAGCAGGAGGCCCCATTAGCTAAAGTGGTGCTTCAGGTTAAGAACAGTTTCAAGTTAAGTACGGACCTCCAGAACGAATTAAGTACTTAACCCAAGGTACCACTGTAATGCTTAAAGGATGTATGCCTTGAATTTCAGAATGTTACTTTCTGGTGACACTCAATATCATGATGGAAATAATCAATGAACTGCTGCTGTGTAGGCCTGAGGTTTGCACAGTTCCTCTCCACTGTACCGAACCCTCAAGGAGACTGAAACCTGCTTCTTTTAATTTTAAACTAACAACACTCCCCCGAGTGTGAACTTGGGGACCTGTGGTTAGATTATACTAGAATTTGAGGGGAGAAACCAAGGTTTTGAAACCTCACTTGGATCCTGGTTTGTTCTCACCATAATTTAAATGAACCACAGTTTCCCAGGTTCAGGTGTCACAGGGAATTTTGGTTGGTTTATGATCAAAAGTGGAAGCATTTTGCCTCTTCAAAGTCATTTTGAATGTTATCAAGACTACCCATGTTCTAGTTCACATGTTACACCAACATATCTGTTTTCCTGTATAAGTATGGGAATGTGAAATTTGGGGTCCTTGATCTGTTAGTTGCATGCCATGGAGGTTATTGTTCTGCCCTTAGGTACACTTTGATTACTTGGGGGAAAGACAACTGGGGATGCCTTGTGCATCCAGTTATAGGAAAAACTTGCCTTATTGCTGCTACCTGAAGTGAAAGAGGCTTCTGAAAGGGGTGTCTGAGTCTGGACACAAGTGACATTTCATTACCAAAGACATGGGTGGAGAGTTCTTGGGGCATATTGAGTGGAGTTAATCCACTATCATGCCATGGGGGGAAGCCCAGCCATAGAGTCATCACTACCTCTCCAATCTATTTTTATTGTTTACTTTCTTACAATTACGTCCCACCTTTTTCAGTCATAGAACCCAAGGCAGCATGATATACGTTTAGTTCCATGGTGGCCACCTATCTAAGCACTGCTTAGCTTCAGGGCTGAATGATATCAGTTTCCTAGAACAAGTGTTTGAGGTCTCTCTTTATGAGACTAATGCTATATTTATTTGTTGTCATGTGAAGTCTTGCTTTAGCTACAAATCGATAAAAACAGGACTCACCATCTTTAAAATATCTTCCTTTTTTATTTCAAGGACTCCATTCATCATGTCCATAAGGCCACGCTCTCTTGCATTGTCCTCCTGAAAGCGAGAACAAAGTAAGACATAACGATGTAGAAATGGAGTATGAGATGAGAGAAGTGAAAAGTGTAGAAAATAAAGCCCTGTTGTCACCAAACTACCTGAGCAGCAAGACGTCGTTTATAGTTAACTCTAGACATAATTTTTTCTTTTGCTTTCTGCAATGGGGTCAAGTACTTTTCCAC
This sequence comes from Podarcis gaigeae, assembly GCF_964106915.1. Taxonomy (NCBI): domain Eukaryota; kingdom Metazoa; phylum Chordata; class Lepidosauria; order Squamata; family Lacertidae; genus Podarcis; species Podarcis gaigeae. The sequence goes on along the minus strand of NC_139681.1, from coordinate 55,975,651 downwards.
TTTGATCTGTGAAGACAAAACGTTCAGATTCAGCTTTTTCAGCAAGTAGGCTGTCTGAGAATTCACAGTCCCCGCCCTACCTGCTAAATACCAGTCATTTTCTTAGCATCCCTGCTTGACAACAATACTGGACTCTCTCATGGCCTTGTAGAGCCTATTCCCTAAAATATCCACATTCTACAGTAAGGGGTACATCTTCAAGGTCACAATGTTGAAACAGAACCTCAAGTCCTGTTGGGATTGACTACACACTGAGTAGCCAATTGGGCAGCCCCACCCATCTGTCCAAGCAGCCTGCTGGGGAAGCGCAGGATCCAGCCTGCATCTGGACCCTGTTCCCCACCCCTGCACTCAAGCAAGTAACCCCATCTGCCTGCCCGGGAATACTAGGGCCGAAGTATATGCCATGACAAATGTCACCAGATGTGTTTAATCCTCTTTGAAGGGATGCAGCTCCTCAGGTTACTCGTGCACTTTTAGTGTTCAAGGCAAGAAAGATCTGCATTTTATATACTCGACCTCCGAGTCCAGAATGATCAGTGCTTGATCTGGCTTCTCTTTCTCGGAAAGAACTGGCACCCAAATTTCTTCTTGGAGCTCCAGCTGCATCAGGATCTCTGCGATTCTAACGTTTCTTTCTTGAACACGTGCAATTTCTAGGTCTTTCATTCGGATGACTGCATCAAACTCCTTATTGAAATGACTCTTCACATTGTAAATGATGTTCTGAAATAACAGGTAAGAAGATGGCAGCAATACTGCAAAAGGTATGTGGTAAAATTCTAAACCACATAATGAAACCTGTAGACTAGTCCCCACAATGACAGCTGCTTCCAGGAGCAGCTACTTCTGGGTTAGCGGAGCTCAGAACCTGAAGCGTTTGTAACCAGAAGTGTTTGTAACCAGAGGTACCACTGTAATACACACTCAAAAGCATCGTTTCAGTTTCCTCACTCTGCTTAAAGAAGAGCTTTGAGAAGCTCAAAATTTTGCATAATTCCAACAGATGTTGTTTCAACAAAGAATGTCAGCTTTGTCTTATGCTCTGGAACAAATGTGGTAATAAAATTATTTCTTAATAGCATGCCCACTCAACCGCTTCAGTCTACGGAACTAGCACTGTTACAGGTGCCACATAATATTTGTTGTACACTTGTAGGCAGCCCCTACATTTTGGAACTCCCTGCCTGTAAATATCAGGCAGGAGCCTTCACTCCACTCAGCCATGAAGCTCACTGGGTGACCTTGGGCCAGTCACTGCCTCTCAGCCTATCCTACTGCAAAGGGTTGATGTGGGGATTAATTATGGGGAGGAGGAGAACCATGTGTGCACCTTGAGCTCCCTGGAGAAAAGATGGGTTATTAGATAGATAGTTAGATAGATAGAGCACATTCAAATGCCACATAAATTTAAGCTGACAAGGGATTTCATAATTCCTGACTTTCAAAGGATACTATACTATCCTTTGAATAGAATCCTAGAACTACATAGCTAGAAGACAATCTTCTTCAGTCCTTGTATCAAAGATGGACTCTCCTTAATCAATATTATTAACTGACTTAAAATATCATTTGGATTCTAGCATGTTCCGAGCAATTAACAGGTTCCAAGCAAAATTTGTGATAATGGGGCAGCCACATTTGTTGCTTATGTGGCCTGCATTCTGTCATTCCCTTTTATAAAAAAGAGAGTATAAAAAGCAAGTAAATGAAGGATCAAAATTTCAAAGAAATCAGATAGTATGAACAGTTTTGCAGCAAAAACCCCTATCCCATTAGAGGACACTGAAGAGCAGTTTTGACTAGATATAATAAGCAAACACCTATGAAAAAGTTACCCGTAGCAATAGAATTTGATTAATCTTCTCCTCTCGAGTGTGCACTTCTAGCTGGTGGTATAAAGTTGATGTATTTCCACCGTAAAGTGAACTCAGGCTCCCCACCAGAGCATCTACTTTTTCTTCTTCCTGCTTCTCCCCTTCCTCTGTCTTTTCCCCTTCAATGACTGAAGGTTGAGATTCAAATTCAACGATTTGCCTTCGAAGCTAGATATGTATAAAACAACACAGCAGCTTAGAACAATTGAACACATGGGGCCAAAATGATATAGATCCTACAGAACACATATCCGAGAATTTGGCATGAAACAATTTTTCAGATTAAAATATACATATATGCAAGGTGAGCGCCTGAAAACAAAATGAACAGGGCATCGCCTGAAGGCACATGGCAAGCAAACATTTTGAAGCAAACCATGTCTGGGTCTGGTCAGTGCTTGGATGGGGGATTCCCTGGAGCCTCTCTTGAGTCTCACGGAAAAAAGAAAAGATGCCAATAATAGAATAAAGAAACAATGTTTGTGGAAATCTGATTAGTTTACATAGCTCAGGAGTATTTGACAAGCTTACTTCATTAGAAGTGAGCCTCAGATTACAGGTGTTTGCTACTAGCCTCAGTTGTCTAATTTAGAGTTCTTCGTGTTTGGGGATGGGAAAAGCAGAAATACAGGAAGGGCATAATGAAGAGGAATTCTGGAGATGAACAGTGAATCCTTAATAATAGTATACATTACTCCTTTGGCCTCAAACAGAAATGACATTTCTCATTCAACAACTCTTTGCATAAATTTTCAGAAAGTAAATGGGAGCTGCAGGGGACCCTGATCTGAATTAGGGCTATAGGATGGAGGAGATTTATTTTAACCTTTTGGGCCCAGTTCCACAGTTCTGACCTGCATACCCTCAGCCCCAACTGATATTTAATTTGGAGGAAAGCTCTCATGCACAAAGGAGCTGCCAGGGGAGCGGTGGAGGGAGGGAGGGATTCTGATCAGGACCAAGGTCCTACTCTCTTCCATCCCACTGTTTTGATCCAAAGTGGCCCCCACCACAGATGCTACTCGTGCAATTAATGAGTATCATGAAATCTGTTTTGGCCCTAAAAGTTTAATGGAAACCTCTCAAATGAAAAAGGCAGGAATTCAAGGAGCTAAACTCTGACAAAAGTAGTTTATTTAATAGTCAGGGCAGCAGTAATCTCAGGGCAACTACCCTGAACTCATGGGAATACTGACTTCTGTACTCCATGTTATATGTTTCCAAGAAGTTCGAGTATTTTAACATGAATTGCTATGTTTCATATGTACTGTTCATAGGAGTTTTCTGTCTGTATTGCTCAGACACATAGTAGATGCAATTGTTTTAAATTCATGGTTAAGGATAAAGAGCTAATGAGGGAGTATTTCTAAGAGCAAAATTCTAAATTATGAGGTGTAAGGTTTATAATGAACAATATCACTTCATTCAGCATGCGAAACCTCTAAGAGGATGGCCTTGAACATTAGGGTTATTATATAATCTTAACATGTGGATGGGGATTTATTTTTGGTAGCGGTAAAGAGATTCTACCTTTAGATCTATTGATTCAATCTTCTTTAAATAACAAACTCTCTCCAACATGTACTGTTCTTCCGGACTCTGTTCTTTCATTGGGTAATTCTGAACTTCGCAGGATGAGTGGAAGGCCTTTTGGGTGGAAAAAGGGGAAATAAAGATTCTGTGTGCGTGAGATTCTTTCATGTTACTTCAAGAAAATTTTCAACACTGACATGTGCAATCTCTGTCCATTCATTTGAAAATTTACACCAACAATACAAACGTCAGCTCCTGCCAATTGTGACAAAATTAAGATTTCAAAGTCATAACCTGCTAATATAGAGAAGCCTTACACAGGAAGATGGGAAGTTATCATACTGAGTCAGACCATTGGTCCCCCTATCAGTGTTGTCTACTCTGGCAGCATCTCTCCAGGTTTGTCAGGATACTTCCCTAGGCTATAGCAGGGATTGAACCTGGGGTTTTCTCATTCAACAACTATGGGCTGTTGGGACTGGGAGACTTCCCACAATTTGACCAGACAAACTAAGAGACTTCATAGTTCATTTTTCACCAAGGCCCTGGAGCTTTTCTAGGCTGCCCTGTTCTCTAGATCCTTAAAAAATCTCCCCTTTGATCAGTTCTGTCTGAGCTATGATTAGTATCTCTGGCCTGAAAAAAACAACAACACGTATGAATTTTTAAGTCAATATGATGCAAGGCAACTAATATTTTGGCTGTGTTTGCACAGCCTGCTAGACTACAATTTAGTGCAATGTGAATGAGCAGGAACAAGCCAAAGCAAGCTCCCTCTTCATGTATGGAGAGGAGTTTGGCACCTTTTGCTTCTGAGTTATCATAGCTTGTCATGTCATTTGGACCCAGAACTGAGTCTAGTTCTCTCCTAATTAGCATAGTTTTCAAATTTGTTATTATTCATTTTTTTAAGCTCCTACTATGTTTATTCTGATTTCTGTTTTTTATATAAATTTTACTTATCATTTCCCATTTTACATCAAATTCCAATATCCCATTTCGATCTCCCTCCCCCACTTTCTGCTGTTGCTTAAATTCATGTTTTAACTGCATCTCCTAATTTACACCTAATTATTAATTATCCCATACATTCAAAATTGGTTTTATCTCACTGCACGTCTTTACATTAATCCTGCTAATGATTGTATCTGTTCACAATAATTTTTTAAATATTCAATAAATGATTTCCAGTCTAAATTAAAGACTGCCATCTTGATTTCTTATTCTTCCGGTGAGTTTCGCCATTTCTGCATATTCCAATAGTTTTTGCTGCCATTCTTTTATTATTAATATTTTATTGAGTTTTGTCCACGAGATCTTCTGGCTCATGGGACAGTATCCTTCATGTACACTTATGTGGGAGTAAGCATCATTGAAAGCAAAGGGCCTTAATTCAAGTAGCCATGTATAGAATTGCTCTGTTAAGTACTTTACTTCAGTACTTTAATTACAACAGGACCAAGCTGAAAGAAAAAGTAAATAGATGTTACCTTAACTGAACGCCCTTTAACCAACATGGTATCCCAACACTCTTGTTTGATGATCTCACGTAAATAGCAGTTGGCCAGATTTTCCATCTCTATATCCTTCTTTACCTTTTTTTAATAACAGGAAGAACAAATGAGAAGGATACAAATTCCACTAGGTTACATGAAAATCATATATATATTAGAATGTGCTAAGCAAACCTACAGGACTAAGTAGGAAAGGGCTGGTTTGCACCACCCTGCCCCATCTCCTAGCCTGCAAGAGCTGGGTGTGTTGTTTGCCTGTGTCAGTCTGCTTGTCCTGTTAAGATAACTGCCTGCAGATAAGAATGTGTGCTGATTACAGTGTGGGGTTTTGTCTGATTGGTGACGGAGTGGATACAGCTGGCCACCTGCCAAGTTTGGTTCTCCCAGGGTAGGGGGATAAGGATCTGGCCCATCAACCAGAAGAGGTTCCCCACCCCTGCCTTAGGTAACTTTAAAAGCTTCGGCCAGCATTTGGTGTTCCTGTGTTCTAGTTCTTTACTCTGTCCCCAATGTTTCTTTCTTTTCTGCAGCAATCTCTCCCCACAAGTTCACCTTACCCTTGCCACTTCTGTTTCACTATGCACTTGCTGTCTGTCTTGTTCTTCTACGTCCAGATTGAATTCGTATTGCTCCAGCATCTCATTTTTTGGTACCATTGCATTTTCAAACATCATATCCTGAATCTGTTTTTTTAAATGATAAAGTATTAGTAAGGGAGGCTCAAAATGTTTCTGTAAAAAGTGAAGGTGCAACATGCTTGTCCAAACATACAGCGGACATATATGAGGAAGCCAAACAGCCTTTGAGTGGTTCCACTTTGTGCCTTAGAGTATCTGGGAAGCCTGCATCTCCATGTTTTAATATCAGCAAATATCTATCTACTTATGAAACTGTAGGAGGTACATAGTGCATTTAAAGTTTGGAATGATTCAGACACTGCTCCTTCTCCATGCAGGTGTTGGAAAAGCAGTCCCAATAGCCACCACACAAATTCTGCAGCTAGAACCCATAAAACACACACTTGATCAGCATTGTTAAGTGCTGCTGGTCCTGCTGTGTAGACTTACACTGGTACAAATACAGTGGTACTTCAGTTTTCGAACATCTCAGTTTTTGAACATTTCGGTTTTTGAACGCTGCAAACCTGGAAGTAAATGCTTCGGTTTTTGAATGTGCCTTGGAAGTTGAACATGCCATGCAACTTCTGTATTGAGTTTTCCATATTGAGGCTTCTGTATTGAGTTTTCAGTTTTTGGACATTCCAGAACTTGAATGGTCTTCCGGAACAGATTATGTTCGAAAACCAAGGTACCACTGTACACTGTTAATGGGATAACTGAAAAGTTCATCCTGTTTGCATAATTGTTCTGGAATATCTTAATAAGGAAATGCGCTGATCGTATTTTTGTTTCTTTGGGATCTATGTGACTGTCAGGATCTGGCAGGTTGCCGGCTCAGATAATCAGCACGCAGTAGTTGTATTTACAAGAAGATTTATTGTATACAGCCATTAACCTCAGAGCTGCTCACACTAGCGACCGTCCATCAAGATGAAGTTGAGGCATCTGAGCTCAAATTGCGCCTTCAACAGGAAACACGAAAGCAACCCCCTCTTCTTCTTTGATTGATGCCTTTCCTTGACCTTTGTTCTTCTGTGACCCCTGGGACTCTCAGGGTTATCTCCCACCTCTTCCTCTGACAAAGAGTTCCCCCTCCCGTTAGGTGACTAACGGCTGCTCCTCAGACAACTGGCCTCCGACCAGCCTGCTCTCGCTGTACTGATAAAGTACAGTCTCTACTCCTTCTGAGAAGGGGGGCTGTAGTCCACTGCCTTCAGTTGGTTGAGAAAGAGGCATGTCTCTTTCCTCCTCTTCTGACTACCCTCCCCCCACTCAGACTGCTCATCTTGACTATGGGAAGTCATGTTCATGACAGTGACTTACAGCCTCTGTAAGTTCTCCAGGGTTTACTGCATTGCACTGACTCCAATATGTGGCATCTGGCTCTGCTCTTACTTGCAGCTTGGACACTCACCCATATGCCTCCCGTGATCTCATTATTGGGCATTACACTCCCTTTTGAGAAGTCAACATTCCCTTTTGAAGACAACCACTGCCATGATCTTATCTCTAACATCTAAGGGCAAAATGGCTCCATGGTGTGGTGCTCCCAAATGGAAGCCATAACATGTAGGAATTGCTTATCTCATGGAATGGTTCTGTCAAATGAAGATTCTCTACAATAGTCCTAGTTATGTTCACTAGTATAAATAATCAGGCCAGATTCCTATGGGAAGCATGCAAGCAGGCCTGAGCACAACAGCCCTCTCTGACTTGTGCTTCCCACCAACTGGTATTCAGAGGCACATCACCACCAAAAGTGAAGGATATTGTTGCTATCATCACACTTTCCCGCTATAAAACACCCTGGAGAACTGCAGTCATTAAAATAAGTGACAGAAACCATTGTAATAATAAAATATATCAAATAATAAAAAGTAGAGCAGCAGAACATAGGACACTGGCATAAAGAAACTCCACATGATCATGCCAGTCTATGTGGTAATCAACACTTGCACATAGCAGCAACCAAATGGAAACATTTACAGTGGCATCCAGTTACCTGCTGTAATAAAATCAGCCTTAAAGAGTCCAGCGGTACACATCAAAACTGTTATCTAATCTCATGAAGGCAGAAGGAAATCCAAGAGCAAGACACTTGGAATTAGCATCTGACTCTGGCCAAAAGTGTCCTCTCCACATATAAGAGACAACCTCAGCCTAACTTATTGCTGCAGAATATGCAAGGCTCGCTTTTTGTATGTTGTGATAAAATGCAGAATAAAGATGCAGGCTTTGAAATTCCTCCCTAAGTGGCACATAGATGTGGGTCTGCTCTTAAATACCCTTTATATGCAGCTGCAACTGAGTTTTGACTCTGTGAAAATGACTCATTTGATCTCTTCTGCCCATATTAGCTCCCAGTCATTAGGGGATAATGGCTCCTATTCAGGTTAGGGGTCTCCAGAGAATGGATTTAAAGCTATGTTTAAAAGCCACTATGAAATGTGGGACGCGGGTGGCGCTGTGGGTTAAAGCCTCAGGGCCTAGGGCTTGCCGATCAAAAGGTCGGTGGTTCAAATCCCTGCGGCGGGGTGCGCTCCCGTTGCTCGGTCCCAGCGCCTGCCAACCTAGCAGTTCGAAAGCACCCCCAGGTGCAAGTAGATAAATAGGGACCGCTTACTGGTGGGAAGGTAAACGGCGTTTCTGTGTGCTGTGCTGGCTCACCAGATGCAGCTTTGTCACGCTGGCCACGTGACCCAGAAGTGTCTCCGGACAGCGCTGGCCCCTGGCCTCTTAAGTGAGATGGGCGCACAACCCCAGGCCCGTACGGGCAGGGGCACCTTTACCTTTACCTATGAAATGGGCAGTGTTAATCTATGGCTATGGAAAAGCTAAAGGGCAATGCCCTGAAAATGCTTCTGACAATCTGTCAACACACACCTTTTTGCGTAGCTGTTTAATTCTGATTTTTACTTCTCTTCTCTTTCCATGAAACTTTCTGGATTCCACATTCATAGCCTAGGATGTAATAGAGATAAGGACAAAGAGAGAGAGAGGAAAAGATGTTTGTTTATTAATCATTCATTTGATTTCTAACCCATCTTTCTGAATCAGGCAGGGTGAGGCCGCCACTTAAGGCAGCAGAAGCCCCCTGCAGGTGCCCTTCCACTTCTGCCAGTGAAGAAGTGATGCTGACATTGGCTTGATTTCGGGTGAGATCTCTCAAAATTGGCACAGCAGGTATAGTGGTGCTGGCAGCAGTGCAGCACTTCCTGTTTTGCTTCAAGCACCCCTGTATTTTTTGATACAGAAAAGAAAGATCCTCAAGTTGGCTTACATGAAATGTAGAATACAAGAACATGAGGGCTGCCTCCCCCACCAAATGACATTGCTCCGGGGGTAGGACTGAGAATTTTTTGGTAATGACCAAGAGCAGAGAAGAGGTAGCCAGGAACAGATGCTATGCCTTGAGGGAGCTGCTAAGTAACTAACAATGTGATTCTAGATATATGGAGCAGACCACATGATTTCCTATGGTATCCAAACTGGGAAACTGTGACTTAGTTTTGCAGGCTTTTTTTTTTTTTTTCCAAAATTTTTATTAGGTTTTTTTAATAAAAGAGATACAAAAATGAAAAACAGCATTGTTTGTGTCTTTACAAAATTTCATAACATCTTTGGACTTCCTCGCGTCATCCGCTCGCACATACATTATTCATAAAATTTTTCAAGCAAATTACCATCTTATTTGTAATCTTATAACCAATCATTACAATATAGTCTAATAATGCTCATCTAATTTAGTGATGGCCAATTGTTTATAATCAAGCATCCTTCTTAGCATTCCATCAAATTACAATAATTTTGTAAATAAATCTTAAATTTCTTCCAGTCTTCTTCAATCCTTTCTTCTCCCAGGTCTCGAATTCTGCCAGTCATTTCCGCCAGCTGCATATAGTCCATCAGCTGCATCTGCCATTCTTCCAGCGTGGGTAGCTCTTGAGTTTTCCAGTTCTTTGCGATGAGTATCCTTGCTGCCGTTGTTGCATACATAAAGAAAGTTCTGTCCTTCTTTGACACCTTCTGGCCGACAATACCCAGAAGGAAGGCCTCTGGTTTCTTAGTGAAAGTATACTTAAATACCTTTTTCAGTTCATTATATATCATTTCCCAGAAGGCCTTCACTTTAGGGCAAGTCCACCAGAGGTGAAAGAATGTTCCTTCATTTTCTTTACATTTCCAACATTTATTGTCAGACGAGTGGTATATTTTGGCAAGCTTAACTGGGGTCATGTACCATCTGTATATCATTTTCATTATATTTTCTTTCAAAGCATTACATGCAGTAAAGTTTAGCCCAGTGGTCCACAACCTTTCCCATTCCTCAAACATAATGTAATGCCCAATGTCCTGTGCCCACTTTATCATAGCCGATTTAACCATTTCGTCTTGTGTGTTCCATTTCAACAGCAAGTTATACATTCTTGAAAGTACCTTAGTCTTAGGTTCTAACAGTTCAGTTTCCAGCTTCGATTTCTCCACCTGGAACCCTAGCTTTTTGTCATTTTTAAAAACTTCTTTAATCTGAGCGTAATGTAACCAGTCTCGCACTTTATCCTTCATTTTTTCCATACTCTGTAATTTCCAGTTATTTCCATCTTTTTCTAATATTTCCCAATATTTTGGCCAATTGGCTTCCATATTGGGTCTTTTTCGGGCCTTAGCTTCCAGAGGTGAAAGCCACCTTGGGGTTTTATTTTCCAATAAGTCTTTATATTTTGTCCAGACATTAAACACTGCTTTTCTGACAATATGGTTCTTAAAGGCCTTATTGATCTTAACTTTGTCATACCATAAGTATGCATGCCAACCAAAATTATTATTAAACCCTTCCAGATCCAACACATCAGTGTCTTCGAGAAGTAGCCAGTCTTTTAGCCAGCAGAAAGCTGCGGCTTCATAATACAACCTTAAGTCTGGCAGGGCAAAGCCCCCTCTTTCCTTTGCGTCAGTCAGTATCTTAAACTTAATTCTGGGCTTTTTGCCCTGCCAGACAAATTTAGAAATATCTCTCTGCCACTTCCGGAAGCATTCCGTCTTGTCTATAATCTGTAGTGTTTGAAACAAAAACAACATTTTTGGCAATACATTCATCTTAATAGCAGCAATTCGGCCTAACAAAGAAAGCTTCAATTTTGTCCAACTGTCCAAGTCTCTCTTAATTTCAGACCAGCATTTTTCATAATTTTCCTTAAATAGACTCAGATTTTTTGCTGTTATGTTCACCCCTAGGTACTTTACCTTTTTCACCAATGATAATTCTGTTTCTCTCTGAAACTGTTCTGATTCAATATCTGTCAAATTTTTCCCCAACACCTTAGTTTTCTGTTTGTTTAACTTAAATCCCGCCACCCGACCAAAATTGTCAATCAATTGTAAAACTCTTTTCGTACTAGATTCCGGCTCCTGCAGTGTCAAAACTAGGTCATCTGCAAAAGCTTTAAGTTTATATTGTTTCGCTCCGACCTGGATCCCTTGCACCAACCGGTCCCCTCTGATCAAGTTTAAGAGCACCTCCAGGACTGAAATAAATAACAAAGGGGAAATCGGGCAGCCTTGTCGTGTTCCTTTTTCAATTTTGAACTCTTCTGTTACCACATTATTAACAATCAATTTTGCTTTTTGTTCTGAATATATTGCGTCAATCCCATTTTCAAAACCCCTCCCCACTCCCATTTCTTTTAAATTTCCCTTCATAAATTTCCAAGAGATGTTGTCAAAGGCCTTCTCCGCATCTATAAAAATTAGCACTGCTTTAGTGTTTATGTCAGTTTGCAAAAGTTCCAAGACATCAATAATGTTCCTTGTGTTAGCAAACATGTGTCTGCCTGGGAGAAAGCCTGCCTGGTCTTTATGAATTACTTGACTTAAAACTCTTTTAAGTCTGTTTGCCAAAACATCAGCAAATATTTTGTAATCCACATTTAAAAGGGAGATGGGGCGGTAGTTCTTGAGCTGTGTCTTTTCAGTTTCTGATTTTGGTATCAATGTGATGAACGCTTCTTTCCACGATTCTGGCGCCTTCTTTCCCTCCATAATTTCATTGCTGACCTCCAGCAGTGGTTGGATCAAATAATCACTTAATGTCTTATAGTACTTGAAGGTCAAGCCGTCTGGCCCTGGAGATTTGCCCAATTTCAAGTTCTGAATGGCATGTTCAATCTCTTGTCGTGTTATTTTGCTGTTCAGGAGTAGTCTATTTTCTTGTGACAATTTTTTCAATCCGTTTTTCCTCAAAAATTGTTCAATCTCAACTTCATTCTGCGGCCCTTGAGTATATAATTTTTTAAAATATTTTTGAAAACACTTTCTAATCTCCACGGGGTTCTGTATACTTCTTCCTTCAATTTCCAAATTTGTTACTATGTTCAGTTTTTGTCTCTTCTTCAACTGCCAGGCCAGCAGTTTCCCACATTTATTTGCCGATTCAAACGTTTTTTGTTTCATTGATTTAATCTTCCATTCTATTTCCTGGTTTATCAGTTTTGAATATTGTGCCTGATGAAGTTTAATTTCTCTCAAAATCGGCTGTGACTTCGGATTGGCTCTTAGCTTCTTCTCTAGTTCTTTAATTTTCTCCAGAATCTTGTCTTTCTTTTCATTTTGTGTCCTTTTCCTTATGGCATTCTGTTGTATCAAGAACCCTCTCATCACAGCTTTGCTTGCGTCCCAAATTGTTCTTTTTTCCACCGCGGTGTTCAGGTTTATTTCAAAATAGTCCTTTATAACTTTTTGGGCCTTCTTAATGATCTCCTGATTTCTAAACAAATTGTCATTCATCTTCCATCTAAAGGAGCCGGTTGGTAATAATGTCATGTCCATTTTCAAGGCATTATGGTCGGAGCAGGTTTTTGGGCAGATTTCCACTTTCCTGACCTTAGGTGCCAGACCTCTAGTAATCCAAATTTGGTCGATTCTTGTCCAAGTCAGTTGAGCCTCAGAGAAAAATGTTCCTTCTTTTCCTAGGGGGTTCTTGATTCTCCATATGTCAATCCAGCCCATATTTTCTGTCATTTCAAAAAAGGTCTTTGGTAGTCTGCCATCTTTGGTAACTTTTTGACTTTGCGACTTATCCATGTTAGTTGATACAATCCCATTCATATCTCCCATCATTATGATGTTGTCATAGTCCAGATATTCCAGCATGCTTTCATGCAACTTCTTATAAAATTCCGATTTCCCATCATTTGGTGCATAGATTCCTAATATCAAAATTTTTTCTCCTTGATACTGTATTTCAATTGCCAAAATTCTGCCATGTTCATCTTTAAATAAGAATTTAGGTGAAAGGCTCTCTTTTGCATATATCACCACTCCTCTCTTCTTCACTATGTCTGAAGATATAAATTCTTGGCCAAGTCTCTTATTTATCAGCACTTTTCTGTGGAGCCTAGTCACGTGGGTTTCTTGCAGGCAAATAATGTCCAATTGTTCCTTTTTTAATATGTGAAAAATTTTCCTCCTTTTCTCCGGAATGTTGCAGCCATTTATATTCCAACTCAGAAGTTGCAGAGACATCCTGGATAGATCTGGTTATTTTTCTGGGGGTGGTACCTTTTTCACTGAATCTTCAGGATCCAAGGGTGCAGGTACCTCTGGTGTTTCGAGCTCCGATGGTAATCCAAGTTTTTTATGAAGGTCCTCTCCGTATTGGTTCAGAAATTTGTCTCTGTCTTCCAATGTTCTAATTTTGATCTTCCTCCCTCTGAAAGTAAAAGATAGTCCTTGTGGAAAATCCCACCTAAAGATGATGGCATTGCTCCTCAAAAGTCTTGCTAATTCCAAATATTCCGATCTCAAATCCAAAAGCTGTTTGGGAACGTCCTTGTATAACTCAATCCTCTTATCTAAAATGTCCAGTGACTTTCCGTAGTGTAGGCCCAAAATCTTGTCCCTCTCCTCCTTTGATCTCAGTGATATCAAACAGTCTCTGGGCTTGTCTTTTTTTGTCAGTCTTCCAAGTCTGAAAGCTGATGTAATCTTAAAGTCCGTCTCTTCTAGGTTCCAGTGCTTGGAAAATATTTTGGTCAGAAACTCAGCCAGGTTGTCCTCTTCCACTTCGGGTATCGATCTAATCCTTAAGTTGGTCTCCCTACTTCTCAGTTCAATCATCGAGAGATAGGTCTGATGTTCACCAACTTGTTTGTTGAGTGGCCTCACCTCTTTTTCTAACTTTCCCAGCCTTTGGCTGGTGTCTTCAACCAATTTTCTGTTCTCCCCTGTAGCTCCCTTCAATTCTGCAATTGTTTCCACGTTCTGTGCCACTTGTCCAGCTAATTTATTTAAACATTCGGTGTTTTGGTCTATTTTAAAAGTTTGCTCATCAGCTTTTTTATCCAAGGATTCCACTTTCTTATCCAAAGATTCCAATTTTTCATATATTTTTTCTAAAATGGAGGCAGCTGTTCCTGAGGCCATATCTTCCAATTGTAGTTCCTCTGTTTCTCCTTCCCCTGCACGTGGCAGAGAAGCTGCTGCTTCCTCAGAGAGCACAGTGGGTACCGAAGATCTGCGTTGCTGCAAGGCTGAGGCTAAAGTTGTTTGTCTAGTTCGCGGTCTTTGTTCTTTTTCCTTTTCTTTTGGCTCCTTTTTCTTTGCGCCACTCATTCCAAATTTATCTAAGGCTCAAGGTCAAGCTGAGTTGTTCCCATGAGAAAAAGACAACCCAGATGGTAACATTCAACCAGGAGACCGGGAAACAGAAAGTATAAGGATGTCACTGCTGTAAAGTCCAAAACCTCTAGGGGGAGCTTAAAAAGTCTTTCAGAAGGGAATCAATAAATACAGTTCACAGAGAAAACAAAACCCATGTCCAAAAGCCTTCAAATGCTAAATCTTCAGCAGAGTTGGTTTTACAAAAACACAATGTTTCAAGCCGTGCTTGCTGGTACCTCATAAGATGTCAAAGTAGCAAAGTCCAAGCCCCTCAGATTTTTTCCAAATTTTGTTTCAAAGTATTTATGTCTGCAGGCTGACTGCTACTGTTGCCAGGCAGTTCCAGCACCTGGGTTTCCTTTTTTAAAATGTAGATTCCTCAGAGAAAGATCCTACAGTCCAAATCTTAGCATAAATCCAATGCTTAAAATCCTCTTCTGCATTAAAGTGATGCACTGAATGCTCAAATCCAAATTGTAAAAGAGTTCATTCACTGCCTCCACTCCTCCTGCTCTTTGCTTTGAAGTTTAGTGTGAGCGGAAGACGGACTTCCTTTTTTTACGTCCTCCGCTTTCAGCCAAATTCAGGAGCTTTGATCTTTAAGCTTAATTAAAAGTCCTTATTACTCACGGGTTGCTGCTTTCCAAGGTGCCAATTCAAGGAAGAAAGGTCAGCGCTCACCGGCAACGGCTTTGCGGCTTCACTCCGCCGATTGCGGAACGACCCTCAGCGCCACAGCCTCCTCCACGATCCAGAGCCCCTTATGGGGTTCCTTCTGCGTTTTGGGGGCTGCTTCTGGCGCCCGCCGGGTCCCAAGACCGCAGGCTTCTGCCGCCTGCGGTTTTCCGATGTGGGTCTCCGCTTCGCCGTAGCGGACGACCCGTTTTCGCGCGGAGCTCCCTTCCCGGTTAGGAAAGGGCAGCCATTACCCTTCGCGCCGCCTCCGGAAGTCTAGTTTTGCAGGCTTGGATGTCAAAGCAAACAAACTAATCAGGAAGCTAGGCATGCAAAATGAAAAGTGACTGGGGAATAGTGGGCTCTCAAGTTTGTTGCTTCTTCCCGGTTCAGCAAACCATGTTTTTTCAACCAGATTGGTAATGTCTAAACTGGTCTAAAGAGGAATCAAACAGAAATGAAAAGAGGGGCATTGGTACATACATAGCCTAAGCTGCTTGGTTTTCACTCCCAAGCGATTTCTACCAGTTTTTTGATACTGGGGCAGCTTTAAAAACAGAGCAGCACGACACCAAAACACATTTCAGTTGCCACCGAGACTTTCTTGCAGCACTGGACAAATTACCATGTCTGCTTTCTGGTCCAACCATGTCGTCTCTTCAGGTTTTGCTTGAGTCAGAAGAAAGTATTCATCTTGTTCTGTTGTATCAATAAATGATGCCTTCTGCAACATTATATTAAAAAAAGAAAGAAAGACAGGAGCTATTATCAATTTATCTTCAGAATTTTCAGCCACCAAAATATGTTAGTACTGTATTTTTGATTTCCATTTTATATACTGAATTTTCATTTTAAGATATTTAACATTTGCTCTCTTAATTTTTCTTATAGGATGGGAGAGTGCAAATTTAAATAAATCTGAATAAATGAAATAATTATTATACTACTTGCTCTGCACAGACTCCCATCAAGATTTGCCAATGCTGGTAGCAGACTACCATGGTTGTTACTATTATCATATAAAAATGTTTGTTTATAGAAACTAATCAGAAAACTAAGTTCACTATTATGCTGGTCTGGGGCCTGCCTAGCCCTACAAACCTTTGCCACTCATCACATTTCCTTGCTTCTACAGGGATTAGAGCTATACTAAGCATTACATTTACTAAAACATCATCACAACAGTAGATGCATAATGCCAAGTGGGACTGAATGATGATCCATGGCCTCTATCACTTTTATCTTACCATTCTTTCAAAGAGCTCAGGACGCTTATAGTTGGGTTACTGCAAGGAGCCAATATCCTTTGGGTGGCCATGTTGGCCAGTCATAAACTTCTCATAATTAAGACATGCCCCTGCCTCATGGGGTGGGGTTTTATCCTTGATACCATGCTGCACAAAATGAGGTCAGGAACAATAATAATAATAATAATAATAATAATAATAATAATAATAATAATAAATTTTATTTATATCCCGCCCTCCCCAGCCAAAGTCGGGCTCAGGGCGGCTAACAACAATAAAACTGCACAAAAGTACAGCACAAACAACTCTAAAATCATTCATTATAAAATTAATTAAATTCAAGCCACTGGCCACCATTGGGCCAGAGCTCCGCGAAGATTGCCAAGGGAGGGAGTCAGGTTGTGCCCTGGCCAAAGGCCTGGCGGAACAGCTCTGTCTTGCAGGCCCTGCCGAAAGATGTCAAGTCCCGCAGGGCCCTTGTCTCTTGTGACAGAGTGTTCCACCAGGTCAGAGCCACAGCCAAAAAGCCCTGGCTCTAGTTGAGGCCAGCCTAACTTCTCTGTGGCCTGGGACCTTCAAGATGTTTTTATTTGAAGACCGTAGGTTTCTCTGTGGGGCATACCAGGAGAGGCGGTCCCGTAGGTACGAGGGTCCTAGGCTGTATAGGGCTTTAAAGGTTAAAACCAGCACCTTAAACCTGATCCTGTACTCCACCAGGAGCCAGTGCAGCTGGTATAGCACCGGGTGAATGTGATCTCGCAGCGAAGACCCCGTAAGGAGTCTCGCTGCAGCATTCTGCACCCGCTGGAGTTTCTGGGTCAGTCTCAAGGGCAGCCCCACGTAGAGCGAGTTACAGTAATCCAGTCTGGGGGTGACCGCCGCGTGGATCACAGTGGCTAGGTCAAGGCGAGACAGGTAAAATGAACTCTCAGCCAATTCCCTGCAGTTCAGAGCTTCTGAGGGTTGGGGAAAGCATCCAGGGCTCTATTTCCTCTAGCACATTAGACATTATAACTGCATGGAAGGCTCAGAGATGAGCCTCTCCATTGTCCGTCTTTAGTTTAGAACCATAGTATGAAGGTAGCCATTTGTTTTGCTTTCTGCTTGTATGCGGAAAATGAAGATCTAAAACATACTGCAGAACCTGCTCATGTTTTGAGCTCCCTCCTCTGTAGCTCCAGTATTGGGAGGAAGCTTCAGGCTTATCTCTATCAACAGAACATGGTTGTCACCATAGCAAGGGGGATGAGCAAGAATGTCAAGCCCTGGCTATCTCATTTTGTCTTCCCCAATAGCTTGACAATACAGGTCTGGGTCATCCAGTGAGCTGCCAGTCTTCACTAGTTTTCATCATTCTAATAAGCTGAACAGGAAGATGGTCCTAAAATCTAGTGAAAGAGAATACAAACATACCCAGTTCCCTATGCCCTTTCTGCATGCATATATATATATATATATGTGTGTGTGTGTATATGTATATGTATATATGTATGTATGTATGTGTATGTATATATATATATCTTCATCAATTCTGTATTTTATTCCTACTAAGCTTAGTTTATGGCAGCTTCACGCAATACCTCCACCAATCACATCACTTTATCCAGAGCATTCATCAGTCATTTTCTCCATACATCCTCTAACAACAGATCGAGGATGCACTGTAACTCATCCACAACTTCCATACATGCACATCACGGATCTATATAGCACCTATGTTTCAAATACCACACTAGTATATTTAAAAAGTCTTAAAACCTGAGAAGAAATGCTATCCAATGATAACTTATATATGGGACTTGATGCCACTGCCCATTCTCGCATGGTCTTTAGGTGTGCATTTCCTTGGAAAATATAGTTGTTGAGTACGTTGCTAAGAAGGTAAGCTCCGAAGTCAGTGGCCTCCTTTGATTTGCGCTCTCCCAGTTTCCTGCAAAAAAAAGAGAGAGAAATTAAACGACTAGGAAATTGGTAAGGTTGTACCACCATAATTAATGGACTGATCAAAAGATTGTTATATCTAAATCCAATGCTTATTTGCTCAAAAATAAATGGTCAGGATAGTAGCCCATGTCAATTAAATTTGAGCCATTCCAGACATCTTTCTTATTGCAATTCATGGTGATTTGTGCTCATGATGGTTATATGCATTCCCACTTTCAATACTGTTTGCACCTGCAGTTTCCATTTCCATTCACTGCATGTTGCTCTACTTCCTCCCAAAATCCTGTAAATTTTTACACCACCAACTTCACAAGTTTTGTGCAGGTTTTCTTTTGCTATGGTGCTAGAGTCCCACCCTCCACTGCCACTCAGATAGCAATAATATAGTAACATTGGGAAGCACTGCAGAACACCTAATAAAGCAGAAAAATGTGGGGGAAATCCAGTATACTGTAAATGACACATTAGAAAACACACCTACCAAAAAAAAGCAGGAGAGACCCTTAGCTGCCCTTCTTTAGCTGACATAAAACTAGTTGTTTGGGGTCAAATAATAGAGATATAAGTATATAAAAGTATTTAAATTGCTCTGTTGAATAGGAAATGATAGCCTAATGGAATTGCTGAAAGGCTGTTTTATGTCATATACAGGCATTCTTCAGCTTATACATACTTCCATTTCAGACAAACAAGTGCACCGTCCTGCATGCCATTTACAAGAATATGTTGGCCATCCAGTGAGAATGCCAAAGATCTGATTCCCTGTCCATGATACGAATGGCAGTATTCACGAGTCAGAACCTCCTTAAGCAGGAAGAGAGAAAAAATACCACTGTTACCTGATAGTCAAGGAATTCCTTCTAGAGAGAGGGACATTGAGATTCCGCAGCCTGCTTTTATTCTCTTAACTATGGTGAAGAGATTGGGCTGGTAGAATCTGGGATACAGCTCTCTCTGAGCATCTCACATATCAATGAAAAGTAACTAGGAAAGAATCTAAATCAGATGTTTTTTATGCTATTTGGTTTAAATTTTTTTATATACAGTACATCAATACAACAGAGACGGTACATAGACCCCCAATGATCCAATTAAGTTTGTGGAGAAGATATATTTTAGAAGATTAGGATAAAGTAATTTTTCAACGCGGGTGGCGCTGTGGGTAAAAGGCTCAGCGCCTAGGGCTTGCCGATCGAAAGGTCGGCAGTTCGAATCCCCGCGGCGGGGTGCGCTCCCGTTGCTCGGTCCCAGCGCCTGCCAACCTAGCAGTTCGAAAGCACTCTCGGGTGCAAGTAGATAAATAGGGACCGCTTACTAGCGGGAAGGTAAACGGCGTTTCCGTGTGCAGCTCTGGCTCGCCAGAGCAGCGATGTCACGCTGGCCACGTGACCCGGAAGTGTCTCCGGACAGCGCTGGCCCCTGGCCTCTTAAGTGAGATGGGCGCACAAACCCAGAGTCTGTCAAGACTGGCCCGTATGGGCAGGGGTACCTTTACTTTACTTTAATTTTTCGATGCCTTGGATACTGATGAAAAATGCAGCACATGAATTAATGTAGGGTATTATTTTCCCTTTTCTTCCCCTTCCTCTTATCCATTCTAGTTTTCCTCCGCCACCACACCCAGGTTTTATCAGTATGTTTAATGTTGTTTGCATTTTGTTCTCATTTAAAAAAAAATTAAAGTTTATTTTTAAAACAAGAGAGATTGGAAACATTATGTCAGTACTTGACTAGTTTATTTAATTGTTGTAATCTGTACCCCATCAGACCAAAGAGTTTTGGAAGGATTACAACAGAGAAATAAATGCATCTAAAACACATTCTGCAGCCATGTCCATTTTAATAGGTATGTGGTTCACTATATTCACATTTAAATGAGAAAAGCTGAATATTAATTTAGAGACAAAGGCCATGATTTAGAGCGTAACATGCACATGAGTTTCTCACTGATGGCTGTGGCAGATGAAGCTCTGAAAGTGCAGGAAACACTTCACTCTTTCATACCTGGAAAGAAGTAAGATCCTAGCTCTGTACAGGCATTATTCTGTGTTTTAACACTGTGTAGGGGATTTTGCACAGCCGTCCCATCTTCAATGTCTGTGCATGTTGGTGAGACCCATGCCATCCAAAAACTTCTCATGTTTCACAAGAAGGTTTGAAGGAGGGCTCACAGAATGCTCAGCTGAACACAAGTTTTTCAGAATAATACCAAAAAAGGCCTCTGATTCCAACAGATTGCAAATTATACATATTTACCATGACAATCTTAATTTTGATTAAGGGTTATATCTGCACCATGTTTAATGCTAACTGGAATTTGAAGGAGGTCTGCAAACGCTGGTTAAGAGGGAACCTGATTCTCATTAACTAGGTTGAAACTGATAAATATAGCCCCTTGTCATGGTTAAGGTTATCAGAAATGTTTTGGGGAATTCATGCATGACAAGGGAGGAGCTGGGACAAAAAGTACACCATCTCATGGTTAGCTCCTAGTTTCTTAAGCATGGTTCAATGTAGTGCAGGGTGGTTCTTCAGCAAAACCATGACAGAGTTCCATAGCTCAACAATGACTTATAGCTTCAGGATGAACTTGAAGAACATCAGCTGAACTCAAAGGCCAATCTGCACCCACCTATAAGGACCTATAAAGCTCTGACAACAGTCGACTTAGTCTGTACAACGTGCCGTTGGAGAAGCTGCTGAACTCATGCATCCTCCTTTCTCCCATCTGCCATCTTCAGAACTCCTATCTTAGGTTATGTCACCTGCCTCCAGTCCTTTGTGTTCTGGTCTGCCTGAACCAGAGCCAAAACACAAAGATTTGCATGCCATGGGTAAGACCCAATCCTGCATTAAGCTGAATTAAGTTGTACCCAAATAATAGAAATGTGAAGAAACAGTAACACTATGCACAAATTTTAATGTGAGCATGTTGTTCTGTTATAAAGACTGCTTCGTTTGTAAACAGATCACTGAATGAAAGGGGGGAAAGTGGTATTTTATTTTTAACTGAGACCAGTGAGATAAAATGCATGGATATTCTTTTGTCAGCAATCTGCTATTAGTAGCACTAATAGTGTTACTGGAGGGGTTAAAATTGGAATAATACGTGCATGAAAGATTAAGCTGCATAGATTATTTTATTAGTTAGCTTAAGCACCTATGAAATACTTCTGACAAGCAAAGGTTAATGGGAGCCACAATATGACAAATACCAGATTTGAAGCATCATGGATAAATAAGAGGCCACTCTCTGAAGCTGAAGCTAACCACTTGCCATGCGCTGACAATTCCAGGAAACCCCGTCCAAACTGCTTGCTTGGTGTCGTCTTCTCTGCAAATATGACTGGCTGGTCTTTCCAGGTTATCTGTGAATCGAACAGGTAACATTACATAGCAGATGTGATTGTGGTAGTATTCAAGAATCCTCATGTAAAATAGCTAAGAAAACAAAAATAAATAAGAGGATGGACAATTTTTAAGACTTAAGACAGGGCTATGTTAAATCTTTATGGGGATTGCTGTTTTTAGTAGGTTTTACTGCCAACCCTACATGTAGTTCTCTTGGGCAGAAACCAAGTCGCTTCTGTATTTCATACAATTCACCAGTACTAAATGTAAAGCAGAAACTGGAGCTGCTCTCCAGGACGTTACAGTCTTGCTGGCCCCGTGAAGTTCTTGTGAGTACCAGGTTGCCTAGATGCTCAGTGTCAACCCAACAGTCCCCACTACAGCTCTTGGCTTTGCAAACAGAGCCTTGGAAGCATGGCAGGGAATCTCCTATCTACTATGCGAATGCCAATCAGGGACTGAGACTGCCAGGCCCTGGCATGTGCCAGTGATGTCATCAGTGCTTGGAATTAAATAGATTGATTTAATGAAGTTTCCTAAATTAGTTAAAGAAATCTCTGAACTATGCCTGAAAGTATTTCCCGTACTTGCAGGTGAACTGAATGAGAATTAAATTCATTTTGGTGTAGAACGCCAAACAATTTCTAGTTCATCTTCAAGTTCATTCTCCCTTGATGTACAGCCTTAAGTTACTTCCAACTTGATTATTTTATACTTCACCACAGCAGCTTGCAACATTCTGAATGTTGAGGAAAATTACTGAGGACCAACTGGATGAACTTGAACTGTGAAATCAACATGAAGGAACTACTTCATTTTGTATATGAAAGATCATGAACTGGAACTAGTTCCTTTTTGGACATGTTATTAAACTTGGATCACTCCCTGGTGGTGAGCAAGATCCATCTCCAGCCAAAGAGATGGATAGCACAAAGCAGAAAGTGTGGCCTCAAATCAACACTTCTGCAACAGCCATACCTGAACTTTGTGAATGCTTCTCCGATACCATCGAACAAGCACTGGCACTGAAGCAAGGTAGAACTACATCAAAGAGGCAACCTACAACACAGCTATGTCCTCTTTTAGCAAAAAAGCACAGCAGACTGGTTTGAGGCCAGCATCAAGGACACAGAGATTGTTATTGATGCAAAGCATGAGGCTCATGTGAACTACAAGTGTGCATCCTGCAAGATGATGGTAGAAAGCCACACATAGCTACTTATCTAGGATAAAGTGTCAGATTTGGGAAACTGGGGAGTCCATAAGGAAAATGGGAATAGGAGTTAAGCCCTCTTTCTACTGCTGTAGGACCCAGATTGTTAGGCTGTGAATTCTAAGAGCTTCCAAGGCTGTGAATTCTAAGAGCTTAAATAAATGGAAATGCAGTTAACAAATTTCACATCTAGGTTGACCGTCTTAGGTCACCTCATTTATTGTGCAATAGGATCATACCTTTGCCGTAAGATGGTATTTGCAGATGAAAGGTGCCTGGCTAGCATAGCCAAACACTATGCTGTCCTTCCGCTTGACCACAGAACTTAGAGCATATTCCAGTTCATACCCACGGGTCTGAATGACACTTTCTTTCAACTGCCCTCTTTCATTGATACACTCATCATTTTCTGCAGAAAAAAAAAGATTCATAGTGGGACGTGGAAGAGAGAAAGATGTTACTTCCATGTCAGTAGTTATCTCTCACTAAAAAATAATAATGTAAATAGCACATGATAAGTGTTAAATCTTGTATAAATAGCATGTGTAAATAGCACATGATAAGTGTTAAATCTCAATCAAATGTGTAGTTATAGCCTGAATCTCTAGAATATCTGTACAAAGGACTCATCCACACTTCTGTTTTCCCCTGCGAAAACCCCATTTACTGCTGAATTGGAACATACATCAATCAGGCTTTCTCTGGATTCATGTTTGCTCCGATTTAACACTAAAAAGCTGGTTTTCTAGGGAAAAATGGCAGGGCAACAGCTAAACCACTCAGACCCGTGCCTAGAAAGCATGGGACAAACAGAGAACAGCTGGGACCCATGTTTTCTTGGCACCTGACAAGCGGAAGTGTAGACAAGCCCAAAGTGTGCATCCTCACACTTCTCCCTATAAATGAGACACTATGGAGATAAGAAGCAAAGGCTTTCTCCATTTTCTTGCTTTTCGTTCCTGGTTCTACTATGCTAGATTCCCTTCATTCTCTGTGATTACCCTACCCAGAGAGAAAGAATTAGAAGTACCCACAATGAAATGTGCAGAGTGGTAGAGTACTCCTGCTTAGCCACATCCCTTCCCAGGATATTCCATTCCATTCCCACCCTCCCAACTCCAGTTTTCTGTTCCCGCCTCCAGTTAGTCAGCATTTCATGATCACAGAATATTGCAAGTCCTGTTCTCCCTCCCCTCTTTAGAGTCCACCCCAAACAATGCTTGTACTGTTGTGAACCTTGGGGTTCTCATTAGTCTGCTAATACCACCCCCACCCCCGTGTGTAGATGGTCCATTTTGGCAAGGAAGGGCTCCACACCTGGAGAATGGGTTTGCAGTTAGCATACGTGATTTTTAAAAATGACTAATACAGGACACAACTATAGCAGAACTTCACACGGTATTTCATTTTTACCCAGAACAATCTTTGAAGGAAGATTAAATATCTCCACTCGTGCCCTTTTGATCTCCGGTGGACAAAGGAGTACAATCACTTCAGTTGAATTCTTTTCTACATCATAGACTGAAGTTATATCAAGAATCTCACTGGTCATTGCTAAAGTGAAGAGAAATCAGTATTTCAAACAAGGTAGAGAATCACAATGATATATTCCTTCTATTGGCGTACAATATATTAGGAGCTCTGGGAAGGTAACACCAAGTAAAGAGGTAGGTAGACTAGCTTTTGAAATTAGGGCCTCTTTGTCTGTGACTATTTCTCTACAGGGAAAAACCTAAGAACATAAGGAAAGCCCTGCTGAATTAGGCGCAAGGCCCATCTATTCAGGCATCCTGTTCT
Organism: Podarcis gaigeae; assembly: GCF_964106915.1. Classification (NCBI taxonomy): domain Eukaryota; kingdom Metazoa; phylum Chordata; class Lepidosauria; order Squamata; family Lacertidae; genus Podarcis; species Podarcis gaigeae. Next base: position 55,951,222 of record NC_139681.1, on the reverse strand, counting down.
TGCCATAGTCAATTGGATGCCTATGGGAAACCTGCAAGTAGGACCTTACTACAACAGCACACTTCCTACTTCTGATTCCCAGCAACATTGGAAGTAGAAGATAGTCAACTTTATATCACACATATACACATAAACACCTAGTCCCAATTGAAGGCACTCTTAATCACTTGTAATTTGTTACACAACTTAAGCATATTGCAAACTGCAGCTTGGAAGGTGGACAAACCAGAATTAGAAACCTGGTTTAAATCTCTCTTTGCCAGCACCATGACCCTGATCTGAACTGGGGACCTAACAAATGCATTCAGTCTTATAAAAGAATGTAGGAGTTCTGATAACTGTTCTTTTCATCACTTTATTATTAAAAACTCAAGGACGCACATTACAGCTCCTTTGTGCAAGGGTGTTATGCGTAAAGTTAGGCTTGCTCACTCCAAAAACAAATCAACATGATAGATACACCAGGTCACAATGAGTGGATATATATCAGTTCTATTATAAACCCACTAAAAAAAATTGAGCTGGTCCTCAAAATTCCAATGAACAGAAAGAGCCTTTAGGAAACAGTCCCCCTCCCCCAATTACCTGCCATAGTGTTTTCGGATTTTCTTCTGTAGCTATAGAAGCTATGCAGACACTTATTTTTAAGGAAACTAAAGCAAATATTCACAGGGTGCTAGCAAAAATCCAGAGTCACTGAATTTCCTTTAAATGTGGATAGTACACAGGCTGGATGATATTCTCTCTCAGCCTTAAGACAAACTATTATTTTGAAGTAAAACCTTCAGTTTCTGGAGAGTATCATCTTCTTTAAAAATGCTCAGGAAATAATATCCATTACCATTTGGAAATATTGCAGCTAGCATATGCAGGCAACAAATATCCATGAATTTTGAACGTACTGTATTACCTACGTATCCAAGGACTTGAAATGATTCCATGGGCAGAGCATTTAAAATAAAGATATATCCATTTATTGTTGACGTTATGAGAAACTGACCACTTTGTTCATAGCTTGAGAGGGAAAAGGAACAAATATAGTACATCAAAAATTATTTATTAACTATTTATTTCACTAAAAGTATACATTGCTTGATTGTTTTAAAAAAACCCCTCAAAGCTGTTTACAAAAGATAAAACAGTAAATCAAGAAAAAAATATAACCCTACTTTAAAGCATACATAAGTTAACAGACTAAAGTTACTCCAATTTTCTAAGCATCTGAGTAGGTGTGTATAAACACAATAGCTTTTAGCAGGCACCCGAAATAGTAGTGACGGTGCCTACTTGATCTAAATAGGCAGAGTTCCAGAGGATGGGGTCTGCCATGCTTAATTAAGTATTGTTTTTGTCTTGAAATATGGCAACTGATATGGCAGGGAGATGGTGGCATCTGTCACTCCCTCCACGGGCTGCTGGTGCCCGACCAGGGCCGGATTTAGGTTTGGGGGAGGGGAGGGGCTGGGGAGAGAGAGAGAGAAAGAGAGAGAGAGAGAAGCTGCCTCCATCGCACGTGCGCAGTCCATCCCACCACTAGGTCTGGGGGAAGGTGAACTGGCCCCCTCCAAAAAAGGTTTGTTGACCCCTTTGTATCCTGTGGGCCCCCTGCTTGTGTCTGAGCCCAGGCAGTCTTTTTTGCTCTGCTTTCTCAATATACTTACTGCAAAAATTGAATAGGATGCTCAGAAATGGAAACTCGGTGAACCACCCTAGGCGTTTCAACGGCAGTAAGATCTATAAAGTAAAGTTGGCCCTTTTTAGTTCCCGCTGTGACACATGAACATGAAAGGCTACAGGCCATTGCAGTGACCTATGGAAAGAACAAATGACAGTGAATTTCACCGTGACAGGATCTTAAGAAACATTTTATGGCAATGACAAGGATTCTTAGTTTTTCAAGTGCAAGTTACTTTTATGGGGTTTCGAAAAAGAATCCTATCAATCATGCAAGGATCATTATTAGGCCATACTTAGTTAACATAATTCTTCTTGTTTTATTCTTGACACATTTGCATATGAAACAGCTTCAGAAATGTTTTTAAAATTCCATAGAAGTTCAAAAGCATGCTTTGTAAAATAGCAAACAGTGAATCCATATATATAATATCATCTTCTTTTTCATTTTTCTCATTAAGTACCATCAGAGTACTCTTGGTTTTTCTATACCAAAAGCTCTATTGGATAGACTGTTTTACTAGGAAAAATAATATTGGTCTCTCTCAAAACTCTAGTTCTCTGCTGGACCAAATGTATTGCTGGCTTGAATAAGACAACAGATAAAATGTCTCATTAATTACATACTCAGATTCTGTTTGTGCATACCAAGGTATGTAGACATAGCTTGCTGACAAAAGCACCATCTTCCAACTGCCAAACATGGACCTCTCCTGATCCTGCTACAGACTACAATATGAGAGGGAAAAACACTGTAAGCAACAACTGAAAATAAATCAGGTTGGTGACTTGACATACTAGCTATGCACACCAGTGTGCTCTATTTGCACTGAACAAGTTTACTTAAGAGCCAACAGATGTAATGGCAGCAATTTTGTATGCTGGATCCAACTTTAAAAGCAAAAGCAAGTTTGCGAGTGAGAAATTCAGAGCTTCCGACCGGGCTCCTGGGATATCTCCCATCAGCACTACTCTCCAGGCACTTTGATCCTATCTGGGACTCTGAAACCTGAAGCTGATGCTACTCTGGCTCTGAAGAGGGAGAAAGTATTTAGTGAGAAGGGCAAGGTGGTATTAAGCCATAGGAGGAAAGAGGGTTCAGATCCTTGCTTCATGCAACCCATTTGCTTTTAATATCAGATCCTAAACCCCATTTCTATGTTACTAGAGCAGTTCCAAATTTAAACACAAAGATGCGCTATCCAATCTATCTGGTCTCCCCCCCAGGACATTATTATAGACAAAACAAAACAGAGTTCCTAGAGAAATTAAGTAAGTTAGCAATCTGTTGACACTCAAGCTAACACACCTTGTGACTGAGGGCGTACTTGTGGCTACACTATGTCCACATTTTAGTGAGCATTTCTCCTTCTTTGTTTACGGGGCAGTTATGCAACAATGGGCATTCATTTTACATTCATCCTGATTTGCTTGTAGCATGTTTATATGGCTTCCTGTTGATAATTCATTCGTCCCGCCATTTTTAATGCAGTTCCCTATTACTCGCTAAACCACACAAGGCCAGTTTCTTTTGATTTGCTGTGCTAGGATGGCAGACCCCTTTAATCTAGTTGAACTGCACAAACCTAATGTTCCCTCTAGTATGCACTTGAATCCCTCTCACAAAACTGTGACAGTCCAGAAGCACCGATTCCAAAAGGGAGTCATGTGAGATAGTTAAAGAGGCCTGACATCTAAAGATGGTGCTTAAACTACCTACCACTGCAAAGGGATGCAACAACTTTGCACCAAGAGTTTCAGTATAAAGAGAGTTGGTGGACTTCAACTCCCATCATCCCTGACCACTTGCCATACTGCCTGGCAACGACAGGAATTGGAGTCCAGCAAGGTCTGGAGAGCACAACCCTGCCTACTCCTATGTTTGGCTTACTAGTGAAATGCCTCATCCTCTTTCTTCTCTAGCAGAAGGACTAAAGCAGGTCTCATTAGCACAGCTCCCACTGCATGGCTTATGTACATCAAAATAAAAATGCCAGTTAGTTACAGTGGAACCTTGGTTCTCGAACAGCTTAGTTGACGAACAAATCAGCTCCCGAATACTAAAAACCCAGAAGTGTTCTCATTTTCGAACGTTTTTCGGAAGCCAAACATCCGATGCAGCTGGCGGCTATTGGTTTCCGGGACACCTACGCCAATTGCAAGCCACACCTTGGTTTTTGAATGTTTCAGGAGTCAAACGGACTTCCAGAATGTATTAAGTTCGACAACCAAGGTTCCACTGTATTTGTTTGTTACAGGTGGTGACCATTTTTGTGCAGGGGTCTTGTTCCCAGCCCCCACGTACATTTGGCAGAGCATGCATAAGCCCACCATGCCCCATTACACCCCCATTCTGCCCTCTTCTGGGTCCAAAACGACCTATGCATTGGTGATCGTGTGTCAATTGGACAAGCCAAAAACGGTCACTGCCTGTATTTAGTTTTTATTTACAGCCTGCCTTATCCAACTGCTTATAGTGCTTTGTAAAATGAATAGGATAAAAACATCAAAGTAGAACAATCAATATGGAAATAGGTTTCCGGATCTCATTTGGAATCTTGAATTGTAATAGCCTTCACAAGATGATGGTGCAGCCTTTTCCCAACTGGGTGGCCTCTAGCTGTTTTGGAGCACAACTCCTACAGCTAATGGAAGTTGTAGTCCAAAACATCTGGAGGACTGCAAGCTGGCAAAGGTTGTGACAGTGCATTAAAAAACACTGGTTCTCTCTTCTGTTATTTGGAAAATAAGAGTTCCTTACCACACAGTGCTTGTTTCCTGGAACAAGAAACTCAGCTCCTACAAAATGGCTTATACTGGCATCCATTAACTTGATAACATCTTCATTATCATTAGGATTAAAAGCAAAGAGTGATCCCTGTTAAGTGGATATGATAATCTATTATGAGGACAGAAAAAGCATATCCTAAATTCTTTGAGAAAAATGCACCTATCTTTCTCAATTTTCTTTTTTAGATGTTGAGAAGTAGATTTGAACTCAAATTGACAAACACCAGGTTATATGATTCAATTATTTTATGCATTTCCATAAAGGACTGAAAAACTGGCTGTCACACTAACAACTTGCTTTCTATAACAACCACATGCAATTTCATTGACATTTGACTACTTTTTTGATCCTCATTTACTGCTAATATGGCAGAGCACAATGAGGAAATGCTGGTAGCTATTTTCTAAGAAGAAGAAAGATAGGTGTAAAGTGCCCAGACTCTGAGATATTTTTAAACAGCCCTTCTCCAGGTGCTCCTGCCAGGTGAAGTGTAAAAGGTAAAGGTAAAGGACCCCTGATTGTTAAGTCCAGTCTCAGACGACTCTGGGGTTGCAGTGCTCATCTCGCTTTACAGGTTGAGGGACCCGGTGTTTGTCCGCAGACAGTTTTTCCGGGTCATGTGGCCAGCATGACTAAGCCGCTTCTGGCGCAACAAAACACCGAAACCAGAGCAGCGCACGGAAACATCGTTTACCTTGCACTTTTGGGCATGCTTTCGAACTGCTAGGTTGGCAGGAGCTGGGACCGAGCCATGGGAGCTCACCCCGTCAAGGGGATTTGAACCACCGACCTTCTGATTGGCAAGCCCAAAAGGCTCAATGGTTTAGACCACAGCGCCACCCACGTCCCTAGGTGAAGTGTAGTGGGTGGCTATTAAAGGAAGGGACTTTTCAGTGGTGGACTGCCAATATGGTTGTGGAATGCTCAGCCCAGAGAGTCTCAATGGGTGCCCATGATGTTATATTCTCAGTGCCAGGTAAAGCCATCTTATCTTTCCAGGGCTTTGATACAGAGTGGCTAACCTGAGCATCACATTGAGGATTTGCCATCCTTCCAGGGGCCAAATGCCATGTGGATGTGACCAAAGTGAGCATAACCAACACATAAGCACACATACCCCAAATCACAAATAATCACAAATAAAGCACATGTATACACAAATAGACACACACACCCTGCCCACACCATAGATACACACACACACACACACACACACACACACACACACACACTCAGTGGGGGAATGACATATTAGCAGAAAAGCACAGATACATTCAAGCAGGCAGAGAAAGATATACAGAGGTGAGCAGATAGGCAAGCAGGCATGCACACATATTCAAGCAAGCAGTATCTTGGTATCTGAAGAAGTGTGCATGCACACGAAAGCTCATACCAAGAACTGACTTAGTTGGTCTTTAAGGTGCTACTGGAAGGAATTTTTTTGTTTTGACTCAAGCAAGCAGAGACACACATATACACACTCAACCATGGGTTTCCCCCCAGCATTTTTGCTCCCAATTACAGAGCTGTGGTAAGTGGTTAAAAGTTTATTTTAGATATATGAATTAATCTTCTGAATTTCATACCTCAATCTTCATTTGCATGTTAAGGCAAAGATTAAAATCAGATGCAAAATCAGTATCCAGCACTATTTGATTATTTCCTACAATAGTTGCACTTCTGTTGCGTGTGATAGACCCCAAATTGTACTGATTATGGGCTCACTTTTTAAAATATCTCAATTTAAGGTAGGAACCATTTATCAGCAACTTTGCCTTTCACAATATACCTTTTCTGTTTCTACTAATAAGTAAAAGTAGTCAGGGGAGAAGATAAGATTTGTTATGGGCTCTTCCACTTCCAGACAGTCCTCCATCTGAAAACTGTTGCCTTTGATTTTATATAAACGCACAACGCCATCCTAGGCAAAAACAGACACACCTTTAAAAGCATAATTAGCAAGACAGCATAGCAACCAACTAGGTGGAATTAAATAGGGACAGTGTTTTCCCAATCCTGTGTTTTCCCGATGTTTTCCTAATTTCCTAATTATTATCTAAATAAAACCCTCCCAACACACTGTTAGTGAAAATGTACAGTGGTGCCCCGCAAGACGGAAAACCCGCAAGACGAAAGGGTTTTCCGTTTGCGAGTTGCTTTGCAAGACGAATTTCCCTATGGGCTTGCTTCGCAAGAAGAAAGCCCATAGGGAAATCTCCGGGGACCTCTTTTAAATGCTGGCGGTGGGGAGCAAAGCCTTTCCCCCCCCTCCAGCCCCCGCCCACCGCCAGCATTTTAAAAGCAGTCCGGGATAGCAGGGAAGCGCTTCCCGCTGTCCCGGACGGCTTTTGAAGGCAGGCGGGGGGGAGCAAAGACTTTTGCCCCCCGCCCGCCTTCAGAAGAGGTCCTGGACCTCTTCTGAAGGCTGGCGGGGGGCAAAAGTCTTTGTCCCCCCCTGCCTGCCTTCCTGGGGGCTTTTAAATCGCCCCGGGACAGCGGAGAATTCCTCCGCTGTCCCGGGGTTTTTTAAAATGCTGGCGGGCGGCAGCGAAGGCTTCGCTGCCGCCCGCCAGCATTTTAAAATCGCCCCGGGACAGCGGAGAAGTCCTCTGCTGTCCCGGGGTTTTTTAAAATGCTGGGGGTGGGGAAAAAAGCCCTTGTCCCCCCCCCCCAGCCTTCAGAAGAGGTCGGGGGACAGACTGTCCCCGGACCTGGTCTGAAGGCGGTTTCCATAGGAACGCATTGATTGATTTTCAATGCATTCCTATGGGAAACCATGCTTCGCAAGACAAAAAACTCGCAAGAAGAAAAAACTTGCGGAACGAATTGATTTCGTCTTGCGAGGCACCACTGTACATGTATTTGCCCCTTATGGGAAAACAGCAACTTAGAGAGGGGAAATTTAAACTGGGATCATGGTGCAAGGAGAAAGATTAACCTCTTCCCTCTGTCAGTGCTCTGTTGTGGTTGTCGTTGTTTAGTCGTTTAGTCGTGTCCGACTCTTCGTGACCCCATGGACCAGAGCACGCCAGGCACTTCTGTCTTCCACTGGTCAGTGCTCTAGCCCCAACCAAATTTGTTTGCCATCCTGTGGCTACTTAAAAAAAAGGAAGTAATAATAATTAAGAGGTATTGGCCTGAATATAAGGCACACCCACAAATAAGCCACACCTTTAAAATTCAAGGTTTATTTGCGGGTGTGGCCCACCTCCCAGCACTATCGACTCCCGGCACTACCTTCCCCACCGGTGCCAAGGGAGGCTTGGGGGCGGCAGGTGGGCTGCAAGCTCCAAGGCTGCTTTCGGGGGTGGGGCACTTTGCGGGCGGCCTCCCCCTTCTTTACGGCAGCTCGCGCATCACCGCCCCACGCTCCCGGGCTGCTCTCTGGAGGAGGGAGCTGTGCTGCTTTGCCGGCGGCCTCCCCCCTTATTTCTGGCAGCTGGGGGAGGCTTGGGAGTGGCAGGTGGGCAGCGTGCCACTGCCTAGCACTCCTGGGCTGCTTCCTGGTATGTGGGGGTGGGGGGGAAGCCATGCAGTAAGGTTGCAAATATAAGCCGCATTTTAACTTTTCACGGCCCAAATTTGAGGAAAAAGTGTGGCTTATATTCGGGCCAATACAGTATATCCACTCACCATCTCCAATGCCTTACGTCTAGTTTGGCTCTTAGGTCTTAGGTATAAGCAACAAGTTTCTGTGTTTAATTTAGGTGCAACTCCAGGATGGCATATTGTGGCAGCAGGTGGGGAATTAGCAGAAGGGTGTGGCTGATGCCTGTGAGTCGGTGTAGCATAGCAGCTAAGTGACTGAGCTACAGATCAAAGTCCCTGATTTGAATATCATCTCTACCATGAGCTTACTATGTGATCTTAGGCAAATCTCTCTCTCTCATCCTATCACACATCCTTTGCTCTAGAATGCACATTTTTTCTTGCAGAAATAGCTATCTTTAGAGCTCCAAACAGGTCAGGACTAGGGGTGGCTGGGGGCTTTCACACTCTGACCCTCAATGTTGTTCCAGTCTGAATCCGGCCTGCACACCTGCAATTAGGTAAAGGTAAAGGGACCCCTGACCATTAGGTCCAGTCGTGACCGGCTCTGGGGATGCGCCGCTCATCTCGCTTTATTGGCCGAGGGAGCCGGCGTACAGCTTCCGGGTCATGTGGCCAGCATGACTAAGCCACTTCTGGCGAACCAGAGCAGTGCACGGAAACGCCGTTTACCTTCCCGCCGGAGTGGTACCTATTTATCTTCTTGCATTTGACGTGCTTTCGAACTGCTAGGTTGGCAGGAGCAGGGACAGAGCAATGGGAGCTCACCCCGTCGCAGGGATTCGAACCGCCAATCTTCTGATCGGCAAGTCCTAGGCTCTGTGGTTTAACGCACAGCGCCACCCGCACACCTGCAATTAGCATAGGACTAAAGCTAACATTGGAGTTTGGCTGGCTGGCACTCACAATGAGGCTACAGTCTTCTACCAAATGTTGCCTTACATACATTTCCAGCTGTATAGAGTCCATCTTTATGAAGTGCCATGGCAAGCAGTCTGACGTTCTGAGCTTCCTTCTTTTCTTCAGCTACAAAAAGAATTAATAAAAGAGATTTTAAAAAATTATCACTTAAATTTCATAACTAATCTCCAAAGCCAGTACTGCCACTCAGTACCGTGGAATAATAAGGAACAGGGATGGATGGATTTTTCATCTGTTTCAGTTTTATATGTACTCACTCATAAGTCCATTCCAACCCATTTCTGCACCATTCTAAGGTTTTGTTTTAAGAACAATAATACAGTTTTTGGCTCAAAAAATGTATCAAAGGGCACATAAAATGTGTATCACAACATCTGAAGAAAGACAAAACCCCAAGCCTAACTGCAATCTGAGCTGCATATTAGTCTGGGAAGTGTGAATCAGGCTGATTCATTTACATATACAGACCTTTCAAAATTCTTACTAGTCAAAAATTATATTTAATGCTAGGATACAGCCGCAAAGGCTTATTTATCTCCTTGTAGAGTGTCACTCTGTTGAAACAAGGATCACCACAAGTAAAGGATCCTGGATCATCACAAAATGAACCATGGTTATGTCACAGAGGCTATGAACCGTCTATAGCCACTTGAATTTGCACTTTTTGAAAATTGCACTGCCACATTTTTCCATAGAAAAATATGTTTACGATTCCAAGGCCAAGGACCTGGTCTGCCACAAGGGGATTATGGGCAATAATGAGCCCAGAGTAGAAAACATCACTGTGGCCTTCTTTTTGCAACTGGGGGTGAAGCCCTGAGTTAAGAAGATAAATAGGAGAAGGGCTGAAGCTTCTGCTCCCTTCAAAATAAAGCCAAAAATGCAGTTTCACTTTATCAAAAAACAACATAAAAAAGTAAAAGTTAACAGAGGGAGCAAAAGTGATTTAATCAAAGGTGATAATGCATCTCCCCTGTTGCACACCTGCCTGAAACCCATCAGGATTTGGTCCCTTTGTGATTATTCAGCTTTATTCCTACTATTTTAATCCCTATTGTCCTTCTGATAAGGCAAAGCATAACACAAAACCAAAGGAGCGATGGAAGCATCAAAAGGCTCTAGTTCTTCCATCAGCATTTCCAATCCCTCCAAAACTATCTATCCCCCATTCCTCTTCTCTGGTAAAAGTGTGGCAAACACCCATTGTTATGGTGTAATCCTTGTTATGGTTTAATGCTTGTCTGCATGCACATATGCTCTCTTTATTATACAGAGTGAGAGAACCTCTTTTTCTTACAGTACTATTCTTTAGTATACCAGTTTTTCAGTGTACAAAATATAGTACTTTGATAATGGATTATCATTCATAAAACTTTTGGAGGTGGAATTTGCATCTGGACAGCTCATTTTCGTGGCCATCCAATTCTACTGCTGACACTGGAGAGTTTTCTGATGAAGTCACCAAATAAAACACCACCCCCTCATTTCAAATATGCCACTCTGATTAGCTGTTTCCTACCAGACAGCAACATACAATCCCCTTTGCAGATACTTCCTGCAAAGTCAATTAGCATTAAAAAGTAAATACCTTCTGTTTTCATACTCTGTGATACTGATCGAAAAGTTGCCTTTCTTTTTGCTGGAAAGGAAACAAGGCTATGTCAGTTGCGGCCTACACAGTATATTGACAAGTGTGCTGGAGGACCAGACATGATATAGTTTAAAAGAAACAAAGGCTTCCTCATTACACCAACCTGCTTGTAGATTTTTATAGTGTAGAACCAGTATTTACTGGATTTGTGAAGCACCTACTGTAGTTTCAGAAGACTGCAATAATCACTTCTATGGGGTTGGTTTGGGAACTGCATACCTTCATTCTAAGTAGTAATGTGTCGCCTAGGCATACACACACATGGATATATGGGCAATTGACCATGTTTTGGCTTTCCTTCTACTCAGTTTTGAAGATGGAAGGCATTTATGTGCTCGCACAAGAAATGTCTGTATTGTAATAATGTCCACAGCAGAATGAAATAACTATTGGGGTGGTTTAACGTGATGACATTAATTAAAAATAATAAATATGAAGATGAGGGGAGTTCAATGTGGCAGAATATTAGGAGCACTGGTCAAATAGTTTTAAGACCACCAGCTGTGAAGCTAGTGGATTCAATAAATCTATTGCATTTCAGTGGCCATAGGAGACCCACACCATTCCAATCGAAGATGGCTTCCATATTTTTAAAGCATGAATTGTATGATAGGGTCTAAGTTCACAGCAACATTCAAAGGTCCACTCTTAAAACAGTCACCATTTAGAAGAAGAAATGGATTTTTTGTCTTTGGCACTAACATACTAATTTATAATAGTAGTTACAAAGCAGCTCAATTCTTGACATGTGCAGGCTCCTGGAGCAGAGATTGCTGCTGTTCTGCTCTTCCTTCCTGCTGCTATGTTGCAGCGAGATGAAGACATGGTTTATCTTGTCATGTTGCCTGAATCCAAGCATAAGCCATGTCTCCTCCAGATAAACACAAATGAAGAACAAACCTTCATTACAGCTCCTGGTTTGTCTGTAGCCAGACATTTCAATAACCCAGACTGTGATGACACATTCAGCCAAACCACTGTTTAACTCACAGCAGCACAGCAGTACAATGACTGAAGAAGGAGCAAAGGGGCCATTGTCTCTTCTTTGGTACCTTGTACTAGTGCTAAGCTGTTATTTGGCTTACCAGTACCAGATCAGTGTGTGTAACCAGTGAATTGTCCAGGTACAGGTGCAGGTGAAGAAGAATTACATAGTCTAAAACGTGGGGAGGCAGTTGCCCCTCTCATTCTATGAAAGGGACCCTGGTCATCCTAATGAATCAGAAAAGGCTGGGGACAATCTTTGACTTGAAATTGCACTAACCTTTAGCATCTGGGGAAAGCTTTTGATGGATAACTGTAGCCTTGAATGTGTCTGCACCAATTTTCAAACAATATCCTTCTTCACAGCCCATAAAAAGATCAGAGATTTGAGTCCAGCAGTGGGAAGTAGGGTGAACATAAGGTTGAATGTCATCTTTAGGCTTCAATTTAAAAAAAAAACAAACACATTTCAGTTACTAAAACAAATAGTACTAAAAAATAAATTACTCATTCAGTGCTGACTGGCATTGATTGCAGTTATCTACTTTTCACAGGGAAAATTACTGAGTGTTTTGTAAAAAGTTGTGCTGTCCTATATCAGTGATATTTCAATAGATATCTTGACCACAAGTAGTTATATCCATAGCAGAACTCACCTTAAATGTTTCTGCTTCATCTCCTACCAAGCCAGCAATGGCTGAATTGGGCAGAATAGGGCCAAAGTAAGGATCATTGTCCATGGGATGGGAAAAGAAGCTGTTTTGCTCATCTGCTAAAGTTCCATCTTCAGCAGGAAGCCTAACTGACCTGAAGCAATGAGAAAAATGGCACAGAAGAAGAGTATTTGGAAAATTCAAGCGGGACTGCAACAAACTGTTGAAGTCATGCTCCCCAGGATACCCCATTCAGCTTTTTCTTCTCCACCTCCAACAGCAATCTGTAGTCACTGTGCATGTTTAGTTCTCATTAGGCTATTTCGAGTTTCTTAAGACTCCCTTATTCCCCCCTGCATATATTTTTTGTACTTCTGGGTTTCCCCCCAAGCCTGTTGATTAAGCTGTCATCTGTTCTTGCACACTCATTTACTTCTGTGCAGCGGCTGTTAGGGTATGTGTTCACATTTCTGCTCACTCCACATCCAATTATCTAATCAGACTGAAGCTGATTTAAGGAATAAAATAATAATAATACAGAAGTATTGGTCAAGAAACTACAAGACTAATATGTGGTGGCGGAGGGATCGGATCCTGTGGCCTCTGTACAGAGCTTGAGTAGTGCCATGCGTGCGCCGTCTGTATGGTGCACACGACCCCAGGGGGTTTGCTGACAGCGCTGCTTGAGCGTTGTATGGATGGCGGTGGAGGGTATAGCCGCGAGCGAAGGATCCCCCGTATGCGGCTGGGGCGGTGTGATGGTGGCAGGGTGAGCCCCCCACGGGATGCCTTCTTGTCACCCCCTCAAAGGTGGCACCCAGGGTGCTCCGCCCTCCCCACTTCCTCCACCACTGCTAATATGGACTGTGGCTTATGTCATGTGAATGCAGCTTCAAAAATGAGTAGTAGGAGCACATTGGATACACAGTAAGCATAATGTGAACATATGTCTGAGGACTGGCACTCAATCCAAAGCATCACTAATAAAGTCCAGGGGCATAGTCTGAAGGCACATGAAGCTGCCACCTTGTGGAAGCAAAGCAAGTCTGGGTCACTTCAGGGCTTGGATCGGTGACCGACTGGGAACCACATGTACACTGTGTTGGGTTCCATGATGGAAGACTGGGAGAGCGGGGGCAGGATATAAATGTAAGAAAACAAACAGAAAATGAGTTAAGGAACCACGAGGGCTATTCCATATTTCTAAAATACATTTTTCTAAAATGCAAAGGACAGAACATGTTTATTTTGCCCAAGAGACATGGATTAGGCACCTGATATACCATATTTTTCATCCCATAGGACGCTCCGTCCCATAGGACGCACCTAATTTGGGGGGGGGGGAATAAAGGAAACAATTTTTTCCTTTATTTCCCCCCACCAAAACCAGGTCGGGGAACAGCGGGATGGCGGCGCTGCATCTCCCCAATGTCTGCCCGAAGCGCGGGGCGCTCTGCTTCAGCGCGCCCTGCGCTCCGTGCAGCAGGCTGCTATCCGCAGCCTAGGGAGTCCTGCGGAAGTTCCCGCAGGGCTCCCCAGGCTGCGGATGTCTGCCCGGCGCGAGGGCGCTCTGCTTCAGGGCGCACAACGCGCTGGGCGGCAGGCTGCTATCCGCAGCCTAGGGAGCCCTGCGGGAACTCCCGCGGGCTCCCCAGGCTTGCTGATAGCTTCCTGAAGCCTGGTGCGCACCGACCCCTCTCGCTCTCCAAGCTTCAGCGAAAGCCTGTATTCGCCCCATAGGACGCGCACACATTTCCCCTTCATTTTTGGAGGGGAAAAAGTGCATCCTATAGGTTGAAAAATACGGTACATAGCAACTGTTTAATCTGTAGACCCTCACCTGAAAACATGCTTTACCATTCATCAACTGCAAAAACGCTCTTTATCTAGCACAAAAATTAATCTTAGTGTAAAATAAAAGAAACATTTGAAACATCTCTTTCTATTAACCTTACTTTGACTTCAAAATGTGCTCTTCATTATTCCGCTCAATGGTCCAAAGTGTAACAGAAGTCCCATTATATAAACACAATTGGTGCCAGCTCATGGGGTTAAAACTCATTGTGGTCACTTCTACTCCCATCTGTGACTGACTGCACAAAATAACTTTTTTGTTCCAGTCCCTAATCAAAAATGAAAGAACGCAAAAATATTAATTTTATTTTTTTGAATTTTTTGGTGTAAATTTATATTCGGCCTCTCTATAACAGAAAACATAAAATCACACCACAGAACAAGAACCATAGAATCAGATAGAATGCCAGCAAAAGAGGATTAAGTGAAAACAATTAACAGTGCAATTATATGCATGTCTATTAGGAAGTACAGTGGTACCTTGGTTCTTGAACAGCTTGGCTCCCGAACTCTGCAAACCTGGAAGTAAGTGCTCCGGTTTGAGAACGTTTTTCAGAAGTCAAACTTCTGATGCGGCTTCTGCTTGAGTGCAGGAAGCTCCTGAAGTCAATCGGAAGCCACGCCTTGGTTTTCGAACTTCAGGAGCTGAACAGACTCCCGGAACAGATTAAGTTCAAGAAACAAGGTACCACTCTAAGTCCCAATGAGTTCAATGGGGCTTGCTCCCAAATAATTAGGGATAGAATTGTAGCCTAAAATGACAAGAAAGTGACTAACCAATCCCCCAAATGCTTGCTGAAACTAATGGGCTTTACATGTCTTTCTAAAACCTCAGACAACTTATTTCAGATGTAGGGGTGGTGGGGACTATGGAAGACTATGGAAACCAGCAGTATTTACTGATTGTGGAAAATGAGGTATCATTTGGAACTTTTTTCAAATGAATCTAACTTGTGCACAGTGAATTTAACTTGTGGTTTTCAGCAAAAGCGTGGTCACTTGAACAAAGTGTTTTGAAAGTCAGAGTACGTTTTAAGGCCATAGGCTCACTGCCTGCATCTGTTTGCATGAATGGATGTTTGTGAGTTTGTCTGTACAGGCAACTCCCCATGTGCATGGGGGTTGCATTCCAAGGCACCACGCATGTCAGCGGGACATATATAAGTCCACGCTGCCCCCTTGAGGCGCTAAAAATGGCACACATGTCAGCAGCTGCACATGTCAGCAGTTGCACAATCACGTGCAAAAGGTGAGTTGCCTGTCTGTATTATGCAAAAATGAAAACATTCCTATTTCTGAAAGGTGTTAAATTAGCTACAGACAGCAAAGGATCTATTAGTAAGTAATATGAATTATTAAGTAGCTAATATTATGATATATGACATGACATGACATGACATGACACAATACAATACAAACAATCTATCCATATTGTAAGCTTACCATATTGTAAGGGAAAAGTCTGGGATTGAGGAGTAACTGGCCAGGTAAGGACCTGTGTAACTGAATGCAAGCAAGGTGTAGTCCAGGCTGGCTTGTCCTAAAACATAAAATAGCATGGATTTAGTATCTCTGCAGCTTCATGCTGTCGTGCTATTTCCTATCATACCATACCATACCATATCATAGGGCTTTGTCTTGCCAACATAGGAGGGTCCAATTTTCTTTCACTAGAGTGTTATAGTAAACACTATGTACAAATCTGTACAACCCTGGCGGTTTTGCTTAATTCATTTGAATAGATTGATATTATGAGTTGTGTGTGTGTGCATGCCAGACTCCTCTAATACTTGGATTTATCAAGTGTTAAAAGCTAGTCATGCCAAGATAGCTACCTGTTGAGGTGATGGGGAGAAAGAGTCAGAGCATGGTGTTTGATTTCTGTTTGAATTGAAGGCTACAGCTATGGGAGACACAAGATCATTTCGGGGTGCCATAAACCCCTCCATCGTAGGCTAAAGTAATATATACAGTATGTGTAAATAAACCACATATCATAAAGACACCCAAGTCTCCACTGTGCCTCATTTCCAAAAGGAAATGGGAAGCCTGGGTAAGCACCTGGAACCCCTGGAATCTCACCCTGCTTAGAGATTGGGGGGGGGGGGGCATGAAACAATATGAATAATTTGAACTTTTCCAGCACTTAGTGTATTGAAAGTACCACCTTCCTTTGGGGCAAACTATTTACTGCAGGTGTAGAATCTCTAGAACAATATTATTTTTTATCAATCTTCAATAGTCAGGTTGCATATGTTCCTCTCTATCCCTCTCTTTAATCAAGTGTAATTGGTCTCCAACTTGCTCCATTTTTAATGAAATTATACATCAGAAAACTAGTCTCTGCAGATCTCATATTGACTAGATTTGTGGGCTTTTTTGTATTTTATCTGGATCCCACTGCATGAATACCATGCAATAACAGTCCAGAGTCTCTTTTATGCAGCCTTTCTTTTTTTGAGAGGCTGCACTTATTAATGCTTTTAAAGCCCCATGAAAAGGTTATTCTATGCAAGCTCAAGATCTGCACAATTTGTAAGGAATAAGGCAACACACAAATGTAAATATTCATGTGCTACTTGGTTGATCTCTGAACATTTTAATACTATAAAATTATAAGCATCAAGTATAATATCATAACAGTATATGTATAATTTGCTACCACAGTATGCAGTAGTAGTCTCCAAGTGGGATGAGAATGAGATAAATTCATGGAATATATCACTTGCTACTAGTCATATGACCTTCAGGTTCCCACGCTATTGCACTCATGTACAGCTTGCAGACTTCTCAGAGACATATCAATGTCCATTGTAATAAGAGAATGCTGGATTATATAGACCAGGGGTCAGCTTGGGCTGGATCGGTCCTGTGGAGATCCCTCCGTGGGCAGGATTGCATGTGTGCCTGCAATTTTTGGAGTCTGTGTGCATGCGCCCGTGGTTTTTGGCATCTGCACGCACGCAGACATGGTTTCCAGCGGCGTCGAAGCGAGTCCCCACTTCGCACTGCAGCGCGCAAGCAGGCAGCTCAGTTTGGGGCCGACTCATGGGCCAAACAACCTCCATGGCCTGCTTCCGGCCCATAGGCCTTAGGTTGCTGATCCCTGCTATAGATTGTTGGTCTGATCTAGCACAACTCTTATGCCTTCCCCACACCAAATTCTAAAAACCATTTCAAGATGGTTTCGATTAACCATCAGACCCACCTTTTAATTTGGCCTGTCTCTTTAGTCCTGGATAACTGTGGATGTGAATCACAGGTTTCAGTTGCCTGTCAGAATAAGCAACGACATTCTGGTTTGGGTTCACTGCAAAAGCTTCTACCTTTCCACTGTGACACCGCAAGATGGATCTCTCCAGTGTATCAAGGTTAACAAATATTATGTAATTCCCACAAGGATAGCAGACAGTTCTTTTGGTGACAAAGCCAACATTCCTGTTGGTGAATCCTTGTACCCATCTTGAAGGGGTGGAGAAAGAAAGAAAGTTAGGATTATATGACATTTTAAAAGAAACAAAGAGTTTTGTTTTTTGCTAAATGGATAATGTGGCACAAAACAAAGCTTCCACTGAGGAAAACCACTGTTGTTTGTGTTCACTAATTACATACACAACCTGCAACTAGAAAAAGATGTAACAGCACTTCCCCTCAGTTTAAACTGAATGAATGCAAATATAATTTATTTATGGTTCAAAATGCATCACAATATTTAAAGCGAAGAAAAACAGAAAGCAGTAATAGATTGTACAATATTTATAAATTTTGCAACTTACTAAGTAACTAAAAAAAAACCATAGACCCCTCCAATAAGAACATAAACAAAGACTCTGAAAATAGTCCTGGAAAGGACTGTGAAATGAGGTGAACCAGAGTTTATCTAAATCTTCACTTTAAAAGAACATGGGACACAGAAACCACCTCTTTGTTATTACTCTGGCAATATCTTGTTATTTACAGGAGTGTTGCTATATCTGCCTTCATTCACTATACTGAATGAATGACCAGACAGATAGCTGGAATTACTTAGGACTTCAATAAATATATTTGCTTTGTTAGCATCATCATCATATCCTGAAGAATGAAAAGCAGATTACATACAAGGTGGAGGGAATGAAACCAGACTTCCTTTGTCGTTATCAAGACTAACATTTAAAAATCACAGAATATATTTTCACCTCTGGATTCAGATAGGGTAATAAAAGACTATCACACATTTGTTGCCCCCCCCAAGGTCTAGCTAGCTTTCCTGCACCTACATTCCTGAAGAAAGGTACGTTAATGATGTTAATGATGTGAAATCCAGAGGACTGACTAAAACTGAGGCACAAAGAAGTGTGAGCCACCCTGGGGGAAATAAAAGGCTTCGGGAAGGTGGGTGGGAAGCTTTGGGAGACAAGCTACGAGAGGGAAGGACGGGGTCTTACGGAGCAAATCCTCTGCATTATCGTCCGTTTAGGCATCAGCCCCACTGAGCTCAGCACAACTCTCTCCCAAACAAGCGTGCATGGCGGCCTTCGCCAAGGTGGCGCCCGCAGACGCTTTGCACTACAACTCCCATCAGCCCCAGCCAGCGCGTGTAAGTCCAAGGCATCTGGCGAGGGCCACCTTAGCGAAGGCGGCCGTACGAAGAGGGGAGAGGCTTCCTTGAGGAAGGGGTTTTTCGGACACAAGAAACACCAGGCAAGGCCCCGTCCTCCGCTCCCTCCCCTTCGCACCTCACTTCGAGATCAGCTCTGTGAGCGGAGCCTGGGCGGCGGCCGCCCGACTTCCCGCCGTCCATGCTACCCTCAGCTTCGCCAGAGCGCTGCCCGGAGCAGTTTGTACCCGTCTCCTAGCAACACCCGGCCGCTCCTGCCATTGGCTAAGACGGGCTTTCCGTCGATGACTCGTTCCGCCCCGCTTGCCGTTTCAGTTCTCGTGTTCCGAGCGTGACTGACTCCTTCCGCGCGCTGGAAGGGCGGGGTTATATCCAAAGCCAACCTCTAAGAAGTTGCATAGACAATTGGAGGTTGCTGAGCTTGGAAAAACTGAAAACCAAGGTGCGAGATTGGCTGCACTATGCGCAAATTCAGGAGGTCTTTAAAATAGATAAAAAGGTTGGATTCCAGGTGGAAAAATCGAAACTAGAGACTGAATTGTTAGAGCCAAAAAATAAATTACTTTCGAGAATGTATAACTTGCTGCTTAAGTGGAATACACAGGATGAGACAGTCAAATCCGCCATGATAAAATGGGCGCAGGATGTGGGGCACAACATTATGTTTGTAGACTGGGAAAGGTTATGGAACACCGGTTTGAAATTTACGGCATGCACTGCCTCGAAGGAAAATATTATGAAAATGGTATACCGGTGGTACATGACCCCAGTCAAACTAGCTAAGATATACCATCTGTCTGACAACAAATGTTGGAAATGTAGAGAGGCGGAAGGGACATTCTTTCATCTCTGGTGGAGCTGCCCGAAAGTGAAGGCCTTCTGGGAAATGATCCATAATGAACTAAAAAAGGTATTGAGATTTACCTTACCTAAGAAACCAGAGGCCTTCCTTCTGGGCATGGTGGACCAGAGAGTGCTTAAGAAGGACAGAACTTTTTTCATGTATGCTACCACAGCAGCAAGGATCCTGATTGCAAAATATTGGAAGACACAAGATTTACCCACGTTGGAGGAATGGCAATCGCAGTTGATGGACTATATGGAATTGGCTGAAATGACTGGCAGAATCCGAGACTTGGGAGAAGAAACAATTGAGGGGGACTGGAAAAAGTTTAAGGATTATTTGAAAAAACACTATAAGCTGTATGAATGTTAAAAAAAATGCACCTTTTAGGAAACTCTAGCTTCAGCAAATGTAAGTTAATGAAATGAAAATTAAGACACAAGAATCTAGAGGTAAAATAATGAAACAACTTTATTGTGTTTAATACAAAGCGTACAGGAATTGGGTTACAGTTAAATTGAAATCAGGGAACATGATAAAATGGAAGATACAATAAGTTTTGAAATAAGTTAACAAACTGCTGATGTTTTATATGACAGAGAATGCAGGGTTTGGAGGACGTGGGGAAGTCCTTTAGATTTGATGAAAAAAGAACATGGAAATTTGTTATTTTTCTATTCTATTCTCTTATATCTATCCTTTATTCTTTTTTCTGTATTTCTTAAAATCAATAAAAAATATTATAAAAAAAAAAATAAGAAGTTGCATAGCTGGATGATGTAGCGCTCTCTCTCTTCCTGCCCCTCATGCTATGGGGGACCTATGGAGCTCGGCTCCCACGTTGTGGAATTTACTGCCCAGGAAACGTGCATGAGATGAGACGACGAAACCGGGAACGTTTTTAAAAAACAAATTATTTTCATCTTTAAAATATTCAGGCTGCCCTCCTATACACAACTGAGAATCAGTCCTATCGAAACTTTAGTGGGACTGACCTCTGAGTAAATATGTCTAGCTCTAATCACGGTTAATTCAAATTGTGTTTATTGTCATGCTAGTATAATCAAACGACAATAAAAATGACAAATGTTCAGGTGCTTAAAAAAACCCAACAACATTATGGGGGCATTTTCAAAAGTGAGGCTAATTATCTCAGTGAAGACCTTACTTGGAAAATAAATACAACCC
This sequence comes from Podarcis gaigeae, assembly GCF_964106915.1. Taxonomy (NCBI): domain Eukaryota; kingdom Metazoa; phylum Chordata; class Lepidosauria; order Squamata; family Lacertidae; genus Podarcis; species Podarcis gaigeae. Next base: position 55,930,513 of record NC_139681.1, on the reverse strand, counting down.
AGGTGGTTAAGAAAGCTCAACAGAGACTCCATCTCCTCAGAGTATTGCAGAAGAACGATGTCAATCAACATTTGATGATCTCCTACCGGTCAACAATAGAATGTGTCCTTTCATACTGCATCACGGTGTGGTTCACTGGTTTGACATCATCTGATAGGAAGTGCCTACAGAGGGTGGCGAATACAGCACAAGATATTACGGGCTGTCCCATGGATCCGCTGGATGAAATAGTGGAAGAACGTTGCCTCAGGAGAGAGAGAGGAAAATTCTCAGGGATGATTCACATCCTGCCAGGGACTTTCTTGATCTGCCGTCAGGCAGAAGATATAGAAGCAGACACGGAGCAATGGTTCCAAACTACAAGAAAAAATATTCCACCTAAACATTAGGAAGAACTTCCTGACAGTAAGAGCTGTTTGACAGTGGAATTTGCTGCCAAGGAGTGTGGTGGAGTCTCCTTCTTTGGAGGTCTTTAAGCAGAGGCTTGACAACCATATGTCAGGAGTGCTCTGATGGTGTTTCCTGCTTGGCAGGGGGTGGACTTGATGGCCCTTGTGGTCTCTTCCAACTCTATGATTCTATGATAAGCTTGGTTAGTCGCACCAACAGGGTAAAGAACAGCTATCCATGGGCTGTTAGGCTGCTGAATGAAAAGATAACAACAGGGCAACTGACTTTCGGGTGTGTGTCAGTAAATGAGAGGAATTAAGACTAAGAGAGCTGAGTGGGGGGTGCTCGTGTAATTTCGCTGTATACAGGTTGTACGAGTGACAATAAAGTATTTCAATTTCAATAATAATGTCTTTTAGTTTGGAATTTTAAACTTCTGAATGTTCTAACATTGAATAGATAAGGGAAGAGAGCATTTAAAAGCAAACACTAGAGACTAGGTCCCTTCCCCAAGACATGCTTAAATTGGGGGTGACATTATTTTAGTTGGTGTGCTAAATTAAGTTCAGTTGAAGGGTTGTTATTTTTTATTCCCAGAATCTAATTTTAGGTCACCATATACTTTTGGGAGAGGAAAGGACAAATAAATCAAGCTCCTTTGAGACCAAATGCTTTCCAGTTCTACTATTTTAAACCTTCCTAGTTATACACCATGGGTAGGCAAACTAAGGCCCGAGGGCTGGATCTGGCCCAATCGCCTTCTAAATCTGGCCTGCTGATGGTCCAGGGATCAGCATGTTTTTACATGAGTAGAATGTGTCCTTTTATCTAAAATGCATCTCTGGGTTATTTGTGGAGCCTGCTTGGTATTTTTACATGAGGAAAATGTGTGCTTTTATTTAAAATGCATCTACAGTATGGGTTATTTGTGGGGCATAGGAATTCACTCATTTCCCCCCCCCCCATATAATCTGGTCCCCCACAAGGTCTGAGGGACAGTGGAACCGCCCCTTGCTAAAAAAGTTTGCTGACCCCTGTTATACACTCTTGATATTGTATTCCTTCCTTGTGAAACTCTAGTACGTAGATACATGGCAGAGCTTTTTGTTCTCTTTCTCTTGTTATCATGGATTGTGCCAGGCACGCTAAGGCATGTGTTGCTGGGAGGAGCTGGAACGCCTTTTGTTTTATAAGGATAGTGCAGAGGTCTCTCCAATTACCCTCCTTTTCATTTGCTGCTGTGACAGGCTATAGGATACATTTAAAATACATCCCCGACCCTAAGAATCCTGGGAAAGACAGTTTACCCTTTAAAGTGCTACGATTTCCAGAACACTTAACAAATACAATTCACATGAGGTGGAGTTGCTTTAAATGTACTTTAACCATATGGCGTGTATGCAGCCAAACCGACAGAGCTGTAAGTAGCTCAGATAAGTCACACACTGGTAATAATGATATTTAAAGTACATTTTAAGCACAAATTCATTCCCTCAAATAATTCTGGGCACTGTAGTTTATAAGGGTTTCTGGAACATGTAACCGAGGAGTAAACTACATTATCCAGAATTCCTTGAGGGCAAGAACGTGTTTTGAATGTGTTTTAAAGATATATTATTACTTTACACTTATTAGGACTGAGCCCTAGGATTTCATTATTAAATGTGCAGTAGTCCTGCAATACCAAGGAAGACTGTTTCTAAATTGTTAGAAACAGGTTAGATTTCCTTTGCAACCTAATTCACAAATTAAAACAAGAAAAGCCACATTTTTAAAACTGCTGAAAATCACATGAGATGCTGGAAGATAAGATAGCAAAAAGCAAAACAAGAATAATGCACAGCTAGGATGACTGTGCATAAAAATACAGTGGTACCTCGGGTTACATACGCTTCAGGTTACAGACTCTGCTAACCCAGAAATAGTACCATGGGTTAAGAACTTTGCTTCAGGATGAGAACAGAAATGGTGTTCCGGCGGCGCAGCAGCAGCAGGGAGCCCCATTAGCTAAAGTGGTGCATCAGGTTAAGAACAGTTTCAGGTTAAGAACAGACCTCTGGAACAAATTAAGTACTTAACCCGAGGTACCACTGTACAGAGTCACCATTGTTGTTGACGATTTGGCCACAGTGTTACAAGACTGTTTCTCAACTCTGGGTTACTAACTTTATAGGCTGATATTACAACAGGTAAAATTATCTTTTACATCTGGTCTCCCTGGTGGCAATCCTTTGGACTACTACTTCTCAGGAGGTATTAAAAGAACATGGTGAGCCCGATGTGCATGATTCAGTGTTTGCCTTTGCTATGCATGTATCACATGCATCCTTAGTATGTCAGGGACCTGTGGGCCCAGGAAGTACTCTGAAAAACTTTGTTTTTGAACGAGTCACTCCATTTTTGTCCTTGTTTCAAACTCCTTGCAAGTCCAGCCTGCTCCTGCCATGCTAGTTTTCTTCTTGTAGGGAGTTTTTAAAAAACAACCAACACAAACCACATAAAGAGCAGTCTGTGGGAAGAACCATGTGGTAGGAACAGCCCTGATATCCTGAGGTGCAAATTATTATTACTCCCATTTGGTTGCAGTGTATATGTACTTTCAGGGTGGAGTTGCTCTTTGCCCCAGTGCAGGGAACTTGAGTTGAGAATGTAAACCATTAGCTAAAGTGGTGTCTCAGGTTACGAACAGTTTCAGGTTAAGAATGGACCTCCGGAACGAATTAAGTACATAACCAGAGGTACCACTGTACATATAATGTCTCTGTTTTCCGTTCAGAGTCCTTTCCACAGGTCAGTTACATTTGGTGTGAGACACAACTTGGGGTTTCAATGAATATTGGGGATGAGAATCAAGTACTCCACTTTGAGCGCCTTGGATAAACAGTGGGCTATGAATGCATAAATAAAAAATATTGATTTCAGTGTAAGTGGAGGTAGGACTTTAGCTGAAGCACCTTTAGGCTGGAAACCTAAAGCCCCACTGCTATCCATATCCACTCAGTGTTATGTCCAGGGCTGGATTTAGGTTTGATGAGGCCCTAAGCTACTGAAGGTAATGGTGCCCTTTATATGTCCAGCTGTCCTTTGTCAACAACAAATTGTCCCTGTTTTTTGTGTTGAAGCTATATGGTAATTTATGGACCTAATAGGTATCTAAAGCCATTTGCCACTGCTGTTGTATGTAGGTTTTATTTTATTTGTTTTTTTATCTTATATTTTGGAAATGTACATCCAGTTTTTCTCCCCTTTAAATTTTTTGGGGGCCGACAAGAGAGTGTAGCCCTAAGCTATGCATAGCTTGTTTAGCTTATGCGTGAATCCAACACTGGTATGTCCAGGCGCTTTCAAGTGGCCAAGTTCTGAGGCCGCTTCTGCAACAGATTCGTCGCAGAATAACGAAGGGGGCGAATCAAGGGATGTGGGCGGAGACAGTCGGCCGACTCCGGGGAGGTTCCCTTTCTTCGGTGTCCATCACTTGCCTGCTGACTACACCAGGGAGAATGTCTGGGGAATTCGCTAGGAGCTTAGGAAAAGGTGAGAGGGTTTGCTTCTTTCCCACAGCATTGCATGCTCTCTGCTTGCCTGTGCCTTTCCTTGTGGGGAGGATCGGGCCGCCTTTTTTTCCTTGTGGCGCCCTTCCGACGCCCAGCAAATACTAATTTTAGTGATTTTCCTCCATATTACGGTCAGGGAAGAAATTTCCCCTTCTCTCAACCCGCTCGTTACCACCCCACCCGCTGATGTGTTTTAAAAATAAGAATTATAATGCAAAGCTGCGTTTATTTAACGCCACGTGATTTGCTGCGGCGCATACGTTCAGAGGCACGTATAGGAAGAGAGGGCGGGGAGGATTTCCTGGGACTATTTATGAAATTATAACGTTTCAAAATGGACTCTTTCCTTGAAACTCTGTGTAAAGCAAATCTCCGAAGCAGCTCGCCACGAACTTCACTAAAAGCGACGTGCATTTTAAAAATAAACGCTCTTCAAAGCAGTTTGCATGGCGGCGTGTCACTCCTCTAGTTTCCTCATTTAATTGAAAAACAACAACACACAACGGTCGTGAGCTCTCTCCTCTGAGCTACACGTCTGATGCGATACGCGCGTTGCTGTTTGTGCACAGTCCTGCATGTGAAAAATAGGATTGGCGTTGATGACTTTAATGTGCCTCAGGTCACCTCCTCCCCCTGCACTCTGGATAATTTGCACTGATAATTGCATTGGTAACATGACTGTTTAATTTGCACACCTTTTAAAGGTCTGTTCAGATGTTGGTGTAGCTTCCTAAACTTCTTGTCTAGCCGCTGCTGGTAATGAGCTAATTGAGGGCGCAGTGTAATATCAGAAGTGGATTTTGTAGTAAGTAGCTATTTTCCCAGTTGGCAAATTCTCCAGATGCATATTTTGCTAGACCCAGAAGAGTCTGTTGTGATCTTCCATGCTGTGTCCCTACACCAGACCCCAGTTCATTCATGGGACACTTTTCAATTGGCACTGAAGTTTTGATGATTTGTAGACCTGTTACTCCTATAAAGAAAGAGCACCCTGTTAAAATCATGAGTTGGGGTTGTAAGAGCTCATGAAACCTCAAAAAGCAGCACTCTTGTGTCCTAGAACATGATAATTTTCCCTGACTGGAAATAAATACATGTCCATCTGAAACTTTGGTAGATGCAAACAGTATTGAAAATGGGATGGCATATAACTGCCCTGATGCCATCATGGCCACAGATCATCCTGAGTGAGCTATAGTCTCTTTCCTATAGCCCAAGCCCGTGAAGTACGTCCATCCTTGGTTTGGGGAAGAGCATAAACTTAAGTGTCTTTCCCACACAACCTTCCTTCCTGGCTTGTGACTTTGTGTCTGCCTACATGCCCAAGTCTAGCAAGGAAGTTATGTGTGTGTTCCTTTGCTGCATACACAGAGAGAGATGGATGTGTTGAGACATGTTGGGACATTCATTTTGTTTCTTCCTGGCCCTGCAGTCATGCATGAATAGCGGTGAATGGGCCCCATAAGTCCAAACCAGGTGGGGAAATGAGTACTGCAACGCTAAGCTTATGCTGCCAAATCTTTTGTTTTTGTTTTTTACAGCATATTCCTGCACATGTTTATTCAGTGATAAATCCCATTGAGTTCAATGGGGCTTACTCTCAGATAAGTGGATATAGGACTGCAGGCTTAAGCTCCAAAAAGTGCAGAACAATTACAATGTACAAGCTGCTTACTTTGTTATTGCTATTCAGCAGAGTGCTGTGGAATTATTCTCAGATCGGTAGCTTGGCATCCTCCCACTCCTGTCGCCATTTACTTTCCTCTGCTAATTCATCTGAATTAAGATGTGAATCACCAGTGTGAAAAAAGCCTTTGGAATGACTGCAGGGTTATGAAAATGGAGCATATCAAATACCAGAGGAATTTATTTTTTGGAAGGCTCCCCTTTTTCTCTCTGCTTCTTTGTTCTCTCTGCCCTAAATCCTGGCTTGCTTATGGTTTCTGTTCAGAAAAGGCTATAATTTTACTAGTTCTGACCAGAATGACCTGTGTAAGTCTCTTTGTATTCCAGGAAGTTCTGCTCCAGGGCCTGTGCCGGAGGGAGTGATCCGTCTTTACAGTATGCGCTACTGCCCTTTTGCACAGAGAACAAGGCTAGTCCTCAAAGCCAAAGGAATCAAGTAAGATCAGTCAATCAGTCATTTTACTTGTATGCCACCTTTCCAAATAAATCATAAGATCAAAAATATACAGAAATTAACAGCAACGGCCACACCCAACAACTCCCCCAAACAATACTTCAGCCCCCAGATCAAATGAACGTTCTCTCTAATTTCACTTAGTCCTAATTTTATTGTATTATAATTGTTTTTAACCACCTTGGGGGCTGAAAACTGGCAGATGTTCACCGCATATCAAGCTTTATGGGAGTTGCCTTCCAATTGACACAGGGTGTGTTTCTACGCACCCATGCACTCCACCCAGAAAGTGTGCGCCACAGCATGAGGCAGTGGAATGTGCAGATTCCCCTTTGACCCTGTGATGTTTTTGCATCCAATAAGAGGAGGAGGTGGAGCTGCCGAAAGAACCCTTTGATGAGTGCTAGAATGGAGTCCATGGTCTGGAGGAGCAGGCATCAGCTAACTTTTTCAGCAGGGGGCTGATCCACTGTCCCTCAGACTTGGGGGGGGGGCGGACTATATTTTGAAGGGGGGGAAATGAACGAATTCCTATGCCCCACAAATAACCCAGAGATGCATTTTAAATAAAAGGACACATTCTACTCATGTAAAAACATGCTGCTTCCTGGACCATCCGCGGGCCAGATTTAGAAGGAGATTTGGGCTGGATCCGGCCTCCAGGCCTTTGTTTGCCTACCCATGGTCTGGATCAAGCCCAGAGGCCAGTGGTTCCCCATTCGTCATCTAGACCCCTGGCCTTCTACTTCCTAATGGTTAAAGGGCTGGATCTGGAGTTCTGTAACCATGTAGCCTATATGAAACAGAACTTTAGATGATTTCAATAACATAGCAGAAGTTGACTCTAACTGTAACAGGCAAGTTGGCAAAATAACCTTCCTGTGTTTTTCCATCTCATGCGTTTTAGTCATGAAATTGTCAATATCAACTTGAAAAACAAGCCAGACTGGTTTTTTGAGAAAAGCCCATTCGGATTGGTCCCTGTGCTAGAGACCAGCAAGGGCCAGTTGATCTATGAGTCTCCAATCACTTGTGAGTATTTGGATGAAGCATATCCAGAGAAGAAGCTGTATCCTGCAGATCCTTATGAGAAAGCTTATCAGAAGATGCTCTTGGAACAGTTCTCCAAGGTGTGTACAGAGGAGTAACGGGAAACTCATTTCAGTGTGTAGTATGAAAATAACACTTGATAAGGCACTGTTATGATTACAGGCAATCTGCTAGGCAGCACCACTGCCCTGCTTTAAACATGTGCCTGAAAGCAAAAAGTGAGATCTGCAAAGAAAACATTTGTGGAAGAAAGACAGTGGTTTTAAAGTTACTGGACAATGTGACCTAATGCTGGTGTTACTAGGAACTGGTTGCTACAAAGAGTTTTAGTGTGTTGACATGCCACTTATGGCATCCTGCGCAGATCCTGGTAAAAGATGACAGGACCAGGCTGGTATAACTGAGAAAGTGGGATTTTGTAGACTAGCGACAACACTGGTGAATGTGGAACATACAGACAGGGTAAGGTGGCTGCTATATTTTGTCCCAACATAGGACTAAAGTATAGAAGCAAAGCGGAACTGCTAATGTACTGTGTAGCTTTGCTTTTCCTTTGAGCTTACTTGGAATTCTACATTAAACCAGGGTTAGTCTGGATGCTGAGTAGAAGGGGTGTGTGTTGATATCTGGTTTGATCTTCTGGGTTGTTCCACATTCTCCTGCATTGAGAGATGCTTTCTGTGGGTTTATCTCCCTTGGTTTGTGTTTCCACCTCTCCATCTTAAACCCATTCACTTCTATGACAACAAAATTCATTAGATTTTTTTAAATAAGGCACATCCAAGCTCCTGTAGCATCACACAGTGGAAAGTTGCCCTGTGTTAACTAAAATGGACACGTTTCTCTCTGTAGTATGCACTTAAATGTGTGAAAGAGAAAGGTGTGAATCTCAATAGGTAACCAAATAGTTTAGAGGAGGAAAACAACACGTTTAGGTATCTTTATAGCAGGGGTGGTGAGCTTGTGGCCCTCTTATTGGACTCTTAACACCCATCACATTGGCTGGAGCTGATAGGATTTGGAATCCAGTGACACCTGGAGGTCCACAGGTTCCTCATTCCTGCTTCATACTAATGGAAAGATGGTGTGGATGGATGTTCTACCAAGGTGAAAGGACTCCTCTGCAGTTCAGAACAGTTGGCCAGCGGAAGCCATGCTGGGCTGCAACTTACACCCTCTTACTGACAGGGCTTTGAGGACGAGCTGTCTACTGCTGTAAATTTAGTCTTGGTAGAATTACCTGTCGTTCTTAGCATGCATTTATGTTCCTTGAATTAAAATGCTAAGCACCTTTCTGCACCTTGGTAACATGGCAATCTCTGCTTTTGCTTAGCTAACTCCTCTGTGTCACAAGTATTTGCTGGCCATCAGGAGTGGAGACAATGCCTCTGCAGTGAAGAATGAGCTCCGAGAAAGGCTTCTGAAACTTGAAGAGGTGAGAGTTGGGGGTGGGGGGCATTGTTCCAACGAAAGCTATACATTAACTTGATTGTGAAGGAGAGAGGTTCCCCTTTTCCTTTTTTTTTCTTTCAATAGATTTTTGTTAAGATTTTGAAGGTTACAAAGAGGAGGTTCCCCGTTTCCATTCCACACAAAAGGTCTCTTCGGTTTTCCAATTAAATTCAAGCATTATGTCCTTGGGCAACTCATCTACTCCGTTACTAGACTGAAGAGATCTGTTGAACCTGTGTTAGGGAACATATTGCTCTGTTCTCTGTATCTTATTTCCATAGCTGTACTTCATGCAATGAAAGTCTAATATTTTGATCCTCCGCATCCCACACAAGAGCTCATTGAAACTTGTGACTCTTCCACATAATTTAGTTTTGGGATTACTTACGCTGAGCAGACTCTAGTGCTGCCCACTAGAGGGAGCCATGTTCATATCTTTATTGATGGATTTGTTTCTGTCTGACAAGAGGGATTTTCAAACAAAAAACCAAGAGTGTTTCCAGACAGAAAGCTCCTAGGGCTTTCCAGTGGTTGCAGTTTTGCTTTCTGCTGAATCTAGAATTGCAGCCAAGAAGTTCTTAAAATCCAGCTGCACAACCCACTTTGGTCTGTGATCTATTGTGCAGTCTACTCGGGACCAGTACAGGTTAAAATCTCCACACAGGTCTGCAACATAGGGGTAGAAGTTCTGAAACTACTGAGCTCTGTATAACAAGGTCCTGTCTATTATATATGCAGCCCCTTTCCCCTTCCTCACTCTAGATTTCAGTTTCTGCAAGCTCTCTTGGTATACTGTGCTTTTTATGTAGGAATGTCATGTGTCTCTTTCCCTTTTAGATTCTAGTAAACCGCAAGACTAAGTATTTCGGTGGGAACACTGTTTCCATGATCGACTATCTGATCTGGCCTTGGTTTGAGCGTATGGAGCCCTACAAGTTATATGAGTAAGCCCTTTGAATCATTTGTACCTCTCACATTTGAGTACCATTCTCCAGCTATATTCCTTCCCTTGTCCCTTCGCCAATGGGCAGCATTGATGGGGAGAGCTACTGCCATTTGTTCTGGTTCATCTGCAAGGCAATGGGGTGTCTGGCGGAAGTGAAGTGGGTGCGGAAGAGGAGGAGAATCATTCTTCTCACTTGAAAATGCACATTTGACTCACTTGAATATATGTTTCTGGAGTGATCCCTTCTGATCTATCCTGGTATTTACTGGCAGATTCGGTTCTGTTCAATTTGAATTCGATCAAGACAATGGGTTTCTTTTCTCACTACAGATAATGGCCACACTTGGATGATCATTCCTCTGATTAATAAGTCCAAGGTATGAACAGCCCTTTTGGCTGTATGCACAGCCCCTTTGGTCTTCCCCATGCAAGCAAAGTCTTCTGTTAACCACAGCTTCCCAGTTCAGGGAGGAAAAAAACTAGTTAAGAGCTTCAGAACAAGTTTGGATACTAAATGTACTTCAAACCGTGGTTTAGAAACTTACCTTGTTCTAATGCTGTTAACTGTGGTTTCTCATTTTGTCCAAACTGAGAAACTGTAGTTAACAGAAAATTACCTGGTTGTGTTGGCTGTAGCTGCAAAGGGAAGAGTGAAGAAGCTAAATGCTTGGTCAAAAGGCTTGCTCATCTCTTGCCTTGTTAAGCTGAGATGTGATATATTTGGATCCCATGAGTAATAATACCTGCATGTTTCACGAGGCTGATGAAGCTTCTACCACAATCTCTCAGGCTCTAGTGGCAGCTTAATGGAGTTTTTGTTGTTGTTGCTTTATCTGATGCAGCCACTCCTGCACATATTTTTTTTAAAAAACATTTTAAATGTAACCTAACAGTTTTGTGATTACTGTGGGAGGATTAAAATTCTCATTAGAAACATTGCCGAGGCTAAATGTTATCAAACTATGCCGCAAGGTGTCCAGAGGGTAATTAGAGGAGGATCAGACTCCTCTGATGATTTGCCTTTTCTCTGCTCTCCTTGAAGAGTCCAGGGTCAGGCTCAGTGCTCTGGGATTTCTGAGAAATTCCCTTTGTATTATACTTGTACAGCAAATCAGATAATAGTAGTTCAGGTTTTACTTTCTTTTCTTTGGCATAATGTCAGGTTTAGATCTGACTTCAAAGCCATCTCAGGTGCACACAGTGTATAGGATTATCATCCTATGAAAGACATTTGTATACTTTTCCTTTAAAAAAAATGGAATGATGAGTTGACTAGGGACAGGATAGGAACATAGGGAGCTGACTTATACTGAGTCAGGCAGTTGGTCCATCTTAGTATTTCCTACACTTACTGGCAGTGGCTCTCAAATGATTTCAGACAGGGGTCTGTTCCAGCCCTACCTGGAGGTGCCACAAATTGAATACAGTGATACCTCGGGTTACAGACGCTTCAGGTTACAGATGCTTCAGGTTAGATCCTGCTAACCCAGAAATAGTACCTCGGGTTAAGAAATTTGCTTCAGGTTGAGAACAGAAATTGTGCGGCAGCAGCAGCAGCAGCGGGAGGCCCCATTATCTAAAGTGGTACCTCAGGTTAAAAACGGTTTCAGGTTAAGAATGGACCTCCAAAATGAATTAAGTTCTTAACCCAAGGTACCACTGTATTGGACCATCTGCATGCAGAGCATCATGCACTTCCACAGAGCTATGGCCCTTCTACAGTTAAGCTTGTGGAGCCACCTTCAGATAGCAGGCTTTTTCCATTTCTAGGTTGTAGACAGCTGCACTATACATCCCATACCAGTTTGGCTCTGTAGCACACAACTAGGAAGGAGATGTGGGTGTTGTTTTTTTTCTGAGCCACTCTGGAGAAGATGACTATGAATAGCTTCTAGCTGTGCTGGCCAAATGGAACTTCCAGATGCTGGGAGTAAACAGGGGACCACTCCTTCCATACCCTGCTTGTGGGTATCCAGAATCCTCTGGCTGGCAAATGGAAGTAGAAACTTAATGTAGCATGGCTCTTGGTCCAGCAGTATAGTTCTTGCCATGGAAAGTGTGTTATTTCAGGCTGCATTGCCTGTGGGCTGATCTCTCGGCCAAATAGCCTGGAAAAACCCCTCTAATTCAAACTGTTGGAATCGGGAAGTGCTGAAATGACACACCTGATCTCCGAAACTAGAGCAGTGCAGCAGTGCCCCCTATCTATTTTGAAGCATCTCATCATTTCTAAGGAAGCCAAGCATAACGGATGTCAAAAACCTCTCTTCTTCCAACAGAGCTAAATGCAGACAGCTTAGTAGTTTGGAAGCTGCCTTATAGAGAAGTAGACAAACAATGCATTGAGCTTAATATTGTATTCTACACTGTCTGGCAGCAGCTCTCTGGAGTTTCAGAAGTATGCCAGGGGTTGAATTTGGGACCTTCTGCATTTAAAACATGTGCTGTACTGGAGACCTTTTGCAGACAAACCACCATAGATGTAGGCTTCACAGTGACTTTTTTCATTTTCTCTGCAGCTGTTTGGACCACACACCAGAGCTAAAACACTGGGTTGAAGCCATGAAGCTGGATCCGGCTGTCAAGGCTACAGTAACTGACGTTCAGACATACAAAGGCTTCCTGGAGCTCTATCTGAAGAACAGCCACGAGGCCTGCGACTACGGCCTCTGAAAATTAGTGGAGGGAAGCCTTTTCAATAGTTGGAAAAGGAAGATGGAGCTACTGCCGTCACATGCAGAGCTGGTACCTGCACTGCACTGTCCACTATTGGTTTGGTTTCTGTTTGATGTACAGTAGGGATATGGCTGTGCTGAAGTGACAGGTCACCTCAAAAAATAAGGCTTTCTTTTCCAAAAGGGTGATGTTCAGAATTTGCCTAACTTTGTTTGCCCAGCAAAGTTGTAACGTCTTTTTCCCTCAGGTAGGCATGTGTATTGGCTCTGCCGCTGTTCTGAAATAAACACACTTTTAAAAATACAGGCGTTTCCTGTTAATTTTCCTTGCTGCTCCACAGGAGAGGTTATGTCGCTGGAGATGTTAGCGTGCAAGTAAAATATAATGCTGTGCATGCTAGGCTGAGTTTTGCTGTGCCTTTGAAAAGTTCAGGGTGCACCCTAGGAAGCAAGCTGTGTTGCTGCTTTTATTTTAATTGTGGAAACAAAAAATTGATCATATAAAAAAATCCATACATTTCCCCCATACATAGGAAGCTGCTTATACAGTCAGACCACTGGTCCGTCAAGCTCAGAAGTCTACACAGATTGGCAATGACTTTCTAGATGGGTCTTTCCCAGCCCTGCCTGGAGATGTCAGGAATTGAACCTGGATCTTTTGGCATGCAAGGGATGTGCTCTACCACTGAGCGACAGCCCATCCTCTTTACTATTCAGATAACATGGCATAAGTATAGAATTTGGGCAAGCTGGCAACCTTATGCAAAGCAGCACTTGTACTTGCTAACTTAAATAGATGAGGGGTCTTGTATGAACAGCTTTACATCATGTAGGGATATTATTCAACCAGCCCTGAAGGCAGCCCTGTTTAGGGAAGCTTTGAATGTTTAACAGACCATTGTATTTTAATATTTTGTTGGAAGCTGCCCAGAGTGGCTGGGGAAACCCAGACAGATGGGCGGGGCAATAATAATAATAAGAAGAAGAAGAAGAAGAAGAAGTTGAAGTTACTTGTTACTGCCTTTCTATCTGGCAGAGGTACAGCTCTTGGCTATTTTTCAGTTGTTCTACATCTGACAATTTTATGTCCACACTCTGCCCCAGTTACTTGCAATTTTCCATTTGCATGTAAAACCAGCCCACCTGGGCTTGAATCCAATTATTGGGTGAAAAGAACAACTGCCAGTCATGTTAACAGAGCTTACCCTCTCTCTCCTCCTCTCCCCTGTGATCCAATCTGCTCTGGGGATTCTCCTGACCCTCTAGAGAAGATTTAGGGGCAGTGCAGTAGTTGTTCCACAAACACAATGGCTTAGATTCAACCTCTGTGCTGTACATTGCAGCTTGGTTCCATGGCTGGTTCTAGCTGCAAGTAGCCAACCAAAAAAGTGTAACAATGCACAATTCTCAAGGCTGTTAGAGCAACAGCAGTGGGTGCTGCATCAGAAAAGGATGATTATCCCAGAAGTCATGTCTTCATGGATAAATACCACATGTGGGCAGCTGCTGTTGTCTTAGAAGTTTTTGGCAGTTCCACAGGAAACAGTAAATAATTAGAACAAGCGGTATATACAGTACTACTTTGTCATTTACCAGTTAGTGTCAGCCATTATCCTGGGTCCTTTACAAGAGGCAAGGAATGGCAATGGTAGAAGATGAAATAAAAGATTTTTTGAATGATTGTATGTTGTGTGGACTCTGCTTAAATTGGAATCGGCATAAAACATGCCCAATTGCAGATTTACTTACTGAACAACGCACGTTCTCTTATTCTTGGGAAGATAGCTATAGCCGAAAGGATGCAAAGTAAGAAAATGAGCAATTTCCCCTTTTTCTTTGGTTACACAACGCCTTTGCCACTGGTGGATTTCCATTAATAATACATAAAGCATAAATCTTATTCAGGTCACCTTGAGGGTGAATGCATACATTACAGGCATACAATGGAGGCTGCTTGCCTTTTCTTTTTCTTTTTTAATGATGGAATGGAAATATCACTTAACTCTTCCTGAGGCATCCCCAAGCACCTTTCTGTCAGGTTGACAGCTGCCATTTGAAATGACTTTAAACTAGTCTTTGCAGGTGGCAGCTGTCCTGTGTATTCAGCGTCAAAATCCAGTGCAGGCCGTACTGGATTCCTGCAAAGAGAGTCTCTCATTTCTGCCATGAGTTCCTCCTTCAACGGCAACCTAGGCATATTCCAGAACATTCACAAGACTGGACATCCAGAAAGAAGCAAAGCCTATTAGCTGGTCTGAGTAGCATACTGCTACATACTGCTTTGTCAGAAAAGTCTGACTGCTTTCCATGAGGCTTACCAAGCAAGAATGCACTCAGTTGAAATCTTAGTATTACCCTTCTCCAAAATGTTTTTCCGCTCATGCAGAAGGTTTAGGAAGGTAAGTATAGTATGTATACTTCAAATTGTTTTAACCAGTCTGGTTTGCTTGCTGAGTAAGACATTTTTAATACCTTGCATTTTGTAGACTACATGTAAATGTATGTGTTTTTAAAGTCTTACTAAAGCATCAGTTTAATTAAACCCCTCACGAGTGCTTGATAACGACCTAGATAAGGATAGCAACTCTTGTGGAAACGCATAGCCTCAAAAAGTGTCATACTATAAACATTCAGATTTTGTGTTTCCTCAGAGGGCTTTGTTTCAAGACCAGCAAAACTGGAAATATTGCTGACTGAGAAAGAAGAGAGAGATTTTTCCACTTCAACCATGTAATTACTTAAAATAAAATAACTGAAGTCGCAATGGGTTGTTTAATAGGCCTATTAACTGGAGCCACTATTTTACAAGGAGTCAATTATATAGCACGTTGACAAGAATGGAAGAAACATTAAAAATTTAAAAGTGCAGAAGCTGCCTAGAAAAAGAACGCTACAAGGAGGAAGGTATTGCAGTGAGGTGTCTGACACCTTTTTATGGCTTCCCTGGACTTGTCATTTTTCAAAACCCATTTTCCAGACCTTTACTATTTTTTTAAAAAAAGGTAGAGAGGTTTTAACTGTTTCTTCCATCTTCCGCTTAAGTTTTTTACATTATATAAATGGTTTTTCTCAATCATTGATTTATGTCCTTATAGTGTGAGCCAAAAGGAGCACATTACACTTGGTTTGATATTTCAGCACTTCCACTAGGGACTGGAGTTGCTCAGCTTTCACTGTCCCTAAAGTCAGTTGGATAACAAATAAGCATTTGCACAGTCAGTGAAATAACCAGTGGGCTGATTTAAAAAGAAGTGTGTGGGCAGGGCTTTCCCCCCCCAGCCAGAACTTGTGTTCATGGTAAGTTCTGTCACCTCTTTTTCTAGAAAAATAGCACTGTGTGAGCAAGCTCTTTCCGGTAGGATGTGTAATTAGCTTACCTGCTGAAATGCACTTTTTTGGCCCATTATTATTATTATTATTATTATTATTATTATTATTATTAGCAGCCCCATCTGCACTACACATTTAAAACAGTGCCATTCCAAAGAATCATGGGAACTGTAGTTTGTCAAGGTAGTTGAGAGTTGTTAGGAGGCCCCTGTTCCCCTCATAGAGCTACAATTCCCCGAGTGGTTTAATGATCTTACCAGGATAATCTTGAGAATTGTAGCTCCATGAAAGGAACTGGCAGAAGACAAGAGTTTAATGAAAATACAGATGTCAGAAAGCTCTCTTTCCAGCTAGAATCATAAATGTGCATAAGAACTACATGTACATACTGGTAATGTATGCATCTATGGTTCCTTCCACCCAGAGACCCGGTTGCAAAGGCATTGGCTGGTCTATTAACAAAGCACAAATGCTATGTTGTTGTTTTCTGGGAGTGGGGCAGGGGCACAATTTGATCCCTATATTCTCCCTCCTAATAACTGATTAAATAGAGATTTGTGGTGGCAGGAACCATGTTCTCTGTGTGTCATTTGAGTGGACCTACACTGCTACATGGGCATGCAGGTAATGTACAGGAGAGCAGTGCTTTATTATGTAAGATGAAAATTCTGCCTATCATCACGTTTGGTTCTTTTATGAACCTATGTGGTGGTTGTACTTCTGTTTATCCAGCAGTCAAGTTCTCCATTCAGGAGACCATTCTTAAAACAAAAACAACACCCCCCCCCCCCCGCAGTACTGTTGGCATTTAACTATTAGAACACAGCGTGTTCCGTCTAAGAAGTAGCAGCGTAGCAATGCAGCTGGGCACTAGAGAGGAGTAGTAGCAGCAGCAGCAGCAGCAGCAGCAGCAGCAAAGTCTTACTTCCTAAGTGATAACTGCCATTTCCAAAGCCCCTGTCCAGAAAAAAAAAAACCTAGCACATGTTCAGAATCGCGGCAGATACAAATGCAAGGTGGAAAGCAGCAAAGGAAGAGCCAATGGCTCATCTAATCCAGCACCCTGTTTTCTCAGTGGCCAATCGGATGCCTGCGGAAAACCCACAAGCAGGCCTAAGGCAAAGAGCACTCTCGCCTCCTGTGGATCCCTGGTATTCAGAAGAATTGCTGTTTACAAATGTGGAGCCAGAGCCCAGCCACTATAACTAGTAGCACCTTTGCCTTTCAAAAGGATCCTTT
This sequence comes from Podarcis gaigeae, assembly GCF_964106915.1. Classification (NCBI taxonomy): domain Eukaryota; kingdom Metazoa; phylum Chordata; class Lepidosauria; order Squamata; family Lacertidae; genus Podarcis; species Podarcis gaigeae. The sequence goes on along the minus strand of NC_139681.1, from coordinate 55,913,737 downwards.
TTTTAAAAAAAACCCATACCTGAATTTTTGTCCTTTCCCCCACATTACACCAAACATATGGACACCAATCCAGGATGTCATCTTTGTAGAAGAACTTGAATTTCAGGAAATCTTAAAACATATGGTCATTCTTTCATTTTGTTGAGAACAGCAGTTTATTGCTGTGGTCTGCCTGTGACACTTAACATGTAAAAATAAACCAGAGTGTGTGCAATGCATCATAAACTCAGATCCCTGGCACCAAGGTAATGATCTGTTTAGGCCAGTGGTTAATCTAACAGTTCTGGAAAATATTCTTGCCAGTTAGGTCTGGTGCTATTGGAGAGAAATACAAAAAAGGAATTTTAGTGGTGTGTCAAGTCTTAAAAGTAATAGTAGCTGGAAATGTAGAAAAGGCATGCTCAAATACCCTGCATGATGCTTGCATCATTGGATAGCTTTTTGTGGGTATTCCCATTGGTTCATAGATATGAATATATTTCACTGGAGGTGGACAGAAATTCTAGATCCTCTCCAGGGGCTCAGGGTGTGAAAGTATGTAGTGGCTATAGTTGCAGGAAGCTCTACTGAACTGGTATTTCTGCAACCTATTTCTGCATTTGCTTAATAGTTTAGGACAAAATAAAAGAATTCCCTTCACAGTGGATGATTGATCATTTGTGAAGTACAGGGCTGACCATCTATCACCAATTTTCAAACTATGTTTTCTCTCCCACAAGGACTCCTTTTGCAGAGCTGTCACCATCTCCATCTTCACATAAACAAACCACACAGACTCTACCAAATCCCAAGGTCTGTAATGTCGATATAGGAATAAATTAGATACCTCCTTTGCTTAAACTATTTACAACAAACTTTATACACAACAGTTTAAACGTTAGAAGCTGCATAAATATCAGCCAACAACATTGGGAAGAAAATGAGAAAAGTATCTCCATTCTACCAATCTTTGGAGTTATGTGAGCATATAAAGCAGTTTGCTCCCAATGGGGGAGATCTGTTCATATTGTAATTCTCAGAGATTTGGCTACAGGGGTTCTTTATGTAGTGAGGTCACTCGTCCATTGGGAACATGCATAGCATATTCATTTATTAAAGCTGCTGTGTTCTTTAGCATCTCATGAAACGTGTCCATAGTCTTTCTGTAAGCGTCTCGTTGCAATACAAAGCGTCGGAAAAGGTTTAGAGGTTCTGCCTTTTGGAACTCTATGGGGATACCAAGTTCCTCTGGCAGGTGCCTGTTCCCAACGAAAAAGTGGTAAAGCCTCTTTTCCTGCAAGCTTTTCTCTAAAAATCTGAGCATGTCTTGCAGCCTGGCTCGCAGCTGTGTAGAAGCCCAGTCTGCACAAGGAAGCGTCTGTAGTAAATGTAGCATCACTGTTTTCAAGTGGTAGTTTGTAAGGCTGCTTGCACCTGTTAGACTGCACTGCTTTCCATGAAGGAAGGACAGAATCTGGAGGGAGCTGAGGTGGCAGGAGTTGGCAGGCAGAGTTTTGGAAATAAACTGGATGTATCTCTTCTCATATACTGCAAACGTGAGAAGCCAGTGAATGCTGGAAGAGGGGCCCTCTGCCAGGCTATTGCATGGGAAATGGGAGATGAAATATACATCAGAATCAGCATATTGTACCACCGGGGTGAGGTTGAAAGTAATGGTCTTTCCAGATCGAAACTTGATTTTTAGAGCCCCAGGCGCATCCAGGAGATTGAAAGTGAGGTTGAACTCGTACTTGTGTGAAATTTTGTTCCATGCCTTAGTAAGCGCAAGCTGGAACCATGTCATAACCTGGTCAGAATCAAGGTATCGAGTGTCCTTGTAACAAAGGAGGTCCTCCATATGTTGGTTCTGCCTAGCTTGGTTCATTTTGCTGTGAAGAAGACACAGCAGGTCTTCCCCGAGTTTAGTCTTGTCGCAGATACATCCTGTTGAGTTCTCATCCGCCCGCAAGATCTTTATCATCCCATAACCCTGTTTGTCTGGGGAGACGGTTTCTTCCGAACACCAGCTTTCTAACTGGAAACAATATGGCTCCGGAGGAGTAAAAGGGACAATGAAGTCACAAGCTAAGGGCTTGTGAGCTCTCCAGTTCTCATACATGCTCCCCACTCCTATGGATTCTTCCACTTCCATGTCTGCATCTCGGTTACACACACTTCTCAGGGCTTCCAGCAAGTCATCTGCAAAACCTTCCACAAGCTCTCGGTTTCTGGCGATATCATCCGTCACAACCTGGAGGCATTTTTCATAGAAGTTGGCCAATGTGGCATTGTCTGGCAGGACGACTCCCTTGAGCGCTTTCCCAAGGACACTAATTTCATCCTCCTCATTGGCATAATTCTGCCAAGTCCCTTCCTTGTAGTCCTGCCGCCAGAACTCAATCAGAAGGAAAACCACCATGGACAAAGCAGTCCAGAAATTCCAAGAGAGGGGATTATGACTGTATTGCTCCTCTGTCTCTGCAGCCTTCACTGAAGGCTCTGTTAAGGTCTCCTGCATGGCAATCTCCTGCTCCAGTTTAAGCTGCTCCAGCCTCAGGTTCTCCTCCCGCTCTTTCATCTTCTGGATGACTTCCTGTGTGTTTTCAAGAACAGTGACATTTTCCTTTGGAAAGAGGAGCGGATGGTTGACAATAGCTGTGATAACCACCAGGCACACCCGGAAGATTCCTGCTGGCATGGCAAAAACTTTCCTGTGAGGAAGAGGTAGAGGAAACAGTCAGTTGTGTTTAGATCTGCACATGCACACAAGGAAATCAGATGAATTCTCGGCTTAGTGGATAAAAACAAACAAACAGGAACACAAGAAATATCTGCGAACTTTCAGATACAGGGTTGTATTCAATGTGGTGATATTGCTAAGATTCCGTCTGTGCAAATATTTCTTCCCTGCCCGCCCCCTAACTCTGTGCTGGGGTTTCCTCCAACCCTCTGGAGCAGATTTGGGGATGGTGGTGGTGGTGGGGAATCTCAATTGATGTGGCACTAATCCTTATTTATGTCACAATATTTATTTACTGCTTGATTGTAATAAAATCTCAAAGCACAAAACATTACTTGAATACTTCCCATAGAAAGTAGTTATATTTTCCTAAGAAGATATTGTTAAGGGCCAGTATACAGCAAGGCTGTGTTTTCAGGAGTATGTGGCAAAGAGAGAAATGAAATTGATTTCTTATTAGTGAAGGGTGGGTGTGTAACACATCTAATTACTTTATTATGAACACTTGTTTTGCCTGAATAATCTGTGTTCCCTTATGCACATGGCCTGTGGATCATGCCTCTAGAGCAGGCACCCCCAAACTCGGCCCTCCAGATATTTTTGGGACTACAATTCCCATCACCCCTGACCACTGGTCCTGTTAGCTAGGGATCATGGGAGTTGTAGTCCCAAAACATCTGGAGGGCTGAGTTTGGGGATGCCTGCTCTAGAGTGCTGTGGTCCATAGGATGCTCTGTTCCTTGGTCAGACACTATCAGAAGCTGTCCCTGCAGCCAACATCATGGCGCCATAGTGATTCCTGGGATGCCATAAAAGCCCTCGCTACTGCCGTTGCAGGCTTCTATTTGAGAAAGAGTTCTGTTCATGGTGTAGCACATATCACGTCATCACTGTATGGCAATAGCACGGAGCTCATGGTGTGTGGGAGAGGGGATCTAAAGACCCAGCTCCATGGCAGGTATAGAAATTAGTCATGTGATGGAAGGAGTCACAGGTAAGTGGTGGCTGCCACATGCAGCCCACCCCAAATATACATCCTGCATAATGTGAACAGTGAGAGGAAGCAGATAATAATTCTGAATCCAAAAGGACTCCATTTAATATTTCCACAGTGCTGATGTGCACCCATCCTGTTCCCACAGTTGCCAGTAACCTATAATTATTCCCCTCTAGCCTGTAAATGAATGTGATTCAAAGATTTGCCCCTCTGCAGTAACCGAGCACACCAGCTTAACTAATAAGAACAATCCATGCCATGTCTACTCAGTAAGTCCTCCTGAATTCAATGTGGCCTACAGGTAAATGGGGTTAGGATCACAGCCTTTATCTTTTAGATGAAGTCTCTTTTGTTTTGCAAATTGATTTCCCATCTTGTTGTTGTTGTTGTTTAGTCATGTCCGACTCTTCGTGACCCCATGGACCAGAGCACGCCAGGCACTCCTGTCTTCCACTGCCTCCCGCAGTTTCCCATCTAGGTGTCCTTATATGTTTAGCAGCCTGTGCACATCCCAAAGAAAGTGAGACAAGGGTTTTGCACTTAAGGGAGACAGGTGCAAAAAAATAATGAAGAATGTAGATGTAGATGCAAACACAGATAAAAACATGAGGAAAAATGTAACAAGAAAGGAGAGAGGATCAGGAAAGATTGTTGTTGCACTGTTGACATCACTGCAGGAACCCTTCTTCGCATACCCTTCTAAAGCGGTGTTTCTCAGCCTTGGGGCCCCAAATGTTGTTGGACTACAACTCCCATCATCCATGACCACTGGTCCTGCTAGCTATGGATGATGGGAGTTGTAGTCCAAAAACAGCTGGGGACCCAAGGTTGAGAAAGGCCTAAACCAGTCTTCCCCAACCTGGTGCCTATCCTACCTTATAAAGCAATCAATATACAAGGAACTTTTTGCTACTTTAGCAATAAAGATCAGAATTCCCACAACAGAGCACATCACAATCATGAGGAAAGAGAACATGGATGCTGTCCAGAGATTTTTAAGAGGATGGGTGTGAGAAGCCAGGTAAGGAGCCCCTCTGTCCAGTGACACATTTTCATCACTAGGTAGCATCAACTGGCTTGGTTTCACTGCGGGGCTAAGGCATAGCCACCCCTTTGTAATTCTAAGATTGGATCTTTCACTACCTTACCAGCTGCCACCTTGCCCTCAATCCTGGCAGTTAGTTACCATAGCAACCAGATTGGGTATGGCCGTAAAGCAAGGCCTTTCTTTATTTACAAGTGAACCACATACATATGACAGAGGAGTAAAAACCTTCCCAACTATAGGCAACCGTTGAAGCACCACATTCAATTTTGTCAGTTGAAAACATATCAATCTCATTGACAACATCATCAACAACACTTCATTAATCGGGGCTTTTATAAAATTTAAACCGTTTGTCCATCTATTTAACATGGGAGTTGACCCTACTGCGGTTGAGTATGAATTAGATTGGTGGTAGTGGGGTGGTTAAAAAGTATTACTGGAAGATGGATCAATAGTTTATTGCTGTTTCTCCCCAAGATGCTGGAGTCCGTATAGGTGATGCAGTGTAATGCACTCCAGATTAAAAATAGGGTAGAGTGACCTTTTCAAAAGCAGAACGATCCATCTACTCTTACACAGCACAAGAGAATACATGAGATAAATGCTGCCCTTCCTATCTGTCTTGTCTACAGGCTGAGAAGAACAGTACTAGCTCAATCCCCATTGTAGCAACAATACAAGTGTTATCGGACAGACGGAAGGACAATAGATTACAACCATTTGAACACATAGGATCTTGACTTCTTTGTCAAAACTCACAATTAGCCAAACTGGATGTGCAAAGTAAGGGCAGGCGTATGAGTCCCTTGGCTCAACCTCATCTTAGCAAACATTTTAGAGTTGCTCCAGTCTTGCTGAGTAGATAAGGACAGCGAACCATCTATCTTCTTGTTTCTTTGCTTTCAATGATAGTATTAAAAAGAACACCCCTAGATCCATCACCAGAGCACAGAGATATCAGCACAAATCCTGCAACTGATTTGAGAAGAGCAAAGTGAAATGGTATTATTTCTTCCTGTCTCACCCTTTCCTAGGTGACATCCTCACATCCTTGTTACAAGTGCAGCACAATTAATTTTTATCAGGTTGGATCTGCAGCAGCAGACGTTCACATGGCCGTCATTTGCACATTATTAGAAAATTGTCATTTTCTCCAGCACACCACTCTCCAAAGGGAAAGCTAAACCTCATCAAACACAGATGCTTTAAAAGCAAGAACACAACCACAAAAACCACACAAAAATCTGCCAGATTTTTTAATTAAGTGCTGCTGGTGGACAACACCCTGCACAGTGTGGAATTTAATCCACCACCCTTGATTGGTGATAGCCCTGGAGGGGGTAGATAAACCTGTTTCTGCAGTCCCTGACAGAGAAAAACCAGATTTACTAGCTACAAGACTGAATTCTGTTTGGTGAATCAAACTGCAAAGATCTAGTCACTAGCGTATGACTTGATGCCTATTGAAAAAGAAGTATTCAGGCCTCTGCCTCGAGGATCTTGCAGCTTTTGATAATGATGGGGAAGAGTGATGAGAGTGCAGGAAGGGTAATGAGAAATTGATCCAATGCAATTGCAGGTGTTTTAGACTTCATTATGGTGGTAGTGGGAATGAATTAAGGGGCCATGCTAAACTTTTCATGGAAGAGGTGGGCTTTGAGGAGAGATCTGAAGGAAGGGCACCATGCAGATGGTCTGAGAGGAGGTTGCCAAAAAGGTGGCTTGAAAAAGTAGGCAACTTTGGAGTGGCTCAAAGTCGGGTAGTGGCCCAGGGTTTTTATATGCCCCAACGCCAAGCATTTAGGAACACTGGAAACACAAGGCGCTTCCTTCAGTTTCAAGAGAACGCTGTGCAAGTTCTATTACGTACAATGAAATTTCATGAAAGTACAACTTAAAGCCACTCCAGAAGAAGATACTGGGAGCACACTGAATCATTTGCCCAACCACATGCACAGTACAGCTATCTGAAAGGAAACATATGGAGATCTGCACAGATCCTCTTAATGTATCCCCAATTATTATTACAGTATAATTATAAGATTATTGTATAATCTTAGAAGGAGCATGACTGTGACTGTCATGAAGGGACCCTGAACATCTGGATTTGCCGCTACACTACGGGTGGAAGAGTTGGAAGGAGTGACAATCAGTGGGAAAGGGCTTATTGAGAGACAAGGGCAGAAAGATCAGGTGGGGGAAGCTGGCACAAGATCATGAAAATGAGGACAAACAGTTTGTGTGAATTCCAAGAGGGGCTTAGAAACCAGCATAGGGGTGTTGCAAGGGGTATACGGTGTGAGAAGCAAAGGGTTATTGAGCACATAGAACCAGGTCTGCTCCAATATATTTTGTTGCCTGAAGCCAGAAAAAAAAATCCTCCTCTGCTAAGACAAACACTTTAGAATGAGGGTAGCCAACCTGGTGCCCTCCAGTTGTTTTGGACTTCATCTCTAATCAGCCTCCAGTCAGCATAGCTAACGTCCATGGATGATGGGCGTTGTAGTCCAAAACATCTGGAGGACTTTGGGTTAGCTACCTCCCCTTTCAAGTCTTGATGCACCATTCAAACACCAAATACCTTCCTTCATATATTTCCTCACTATACCCTGCTGCATAGCAGAAGCAGCCCTGCAAAGAACATATTTCCTACAAGGAACAGCCAAGAGTATTAGGGCTGCTTTGTTTAGAAGAGGCAATGGGGGAGGACCATGAATGGTCTAAAAAAAGTGTTATCTTAAACTCTTAGGTAATACTTCAATTAGAAGGCATCCATATAAAATTAAATATATCCTATTTAACTAAAAAAAAAAAGAGAGAGGAGGAAATACTTATTTTCCAAACCCAAATCCCACCGAGGTTGTTTAAAAATAAGCTACAAGGTGCCTTCATCCGTTTGCAAGAGATCTTCAGGAAGTGCCACAGAGTTCCTTTTTTGGCTCTGTATTTTTAGAGAACAGCTTGTATGTTTTGAGATTCAAATATAGCATGGCGGGTTGCCAGCGACGGGGCTTTGGTCTTGAAACACTAACTAAAGGCGCCTCTGACATGGAAGTGAGCAGGGAAGACGCTTGACAGCAACAAGATAACAGGCGGGCGCTCATTAGGGGCATGCCCCAGTCCCTTACCTGATCAAATGGGCATGGCTTCTTCTACAGTCAACTGGAGGCCACAGTTCATAAACAAAAGGGTGATTTAAAATTGCTTCAGCAGGGCATAATACAGAGACAGAAGGGGGAGGGGGAAACCAACAAGCAGATTTTATATGAAGTATGTGTGCATGACATCTATTTCTATGTATAAATGCTACATGGAAAACAAGCAACACCACCAACATGCTCCTTTCAAAGCAAGGGTGTGCAATCTAACAAGTTTTCTGGGAACCGGTGGGAAGAGATGCCACAAGCCAAGATCATAGCAAGACCTGCATGCCTTGAAGGTTTTTCCTTAAGAGACCTGACATTTTGGTGAGAAGCAAGCTATGTTGGTTGATCTTAGTGCTCCAGCAGCATTCACCTTGGGGCTGAAAGGTGTGGCCGCGCTTCTTGCGTATGAGAGATTAGATGCATAACAACCATAATCCCGGCCCTGACAAACACACAAAGCTTTTATTAATATTTATACATGCTTTCCCACCCTACCTGTGCACACCAGTTGGTTAGCAACATCAGATGGAACAAGGGCGTCACCAACACCACTTTGCATGTCTACTTCAATGGGTAGTGTAGAGGGAAGAAAGAAAAAAGAGCAGAGCAGCTCTGACATAAACCCTTCAGGGGGTGTTTACCTGGCTTCTGTTACCAAGTGATTAAGCTGCTTCGCTTTCATTGTGTTGCCAATTATGAAAGAGGAAAATGGCTTCTGGACTTGTTTGAGCCCATAAAGATAGAAGCCAAGGTTCCCCAACTTCCCATCTCCCATATTTTCATTACCCCCACAAAGTTAGTAAAAAAAATATTAAAATGTATTTTTATTAAAGATTTCTTGGTTTACAAAAGTATGTGGAATGTCTCTTTTTTCAAATTACATTTTCTACAGATCAGTTTCATTTGTTGAGACATTAGTGTTACATTAGGAAGAAAAGGTGGAAAGAGGTGGAGGGGTGTGTGTGGCTAACCGGATCCAAAACAACCACCCACCCCACCACAACCAATCACAAATGAACAACCACACCCCAGGCCAACGCCCAACCTCTCTCAACACCAAAGCAACACAAGCGAATAGCAAAGAGAACCTGCAGAAGCGACGCTGACACAAAACCCCTCACGTACATTAAGTAAAATAGAAACATCGCCACCCGACCTCACCTACAAAGTTAGTGATGAACTCAATAGAGGCAACTCACTTTGGGAGGGGCAAGATTTGCAGGAAACTCAAACATAGGGATAAGCTCCTCGAAAGAGGTTCTGAACACTCTTCTGTTTAGCACCAAAAATGCTATTTCCTTCTGTGACATTTCAATGCAGCAGATTCTTGTAGGAATGTGGCTCTGGTTGGGATGCTAAACAGGGTGAACATTTATTTAATTTTTATTTTATTTATGAGAAACTGCAGACACTTCTGATCTGTGGACACTTTGGAGGTGAGGAGAAGGAGAAGGCTCTTGCATGAAGCGTTAAATTATGGTTTAGCGTTACAAAGCATGTTCTCACTGAAAGAGAGCACGGCTTGCGGATGGGGCTAACAGAACACCCCATAGTTGCCAGGCAGGATAGATTCAAGAGCCTTGAATCAGATTGGAGGTTGGAGTTGCTGGGGTAAATATGATGTTGCCAATTTAGGTGTGGGACCTGAGGCTATTTAAGTAAGGTCCACTGCTCTTTCCTTTCTCTTTCGCTGTGGACACCGGATCACATGGAGCACTGGGACTGTCTGGAGGACAGTGATTCAATCTTCTCATTGTCTGGTTACATTTATTTATTTCCCCCTTCTTTTAATCCTCTTTAGTCCCTTAAATAATTTAATTCCCCCCTTTTCCTGTTCGATTTCCCACCCCACCCCTTACCCTGCCCTGTGGGAAGATTCTCCCTGTATCTGTGGCTTGCCTTTCCCAATAGGGAGAGGGCCCCTGGTAGGGGCTTTCTTTCGCAAAAAGGTTTCCCCCATTTCTCCTGTTGTAAATTGTGAGGCTAGTCAGGGCTGTTCCCAGCTTAGCTGGAATCATTTTCGTTTATAGCACCCCCGAAGATTGGCTTTATTTGAGTGTGTGCAGCGCTGTTGGCCAAATATTAATCTAGCCTTGAGCGGGAGCACTATTTTGAGTTCTTTTAATATTGCTATGAGACTAAGATTCTCAAGAGCAGAGGCAGGGAGGCCTATTTGGCCTGCACATAACTTCCAAGCCTTGTCTGCTACAGGTAGCAGTTAACTGTTAAGTCTCTGACCTCTCTTAAGAATGTATCTTCTTGCAGGCTCAGTTGCTGCTAATGTATATCTGAGGCAGACAGGGCGACAGAGGCTCTCTGTGCCTCCAATGACTATGAGCACTCTGTATATGCTCTTGAACTATGCTGTTTCTGAACAAGTTTATTTTTGTTAAGTTTGTTTTGCCCTGATAGTGGCGACTGCCATTTTAGAGACGAGCCATTGTGGCTTAGTGGCTAAAGTGTAGGACTAGGACCTGGGAGACAGGGTTCATATCCCCCTCTTAGCCATTGTTATCACAAAACAAAACAAACTGCTCCTTTTGGGCTATTCTGTAGTTCGGCCCGTTTGTGGTAAAAGAACTTTGGGTTTCTTGAAGGGGTGCTTCCCTCTAAAAGGGCAAGCAGGGGTACCTGGACAGGCTGTGGGCTACCTCAACTCTGCTATTTCACTGGAGACATTTATACCTGGCCTAGCAGGTGATCCTAGGGCTTTGCCCTAGAATTCGATGGCCTGGAAGCGTTTCCGGCCTGAATAGTGTGGTCCATGAAGCATTGGTTTCACTGGTTCCTTACATGGTTTAGTTTTTGCAGATTATGACAGGGTTTTGCAGATGCTTCCAGAGCTTGCCTCTCCTGCAGGGGATGACTTGTGGACGCCCCAGGTGCCTTCCATAAGGAAGCATCTTTGGAGGCTGCAATCCAGGAGGAGGGCAAAGAGGAGCAGGGATGATAATTCAGACATCACCTTGGACCTCTACAGGGGTCAGGGTGCGGCTGTCCTGCGTCTTTAGGGATCATCCTGGATAGCTCAGCTGGTCAGTGCATAGTGCCGGTAATGCCTAGGTTGCAGGATTGGTCCCTATATGGGACAGCTCCATGCTCCCCCATTGCTCTACCTGGACACTTAGGTCCAGTGTTGAGGGACTTTTGGTGGTTCCCTCACTGCGAGGGACACTTCTGATCTGTGGACACTTTGGAGGTGAGGAGAAGGAGAAGGCTCTTGCATGAAGCGTTAAATTATGGTTTAGCGTTACAAATGAATCAGGCCAATCTGTCTTGACAAACTGTAGCTCACACACATTTTAAAACCTCGTTAAAGGAATGGCTATACAAGGAGAGTAAAACTTCATAGATAGGCAGTTGTTTCAATTACACCTGCTGTCTCTTCAAAGCTCTTGCTATAATAATGGATCATCTATGAATTCTAGTGATACCCGCTATCATGAGACAGCTTATGTGATATGATGAAAGTTTTAAAAGATTAGGAAACTCCACCTTAGAAAGATGATCAGCAAGGAAGATTGTTACACATAAGAGAGTAAAGTGTGCAGAGGTTACAGCAAAGCAATTTATATTTTTGTGGTCTCTAAGCATGCCTGCAACAATGGCATTCACCCTTGGTGGTGTTCAAATGCTGAGTTTAAAATTATTCAGCTAATGCCGTATGGTCTAATACAAGGTTTTACTTTAAAATCAAAGCAAAATGCCTGTGCGTACTACCAAAGGTTAACTATTTAGCTGATTCTGCCTTGATGAGGGATTTGTGATAAGATTTTATCCCTGTATTAACTGATAACAGGGCGGGGGTGAAATGGGGAGGTCGTTTCATCACGGAAGCATAAACGCTTGTGCTGAGAGAACAATCTCCTTAGAACGATATTGAATTCCACCCACATCTTTTTAAAAGCAGCAAATATTGCCTCAGCATTTCCTTGTACTCTCCTTTGTGTTTCTAACATATCCTGATTCTTAGTTTCTCTGGCCATGTTTTCTAGGGACTCAGCTATAGAGTGGCAAATAAAACGTTTTAGGTGTGTTGTAAAGTGCAATATACAAATGTGACACTAGATGGAGATAGTGAGCTATGGCAAATTCAATATATTTTCCAAAACGTTTTTTAAAAAAGCATTTTCACAGCGTTTTTGGTATTCCACCAAGATTGTATGCTATCTAGGATTGCCACTGCCACAGCATACATAGTGTTCCTTTGTCTTTAACAGCAGGCACTATGCAGAAATAAAGAAAAGGAAGCTTTTCGTATCACATTGTCTCTATGGCCAGGAACATCTTTGCCAATTTCATATCTGATGTCAGCAACGGTGCCAGCGGGATTTTCAAAAATTAATTTCTACGGAGTATCTGATCTCAGAAGAGTCCACCACAGGAAGGTCCATCCTGGTTGCTTAGGAGAAAGGAAAAGCAAAATATGGAGATTCCAAAGAGTAGAAAAGAAGACAGAAGCAGGAAAACTGCACTCAAGAGGAGTGGATAGCAACACCAGGGGTTCCTATCACCTGCTGTCTAAACAACTAATCAATCACAATACTGCCTTTATTTATTGGTTAAAAACACTAAAAGGCAGGAATAGCTAGACTGGCTCATCTCACAGAAATTTCTTAGAAGGAGAGCTGCACATTTGACTTCAAAAGGAGTCTGGGGATCCTGTTGATTATGGGCCCAGTGCATCAGTACTTTCTCTACCAGCCTTTTGGGTATCAGACTAGACCTGGGGATGAAGCAGAAGAAAAATGTGAATTGCCCATTTCTGCCTCCCACTATGAACACTCTTTCTGATGGGTCCTGTGCTACTTATGCCAAAAATGGCAATAATGAGGTGATTGCCCTTCCCCATCAATGTGGCTTTTTAAGCTACCAATTAGGAATAGGTACACAGCAGATCGGACATCTCCAGATAGCTTTGTGGAGATTCAAAAGAAAACTTTCGTTTTGCCAAAATGCTGCCACTGATCACAAATACTAGGAACATCCAGCTTTTGCCAGAGCAGTCAGTCACATAGCCAGCCAGCACTGGCCACTCTTTCCAGCATACATGCTGATATCTTTTGGAAAGGACCTCCCTTTCAATTATTACGGGTAAATAATTTTCATGGAAATCCTGACGTTTTTCCTGTGTGATGTTCAAAGTGGCTCCTCCTTTACCAGAGCACAAATGGAGACAGGGTCAAGTATTTGTTCTTTCAGAAAACAATAGGAGTGACATATTGTTTAACAGCCTAAGAACATTTCCTGTACAAAGCAAACAGAAGCAGTGTAGTATTCCTGAAGCAAGGATGATCCACTTTTTCTCCTGAAAAAAATAGTTGAACAAAATTGCACAACCAAAGTTATTCTCGACCAGTTTTATCTGAAACCTAGCATCTTGTTCTAAATTGTCTTTAAAAGTATGCTGTACTGAAGAAGATCTTAGCACCCAGCCAAATCTAATTCAGCACTTCTCGGTCGTGAGGTTTTACAAGGCACAACTACATGCGTCAAAAATGACATTCTGCTTTTTTCATTTATTGCTTGAGGACTGTGCTACAATATTATGAAAGTTGCTCTGGTTTCAACGAGAAGCTTAAAAGCAGCATCAGCAGCAGTTCATTTGATCACATTGCCTCATGACAATTGCTTTTAGGGACTCCCTAAAATAACAATGCCTATGAAAAGGGGCCATACGCAATAACAATCCTAGTCAATACAAGCACTACACATAGTTTTTGACATTTCTTCCTTCCATTGGCCAGATGTGTTCCTATCAGCAAGGGAACAATATGTAAGACCCAGGACCAGCAGATCCCACAAGATTCTCATACAGCAATTTTTTTGGTAGTATTTCAATAGGACTAAAAATCCCTATATATCCAACAGGAACACTGGGCTGGGTAGCTTCTGCACACAAAAAATGTACTGGGTTATTATCGTAAAATTATTGCCAGACTTTAAGTGTTTTTTCTCTTGGTCAATAAGGCAAATACTTTTATTCAAATCAGCTGCTTCTGGAACCAATCCAGTTGCTCTACTGAAATACTTGCCCAGTTACCTATTTGTCACATTTTTTGAAGGCAGAGAGGCAGTCCTATCCCATTCGTTTTATGGACTGAAACAAAGATAGGGCTGAATGGGTACCCCTGTATACCTGGATGTCCTGTTTCCAGCAGTAACTATGGTTTCCTTTATACAACCACTTGCCATTCTCCTTTCTCCTACCAGCATTTATATCTATCATCTATCTATATCTATATCTATATCTATATCTATATCTATCTATCTATCATCTATCTATCATTCATCTATCTATCATCTCCCAACTTTCTTTCTTTCATCATGGAACTCAAGGCTGGACAGGTGGGTTTCCAGGGCAGTCCACCATCTAGGAATTGACCAGCCAGATCCAGACCTAATTTGCTTCAGCAAAGTAGCTGCATCATGTGCCCTCGGATCATGCCTTGGAACAGGAAGTTGTCAAAACAAAAGGAGGAAGTGGAGAAAACTTGGCAGAAAGCGGTGAGAATTCATGGTGACAAAATGCACTCCTGGACCAAAAGCTTCCCCACTTGGACACTTGCCAATTACTAAGAAAGGAACAAGAATTAGATCTAGGTATAAAAGTAAACAAGAGCTCAAATGTTTCCTCATCCCTCAGACAACTTAAGAGAAGTCTTGTTTGTACCACTAAGGATATGCAGTCATTTACAGGCTGCGTGGTCAGAACATGGGCATTTACAGCAGCTTACAACATCTATCTCAAATCACAGATAAAAAGGGCTGAACATTCAGGCATCTCTGTTCAATAGCAGCTCCAAAGCCAACAACATAACTGCTACAGACAGGGTTGCCATACGTCCAAACATACCCAGAATACTGTGGTCGAAGGCACCCCCAAAAAAACCTTGTGTGTCCAGATTTTCACTTTTTGAAACAAGGTAACCCTAAAATGATCCCTTTCAATTTCTCAGACGATGAAAAAGATTTAACGCCAGGAATTCAATGGTTGATTAGGAATGTTAAGGAAAATCCCATGATGTAAAGATACTCAACAGCCCAGCTCACCTTGGAATTTTCCTTAACAGGAAAATCTAGTACGAAAAGGGCATTACAATTAATTCAAGACTTTGGTCGGGTGGCGGGTTTCAAATTAAACAAGCAAAAAACTAAGGTATTGGAGAAAAATTTGACAGTTTCAGAGTCAGAAAGGTTTCAGAAGGAGACAGAGTTAAACGTGGTTTAAAAAGTAAAATATCTAGGGGTGAACATAACAGTAAAAAATCTGAGTTTATTTAAGGATAACTATGAAAAGTGCTGGTCAGAAATTAAGAGAGATTTAGAAAGTTGGTCAAGATTGAAACTTTCCTTGATGGGTCAAATTGTTGCTATAAAAATGAATGTATTGCCAAGAATGCTGTTTCTATTTCAGACTTTACAGATTGTGGATAAAATGGAGTGTTTCAGGAAGTGGCAAAGAGACATTTCTAAATTTGTTTGGCAGGGCAAAAAGCCCAGAATTAAGTTTAAAATATTAACTGATGCTAAAGAAAGAGGGGGGTTTGCCCTGCCAGACTTAAGGTTGTATTATGAATCAGCAGCTTTCTGCTGGCTGAAAGATTGGCTGCTCCTTGAAAACACTGATGTGTTAGATTTGGAAGGATTTAACAATGCTTTTGGATGGCATGCATATCTGTGGTATGACAAGGTTAAGATTCACAAGAATTTCAAGAATCATATTGTAAGGAAAGCAGTGTTTAATGTCTGGACAAAATATAAAGACTTATTAGAAAATAAGACCCCAAGGTGGTTATCACCTATAGAAGCTAAAGCTGTGAAAAGACCCAATATGGAGGTCAAATGGCCGAAATACTGGGAGATATTAGAAAGAGATGGAGACAATTGGAGATTGCAGAGTTTGGAGAAACTAAAAGATAAAGTGCGAGATTGGCTACATTACGCTCAGATTAAAGAGGCTTTTAAATTGGATAAAAAGTTAGGATTCCAGGTGGAAAAATCGAAACTGGAAACAGAACTGTTAGAACCTAAGACTAAGGTACTTTCAAGAATGTATAACTTGTTGCTGAGGTGGAATACACAGGATGAAACGGTTAAATCAGCTATGATAAAATGGGCACAGGACATTGGGTATAATATCATGTTTGCTGACTGGGAAAAGTTATGGACCACCGGTATGAAGTTTACGGCATGTAATGCCTTGAAAGAAAACATTATGAAAATGATATATAGGTGGTACATGACCCCAGTCAAGCTAGCAAAAATATATCACCTGTCAGATAATAAGTGTTGGAAATGTAAGGAAACTGAAGGAACGTTCTTTCACCTCTGGTGGACTTGCCCCAGGGTTAAGGCCTTCTGGGAAATGATATATAACGAGCTGAAAAAGGTATTTAAGTATACCTTCCCTAAGAAACCAGAGGCCTTCCTTTTGGGCATTGTTGGCCAGAGGGTGTTAAAGAATGATCGAACATTTTTCATGTATGCGACAACAGCAGCAAGGATACTTGTCGCTAAATATTGGAAAACTCAAGATTTGCCCACGCTGGAAGAATGGCAGATGCAACTGATGGACTACATGGAGCTAGCAGAAATGACTGGCAGAATCCGAGACCTGGGAGAGGAAGCAGTGGAAGAGGACTGGAAGAAATTCAAGGACTACCTACAAAAACACTGTAAATTATATGAGTGCTAAGAAGGATGAGGGATTTGAAAATAACAGGGCACCATAAAAATTGGGTGAAAAGACTGTGAAAATGAGTGAATTTTGTGAGAAAAATAAATTTTGAATAAATATGATGGTAAGATTAGATATTTAAGACCTAGATAAAAATATTCAAAGTTAGGGACAAAACATCAGAAAAGTGTACAATAAGAATGGAAATAAGGTGATAAATTGCTGGTTAAAGTTTTATAAATTGGGAAAGTAGGAGCGAGAGACGTGAGGAAGTCCAAAAAATGAAGAAAAGTTGGTTAATGTACGATGCTAAATTTTATGTTTGTTTTTCTTTTTCCGTTTCTTTTTTGCTATGCTGTCTTCTCTATTGCTATAAAAAGAACTCTTAATAAAAATTTCTTTAAAAAAAAAAAAAGGAATTTTCCTTAACAGGAATAAACCATGCCCATAAGAAACTCTAAAGCTATAAAGTGTAATATTGTTTAAAGTGTGAAAAGACTAGCAGGCTGCATGACCATACCTTAATAACCTCGTTTTCAACCATTTACAGCTGATTTGCTCAATTGTGTTGCTTCTAGTTTTATTTTACTTGGTCACTGGACAGTGTCAGAAGACACTGCTTTAAGCCTTTTAAAAGGTACTCCTTCTCTAGTTCGTTTGATTTATAAAAGAATAAACTAAAGCTATAGATTTTGAAGGTGAGGAAAGTTACACCAGCAATGAGACAGAATGTTTAGAAATGCATCAGAATGTCACCAGATTTCCCTTTTTATGTCAAAACCCTTGAAGGGACCCAAAGCATACTCCAGACACTGACCTCTACAATTTAAATTGTCAAGGGTCTTGCCATAAATGAAAGACAGACGCCTACAAGTGACTGCAATGATGGGGAAGAGTTTGGGAAATAGTTCACGTGAAATCAACAGTTCACATCTGATGGACATTTGCTTTTCCTTTCCTGTTTGTAAGAGATGAAGAAAGTGAAAGCCCCTTAGGAACAATGAATTTGCCAGTAGTAAAGATGCTAAAATAAAACATGTACAGTGGTACCTCTGGTTAAGTACTTAATTCGTTCCAGAGGTCCGTTCTTAACCTGAAACTGTTCTTAACCTGATGCACCACTTTAGCTAATGGGGCCTCCTACTGCTGCCGCGCCGCTGGAGCACGATTTCTGTTCTCATCCTGAAGCAAAGTTCTTAACCTGAAGCACTATTTCTGGGTTAGCAGAGTCTGTATCCTGAAGTGTATGTAACCTGAAGCGTATGTAACCCAAGGTACCACTGTACTGTTAACACCACATGCAGTTTCCAGAAGGAGAGCTGAGTTTCTGCATCACATACATTTAAACAGAAGCAGAGAATAAAGAGTACAAGAACAGACAGGTGTGGTGACTCACCAAAGCATTTCACCCACTTTCATCGCAAAGTGAAGAATGCCAATATAACTTTCTTGCTTTCTTTCTATAAAGATTTATATACCGCTGCATCATGAAAATATATCACAGCAGTCCACAATAAAAAAACATAAAACCAAACAATTCCCTAATAAAAAGTTTAAAAGAAGTAAGAAATTATGGGAGCTGCAGTGCAACAACTGAAGAGGCATTGTGCAGAGGTGCACCTTGGATGCTCCGATATTACCAGAAACTTTAGATCTTATAATTTAAATTTAGTTAAATATCACTCACCCTCTTCCTTCTAGAAGCAGCAGAAAATATTAGAAGGGCCATGCCATGTGTCTCCATGGCAGATCCACCAAATACAAGGCAATTGGCCAACACATTACTCATCTGGGACACGTCTGTGGTGAGCAAAAATGGTTGCTTGGTTTGTAACCAGGAGGCAACAAAGAATTGCTTTGTAGAATAGCCAAATGGAAGTCTTCTTCTCCCATTAGAAGGCTAATTTGCAGCACCAGGGAAATGATGCATCATGACTCTAAGGCCTCACAGTGACACAGAGACTCTCGCCGTGTCTATACCTTCTGTTTAGAAATGATAATACTGTTCCAGATGTCAAAAAGCAGAGTTGGGCAGTTTTGCCAGATGTCAAAAAGCAGATTTGGGCAGTTTTCCAGTTAAGAGCAGGGTGGATAAAAATCAATGACTTTTTAATTAAAAATAAATAAATCAGATTTTTAAAAATTAAATTGGATTTTTTTTATTTAAATTGGATTTTTAAAATAAAATGCTTTTGAAGGAAAAATCTTTTTAAATATAGTTTTCTATTTAAGTTGCATTACAGTCCAAAGGCTATTCCTCAGGAAATAAGGATTTGTTTTAAGTTTTTCATGTGTGCTAAAACAGTCTAATTTTTTTAAAAACAACAACCGTTTAACCACATCAGTTTACAAACATGGATACATATGCTTTGATCTGATTGTTTTAGTTAAATAAATTGTTTAAATTGTTATTAAGGAAATGATTATTTTTCTCCTTCCAAAAAAGTACAGCAGAAAAGTTGTCCAAATATAAACAGTTAACTTATTAAACCTCACAATAATTTCATAATTATCTGTCTATGTATTTCTAATAGTATAAACAAATCAATAATTTTTTATATAACTGTACGACTACTCTGACTTTTAGAAGACATCTGAAGGCAGCCCTCTTTAGGGAAGCTTTTTAATGTTTAATAGACTATTGTATTTTAATATTCTGTTGGAAGCTGCCCAGAGTGGCTGGGGAAACCCAGCCAGATGGGTGGGATATAATTAATAAATTATTATTATTATCATTATTCAAAAGAAGAAGAAGAAGAGTTTGGATTTGATATCCCGCCATTCACTCCCTTTAAGGAGTCTCAGAGCGGCTAACATTCTCCTTTCCCTTCCTCCCCCACAACAAACACTCTGTGAGGTGAGTGGGGCTGAGAGATTTCAAAGAAGTGTGACTAGCCCAAGGTAACCCAGCAGCTGCATGTGGAGGAGCGGAGACACAAACCCGGTTCCCCAGATTATGAGACTACCGCTCTTAACCACTACACCACACTGGCTCTCAGAAAATGAAACCTTCATCTGGTTGCAAATATTAAGATTATACCAGCAAGAATGAGTCTTACTGTAAAAAAATGATTTAAATAAAGTCTTACTGACTTGTGATTTAAACCAAGTCTTACCGACTAGTGATTAAATTGTGATTTATATCAATTTGATTTAAATCAAATCCACCCTGGTTAAGAGTCTGAATCAAAGACCAGGAGCAGGGGGAGAACCCATCTGTAAGGATATGACTATGGGTGGAATTCAACATAACACTAAGGAGATCATGGCATATCTCCCTGCTCCCTCTCTACCCCAAGTGCTCTTCTGGAGATACTGGCAACCATCCTGATTTGGGGTGTGGGTGGAGTAAGGGAGGAAAGTCCCATTGCGCTAGCAGGGCACTTTATATTGGCTTCTGCTAGCGCAACTTACTTGAATTCAACGCCACACTTTAAAGGCAGGATTGGATAACCTTTCTGGCTCCATGAGCCAGATGCTTATCAGGATTGGTCTTGGGGTCAAATCTGACAGGTGGGTATGGGCATCAACCTGCCAATCACATCTCACATGACTGAAGAAGAAGAGTCTGGATTTGATATCCCGCTTTATCACTACCCTAAGGAGTCTCAAAGCGGCTAACACTCTCCTTTCCCTTCTTCCCCCACAACAAGCACTCTGTAAGGTGAGTGGGGCTAAGAGACTTCAGAGAAGTGTGACTAGTTCAAGGTCACCCAGCAGCTGCATGTGGAGGAGCGGAGACGTGAACCCGGTTCCCCAGATTACAAGACTACCACTCTTAATCACTACACCACACTGGCTCTCAGGTGGTTCATCCCATCCACTTGTCAAAATCCCTTGTGGGGCTCCCAAGTGCCAGGCACTGCTGAGCCCAGCTTAAGCTCCCAAATATTCCTTTAAAATCCTGCCCTTATCTGCCCCGTATCTGACATAACATAAAGTGTGAGGAGGATGAATGGGCCAAGTTTAGCCTGTGAGCTGGAGGCTCCGCACCCCTCCTTTAAGGGCAATTCCCATATCAAATTTAGAGGTCAACCCCGAGCAAGAGGCAGAGCTAGAAGCCAGAGGAAGTAGCCAAAGGAAAGAAGCCCTGTTGTACACAGTTATTTAATAAAACTTCTTGCTTGGTACATTTGAGCTCCTCTTCACTGAACAGAGACCATCCAGGAAGCTGAACTGCAACCTTTCACTGATTAATGGGTTGCATTATTTAATAGGTTGCATTATTTGATGAAGGAGTGTTCCCAATTAATTGGGCGAAACATTTAAAAAATCTCCCCGTGTTGCTTCTTTGTAGTACAACGCTTGGTAATAATTGCAGTGGGCAGGAAGGAGGCTTTCCCCTTTTACTCCCACACAGTATCAGATACCCACTTCTAAAATGCTGCCTCCTGTGATACATGCATACCTCATTTAAAAACAAAGAAAGCACTCCTTTTCCTCAATACTATCGTTTTAGTCACGTGCTAACTTGTGCAGATTTAATACATTTAATCAACAAATTCAATCAATGAAGATGTCTTTGATCAGGTGAAAGCCCTAGCAAGAAGTAATCTTACCCCTTTCATGAGGGTAGACATCTTGACAGCCAAACACTTCACATGATTAGAGCATCTGGCAGGCCTAAGGGTATTTTTGCCATCCAGATGCCCTCCAGCTGTTTTGAAGTACAGTTCCTGCCAGCCACAACCAATACATGCAGTAGGTTGCAGGAATGAACAAAGCTATGTAATCATGTTCAAACCAGGTTTGCCTGCAACCATTTTCTGCCTTTTGCATGAGCTGTTACCTGTCCTACTACTGAAGATGGAAAAGTTTTGGTTGTTTGTCCTGACAAGGTGCAGATTCTGCCAACTGTGTCTATTAAATGGTTTGGGGAGACTGGTCCAAATACCACTGTTTCTGCAGAATCTGAACTTTAGGTTGCTGATCTTTATCCTCAGGAAGATAGTGATTCTCAATGAAGAAAAGATTTTGCTGAAAGTTGTTAGGAGGCCCCTATTCACCTTACAGAGCTACAATTCTCTTTAACAGTCAATCCTGTTTCCTAGGGAACTCTGGACATTGTAGCTCTTTGAGGAGAATTGGTGTTTCCTAACAAATCTCAGCACCCATAACACACTACAGTTCCCAGAATTCCAGGGGGCATGGGGCAGCCATGACTATTTAAAGTGGTATACTGTAATACAGTGGTACCTCAGGTTATGAACTTAATTTGTTCCAGAGGTTCGTTCTTAACCCGAAACTGTTCTTAACCTGAGGTGCGCTTTCGCTAATGGGACCTCCCGCTACCGCTGTGCCACTGCCGCACAATTTCCGTTCTCATCCTGGGGCAATGTTCACAACCTGAGGTAACTACTTCTGGGTTAGCGGAGTTTGTAACCTGAAGGGTTTGTAACCTGAGGTACCACTGTATTGCTTTTAATGTATATTGCAGAAGGGGCCTAGATGAGCCATCACTAAATGTATGCAAATGTTTACATAAACTTGCAAAACAGCAGCAATCCACAACTCAAAATATTTTCTCCAAAACTGTCCATAGTGCTGAAGAAGTTGGTTCAAACTGCACTAGACTACTGCCAATTGGACTGCAACATGTGCCTCAGAAAGGTGTCACACGGTTGACAGAAGTAGACATGGTTAAAGGTAAAGGTACCCCTGCCCGTACGGGCCAGTCTTGACAGACTCTGGGGTTGTGAGCCCATCTCACTTAAGAGGCCGGGGGCCAGCGCTGTCCGGAGACACTTCTGGGTCACGTGGCCAGCGTGACGAAGCTGCTCTGGCGAGCCAGCACCAGCGCAGCACACGGAAACGCCGTTTACCTTCCGGCTATAAAGCGGTAACTATTTATCTACTTGCAGTAACTATTTATCTACTTGCACTTAGGGGTACTTTTGAACTGCTAGGTGGGCAGGAGCTGGGACCGAAGACGGGAGCGCACCCCGCCGCAGGGATTTGAACCGCCGACCATACGATCGGCAAGTCCTAGGCACTGAGGTTTTTACCCACAGCGCCACCCGCATGGTTAACATGCATATTATTCAAAGTTTACACCAGTTCCACTAAGTTAATGTTGTGCAAGGTTCCAAATATGTGGTTCTTTTCCTCATGTATCTGTTTTGTTTGTTGCACATTGCTCCATTCTTTCCCATTTGCCTCACATCCTGCACATTTAGCACATTCTCTGCTAAAAAAATGTGGGCCAGGGCTTTTGCTTATACAGCTGAGCTGGCACCTACTGCTTCTGGCAGCACGTGGGCCAGGCATCCTCAATCACAGCTGCATCCCTGCCCATGCCACACCCTAATTGTGCCAGCTCCCAACCTAGAACTGGAATGTCTACCTTTCAGGAGCACTCCGCTATTAAAAACCTAAATGGAAACTATGCAGCTGGGCATAAATTTTGTGACACAGTTACAGGCAAACATTTTGTTGCACGTATATAATAGAGCCACAGGCACACACCGCATCTTTTCTCAGAGTTGTGTCAGGTATATTTTTCAGTTCAGCAGTGAGTGGGTCAAGCCAAATATGCAAAATATAGTGTCATATTTCATTGAGCCCCTTCTTTGGTTACCCTAGTGGCTGGTTTCCTCTAATTTCTGCTGCTAATGTTTCTATCAGGTGCTTCCACCAATAATCATAATGCTTTTGCAAGCACTGCTGGCCAGTGGAAGAACTATGCTGAAAATTTTATTTAAACCATCAGCATCCTTCCCCCCCCCCCACCAGTGGCCAAGCAGATAATTTTGGGAAGCCCACAAGAACGGCCTAAACGCAACAGCACTCTCGCATTGTTGCTCCCTGGCCACTGGCATTGCATGGTATGCTGCCTCTGATCGCAGAGGCAACCCGTGACTAGTAGCTATTGAGACTTCATACTCCAGTCCCCTTCTAGTCAGAAGTAGCAATGTATTATCCAAAGCAGTAGAATTAAATGAGTCTGGTAGTCCATCCCTATGCATATTTACTCAGAAACAAGTGCTACTGAGCCCAGTGCTGCTCACTTCCAAATAAGTGTATGCAGGATTGCTGCCCAAGTCCTCCCCAGGGAGGCTTACCTGCTGCTTTTTAAAGCCTTTTTCAGCACCAGGTGAAAACCATTCAATTCTCATAGGCTCTGTTACATCTGCACACTCTTAATCCTCCAAATTGTAGATCTACTGTGCTCTCTTAGTAACACAGTGCATCTTATTATACTTTTTTTTCTTGATGCCACTGACATGTTTATGCTACTTGTTATTGTTTTATTGATTGTAATTGCATTGTAATGGTTTATTGTCATAAGTCAACCAGAGGCCAGTTCTATTGGGCAGCATATAAATACTGTAAATAAATTAGTTCCAAGCATTAGGTCCTTAGAGTACCTACCTGATGAGAAACTAGATTGGATATGAACAGTCCATACTGCAGGTTTGATGGACAGAACAAAGTCAGTGTTATTTAACTAACACATCCTTTATTCTTTGTCCCGCGTTATCTGAAGAATGTTGTATCATTTACTATCTGATGGCAGCCCTTACTTTCTGAATAAGCAAATCAAAGGCTGCATGACCGGGAAGCCAAGAAACTTAACAAGTCAATGACATGTTCAAGGCCTTGATCCTAAGCACACCCATGGGTGTAGCTGCCCCCCTCAATAAAACTCCATAAAAATCCATAGCAAACCAGGGGGGGACCTTTTGTTAGGGGGGACAGAATCGCAAACAAAAATCCTGGCTACGTCCATGAGCACATCTCTTTAATATTAAGTGAAGCAGAAGTCGGTAGGGCTTACTTTTAAGCAAATGCATTTAGTACAACCCAGGCGTGTGTGCAAAAAAAAGAAGAAAGGATGCGCAGCAAGCTACAAAAACGAAGTTATTTTCGTGGGGGAAGTGCAGGGTTTGGGACAGAGACTATGTCTTTAAATGGTGCTTTTTCTCCCCTGCCCTGCTTGATGCGCCTCTTCCGCTCTCATTTCTCAAGAAACTAAGAAAGATGTTGTTGCCCTGTTCACTACAAGCCCAACTTCCTCTTGTTAAGGCCACATCGCGCATACCTCTCGCAGACCCTCGGAGAAGCAGCTCTGCCTTGCTCGCCCTTCCTCACGAGGAGGCGACCTCCGGGGGCTGCGCGCAGCAGAAGGGGAGGGCGGAAGCGGGCAAAGCGAGGGGGCAAGACTCGCATCCCCCGGTCGGCGAAGATGGAGGTGCCTCCTCTACAAGCAACACGGGCTCAAACCTGGAACCGCGTTTTCAGACACAAAGACACACAACACACGCGCGCGCACACACCAAAGTAATATATTGCATGGCCACCTTTTGGTGGCAGAATGTGCTAAACTTCATACTTACAGCGTCCTGCAAACTTCTTATACGACCCTAAACGGTTAACACGGATCTCTTTGCCCGCGTCCTTTCCTACGCCGGACTTTTTCACGCGGCTTTCATACCGGATAAGTTTAGGCGGACAAAGGGCTCAGTCGGAGCTCCTTCCCGTTTCTCTCGGCATCCTCCACGCTCGTTCCTACGAAGCTGGCGTTACTACGACGATCACTTTCTAACTTACTCATTTCCTGGCGGCCGCTGTTTTTCGTTCTGACAACCCCCGCCCCCCCCCCTTCCCACGCGCACAAGTTTTGGTCGAGTCCCGGGACGCCCTTAAGGTGGAAAGCAAGAGAAGACTTTAAAAAAAATAAAATCAGCGCTCTCAGCCTTTGGCGATCACAGCAGAAACTCGCGGAGGGGTGAAGAAATCGCGGACGCCCTTAAATTCTGCTTGTTGTGCAAGACGCGATGAAAGGGGAAAAGCAACGACGCAACAACTTTCCGGAGTTTGCTCCTCGTGGCTTGCAATATATATGAAATACAGAGCGAGAACTGAAGCAACTCCCGTTGCTACCTCTATATAGGCTGTGTTTTCACACACCCTATTAAAAATTCAGAAACTCACTTTCTTTCTTTACTTTTTTTTCTTTTTTGGTAAAATCGGCTTGCCAATCGCTATATTCGAGTCTGCTCGATAATAGTCAATTGCCGGTGCCAAGAATTTGGACGTTATAAATGCAGGTTCAAATACCCGCGGGCCTTGCTTTGGTGAAAGCGTGCAGCCTGCTCTTCCCTACCCTCCAGGGTGGTTGTGAGCTCCCAACACTTCAAGCTCCTTGGGAGGAGAGTGAAGAAACAAATGAGAAAAGCATTTTAAACAATTTAACGTAGATATTAAATGTTAATATGCAACAGCGTTTGTTTGGCAGACGGTGCAAGAGGCTGGATTCAAGTGTCACGTGTGCCTAGAACTTGCTGCCTGGCCTCCCTGTGGGCAGGTCATCCTTTCTCAGACTCTTCCGCCCCGCCCCCCCAATCTGTGAAAGAAGACATAATAATGGACAAGAGAGATAAGGACCACACTTTGCATATGAACAGCCTGATCCTGCCTAAGGCCATTGGACTCAAAGGGTTTAGGTGTGCTTAACTCTTCATAGGATTGGGCTTCTTAAGCTGTGATTGATGGCTACTTGCCAAGATGGCTGCATTTCACCTCCACTCCCACAACTCTGAATGCCAGTTGCTGGGCTGCACAGGTTGGGCAGAGTACTGTACTGTTGGTGTCATGTTCAGCTTGCAGGCTTCCTGGCTGGCCATGATGATAACAGGATGCTGGACTCTTATTCCTTATAAAGTGGTACCTCAGGTTAAGAACTTAATTCGTTCTGGAGGTCTGTTCTTAACCTGAAACTGATCTTAACCTGAAGCACCACTTTAGCTAATGGGGCCTCCTGCGCCGCTGCTGCACGATTTCTGTTGTCATCCTGAAGCAAAGTTCTTAACCCGTCCCCGAGGTACTATTTCTGGGTTAGTGGAATCTGTAACCCGAAGCGTATGTAACCCGAGGTACCACTGTACACACAGCAAGTGTAGATTGGTACCCATGTCATTTTATTTTAGATTTCAAGCCTGTGGGCTGATTGTATGTAAACCACTCTGGGAGCCTTTTTGGCTGAAGAGTGAGGTACAAATGCTCCAGATTAATAATAATAAGTTAGGCTTAAAATGAGCATTCTCTTAAAACCAATAGAATCAGTTGTAATGCATGTGTGTGTGTTTTTTAGTTTGCAAAAAGAGGTTGCTCTAGCACCAGAGCACTTGTTTTATTGGCTTTGGTTGCCCTGATGTACAGGCCACAAGAAGGGTGGCATCTATACATCCGATTCTACATTCTACTACATTGTACTTATGGGCCAGATTTAGGTTTGATGAGGCCCTAAGCTACTGAAGGTAATGGGGCCCTTTATATGTCCAGCCGTCCTTTGTCAACAACAAATTGTTGCTGTTTTTTGTGTGTTGAATATATGCTATATGGTAATTTATGGACCTAATAGGTATCTTAAAGCCACTTGGACATCAAAAAATATGTATTTTATCAAAGTAATTGTTGAACTGAAATAAGTTTATTAATAGTGAAATAATTACCAGTGATATTTTAAGGAGCAGGCTAGCAGGCGGGGCCCATTACTTACATCATACTTACATCACAAAACACTGTTGCTGTATGTAGGTTTTATTTGTTTTTTATCTTATATTTTGGAAATGTACATCCAAGTTTTATTCCTTTACATTTGGGGGCGGGGCAAGAGAGTGGGGCCCTAAGCTATAGCTTGTTTAGTTTATACATAAATCCAGCACTGTTTGCAGTCCATTTAGGAAGTTACGCGGCATAAGCTGATCTTGCATCAAATGTACTATTGGGAATAATGGAGACTCCAGTTATCTGGACATGCCAGTTCTGCTTGATGCACTCTGTCTAGTACGGTATACTCCTTGTACTACCGAACCAGTACGAAATGTTGAGAGTAGAACATACTGTTCATTTTGTATCACTGACTGACACATCAAAGAGAAGCATTTCTCCTACAGCTTGGCACAGTCATGTCCAGGGTAGAGAAAGAGATCCAACCAGAACGATATAGTCTCATAGAACCAAGCCAAT
Source organism: Podarcis gaigeae (assembly GCF_964106915.1). Lineage (NCBI taxonomy): Eukaryota > Metazoa > Chordata > Lepidosauria > Squamata > Lacertidae > Podarcis > Podarcis gaigeae. The sequence goes on along the minus strand of NC_139681.1, from coordinate 55,886,176 downwards.
CTGTTTTCATGCCTGTTGCTTTTCCCTCTGCTGCATTTGACTATTCTCATTCAAACACCTAACGGGGAGCATGATCTGTTGGAATGTTAATGTTGTTAACCTTTCCATCTAAAAGTACTTCTAAAGGGCAGCACATCTGGGACATTTATTCTCAGATGGGGATTCCCCCCTCCCCCAAATTTCATCCAGTCAGCATTCCCAGGGACTGGCTTGTGATAGTCCTTTTGATGGTGTTATGTCTTTTCAACAAGCATAATTCTGCTATATTCCCTTATAATTTTCAGCCCTCTAGCAGGTTTTACTCCTAGAAAGGTGATAATGTACATGTTATTTGAATACACAGCCCTGGAAGGACCACAAAAAAAATAGTGTGTGTTCTTGTTTCTTCCCATACAGAAAGCCTGCTTGTACTTTGACTTAATATGGCAAACTAAGGCCCGGGGGCCAGATCCGGCCCAATCGACTTCTAAATCTGGCCTGCCAGGTGGTCTGGGAATAGTGTGTTTTTACATGAGTAGAATGTGTCCTTTTATTTAAAATGCATCTCTGGGTTATTTGTGGGGCATAGGAATGTGTTCATTCTCCCACAGTCCGCTCCCCCGCAAGGTCTGAGGGACAGTGAACACCCCAGGGCCAAATTTAGATGAAGAGAGGCTCTAGGCTACTTCACTTCTGAGGCCCCTCCCCCTCCCCCTCCCCACAAGAAGAAAATGGAAGAGTGTTGTACACAAAATTGAGTGAGGCCAAGGATGATGATGGGTATTTAAACTTCTGTAATTCGCAATTTCTCCTTTAAAGGGCAGGCCGCAGGTGGCTAGCGTAAGGTGTAAGTGAATGTTTGCATGCTTGCCCTTCATGGTTAAATTTAACCTTCATGGTTTCCAGTGGGGACAATGGGGATGGGCAGGCTGCAGGCAATTTACATATCTTTTCCATGTGAGTTTGTGATCTCTTACCTCCCATGAAACCGCAGACAACCTTAAAATTGTTAATAAACCTATAGTTATCAACAGCTGTGTGTAGCCTGATAGTAATAATTAAGATTGTTAAGATTCAGCAGACAACACACAACATGATCAGATTACAAGGTGAATATAATTGAAATGGAAAAGGAACAGAAAAAGCAATGATCAAGGAGATGGGGAATAATCATTACATAAAAAAGCTTTGGAATGAGTTTACTCTTTAAAAAAATAGAATTTAGGCAAAAACTAAGCATCTCCACTGTAGGATTATGGTTGTATAGTGCCATCTAGTGCTTTTCTTCATTATAACAATGCATAAGCAAATGCTCTTTCCTGGGTAACCTGTCTTCCAAGAGAGTTTATAGGTGCGGAGACAGTAGAGAGGTTTCATTGTATATGAATTAGAAATGGCCCCTGAAGCCCCTGAACAGTTTTCTACTTCAATGCCACTGCAATCCAACGGAGGCTTTAAACTTTTGCCTTAACGCTATGATTACAAAACTGGTAAAACACATATACAGTATCCACCAAATAGTCACATAAACTGGTCTGAACTTTATTGGCCACATCTTTGCTGTAAAATATTGCTAATATTTTTGTAGCTTACTTTGCATTTTTTATAACACACTGACATTGCATCATCAGCTATTTCTCTCTTTTAAAAAATTGCTTTTCTGTTTTATCATATAATCAATGCATACTGTGTTACAGTCAGGCACAAGGTAATAAGAAAAAAATAACTTAAATATAACACATATGCATATTAGTAATAATCTTAACATAACTTATTCTTCTACTCTTATATGCCTTGACATCATCAGCTATTTCTCAAGAAGCCACAGCCTGCATAGATCATTTGCTTTATGCCAGGTCACGTACCTTGGAATACTTCATGTTTGCAGTACTTCATATGCTTACAAACCTTGCTGGCACAAAGCAAAACATTCAGACACATATATGCATGCTGTGGTTTGTTGAGAAAGAGCAGAAGATACAGGGTCGAAAGCCATTGTCATTTTTTACAACCGTTCTCAGTGGCTGTATCATTTCACACAGAGATAATTAATAGCACAGTAATATTATAGGAACAAAAGTAAGCCTTAATAATCTGCCTGCATGCTTGTTGCAGTGCCTTAGTCTGAAGAGGGAATCTTATTCTCTTTGGACTGGTGCAATTTAATTTTAGTGCAATAATAGAAGTGCCTACACTGATTCTCAGAAATTTTCAGTTCCGGCTGAATGCTGGTTGCAATGCAGATAAGCCATGTCACCAATATCAAATCAGCAGAGGCTGTTATGTTTATTTAAGTCAAAAGATGCAGATACATCTATCCAAGAGACAATATTGACAAACATCTGCAAAGAAGGAGAGGACAGAAGAAGAAAGGGCAAAGCAAGAAAATAGGAAGAAATGGTTCTGATTAACAGACTAATCTGTTGAGCCATATGGATTTTAATGAAATTCACTTCAGTGGGTTCAGTTTCACTGTGACTGGAATGGAAGGGAGGCAAACAGTTCAGTGAAAGATTCTGAGATATATAAAAATAAACAGAAATTAAGATTCTGGTTATGCAGCTAATGTGTACGCAATAATCACTGGGTATGCAGCCATTTAATAAATGTTAATTATAGCTTGATCCACAGTTATCCAGTTATACTTGGCTGCTTGTGTTTAAGCGGAGTTAAACTGAATTGAATTTGTTCCAGCACTGAGCTCTGGCAGAACCAGGTTCTCTGTTTACTCACTCAAATTAAGACCTGCCCCCCACCATTTATTCCAGTAGTTTCCATCACACCTTCACAATCAGCCTTTCCTGCCTGGAATAATCTTCCCTGCACCAGAGAAATCTCTTTCCATGCTCATCCAATCTTTCCCTTGCTCCAATGCTTCATTTGAGCCAGGGTCAAGAAACAACGCCTCTGAAGATATGAAGTGTAGATTTTTTCTTGCACATAGAGCCAAGGCCAGCCCAAGACATTTAGCTGCCTGAGGCAGAACAACAAATAGGGCCCTGCAACCAAGGCAGAGTGCATAGTCCTCAAGGCTGGTGAATTTTTTTGACACCCAAGACAAGAAAATCCCACCAGTGCTCCTCCCTGGCAGAAAATATAGCAATAATATATAACTAAGAATTTGCAACCACTCTTCCTAATGATAGGGCACAGAGCAATTGCAATCAGTCCTTGTGCCTGTGGGATAATAGAGAAGGCCTCTAGAGGACACCATTTTCTGGCACAGCTGACTTTTGGGTCCTTAGTTTTTTAGAATTAAGCACAGAGGACTCCTCCAAAGAATTCCTCTGTTAATGTGATACAATAGCAGTCACATAACATAACTTTGTCCATGTTCCATTCCTCCATATACTCCATGCTGGAAGTCTGTGTGCAACTCAGCTTGCAGAGGGGTTTTGCATGGATTAAGACAGAAGAGTTAGGGACATCCAAATTCTCATATTATTCATGTAACTGTAAGCTCTTGATCCAACCTCTCTATCTCTTTGTTGTTAGACTGATATTCTCAGGTTGCATCTTGTTTTACAACTTCCTCCTCCTCACACTTCTCTCTTGAACCTTAAGATGTGAAGTCATCTTTAACTATTCTCTGGGAGAACAAAGAAGCAAGCAAGGCTGCCTCAATCTTCTCTAGACCAGTTAGCTTAGAGCTAGACAATGTGCTATCCAAGTTATCAGTGGCATAGCGTGGGGGGTGCAGGGGGGGGGCAGCCACACTGGGCACAACATCTGGGGGTTAGGGGGCGCAAATCCACGGGTTTGTTGTTGTTTAGTCGTTTAGTCGTGTCCGACTCTTCGTGACCCCATGGACCAGAGAACGCCAGGCACCTCTGTCCTCCACTGCCTCCCGCAGTTTGCTCAAACTCATGCTGGTAACCTCGAAAACACTATCCAACCATCTCGTCCTCTGCCGTCCCCTTCTCCTTGTGCCCTCCATCTTTCCCAACATCAGGGTCTTCTCCAGGGAGTCTTCTCTTCTCATGAGGTGGCCAAAGTACTGGAGCCTCAGCTTCACAATCTGTCCTTCCAGTGAGCACTCAGGGTTGATTTCCTTCAGTATGGAGAGGTTTGATCTTCTTGCAGTCCATGGGACTCTCAAGAGTCTCCTCCAGCACCATAATTCAAAAGCATCAATTCTTCGGCGATCAGCCTTCTTTATGGTCCAGCTCTCACTTCCATACATCACTACTGGGAAAACCATAGCTTTAACTATACGAACCTTTGTTGGCAAGGTGATGCCTCTACTTCTCAAGATGCTGTCTAGGCCTGTCATTGCCCTTCTCCCAAGAAGCAGGCGTCTTTTAATTTCGTGGCTGCTGTCACCATCTGCTGTGATCATTGAGCCCAAGAAAGTAAAATCTCTCACCACCTCCATTTCTTCCCCTTCTATTTGCCAGGAGGTGATGGGACCAGTGGCCATGATCTTCGTTTTTTTGATGTTGAGCTTCAGACCATATTTTGCGCTCTCCTCTTTCACCCTCATTAAAAGGTTCTTTAATTCCTCCTCACTTTCTGCCATCAAGGTTGTGTCATCTGCATATCTGAGGTTGTTGATATTTCTTCCGGCAATCTTAATTCCGGCTAGGGATTCATCCAGCCCAGCCTTTCGCATGATGAATTCTGCATATAAGTTAAATAAGCAGGGAGACAAAATACAGCCTTGTCGTACTCCTTTCCCAATTTTGAACCAATCAGTTGTTCCATATCCAGTTCTAACTGTAGCTTCTTGTCCCACATAGAGATTTCTCAGGAGACAGATGAGGTGATCTGGCACTCCCATTTCTTTAAGAACTTGCCATAGTTTGCCGTGGTCGACACAGTCAAAAGCTTTTGCATAGTCAATGAAGCAGAAGTAGATGTCTTTCTGGAACTCTCTAGCTTTCTCCATAATCCAGCGCATGTTTGCAATTTGGTCTCTGGTTCCTCTGCCTCTTCTAAATCCAGCTTGCACTTCTGGGAGTTCTTGGTCCACATACTGCTTGAGCCTTCCTTGTAGAATTTTAAGCATAACCTTGCTAGCGTGTGAAATGAGTGCAATTGTGCGGTAGTTGGAGCATTCTTTGGCACTGCCCTTCTTTGGGATTGGGATGTAGACTGATCTTCTCCAATCCTCTGGCCACTGCTGAGTTTTCCAAACTTGCTGGCATATTGAGTGTAGCACCTTAACAGCATCATCTTTTAAAATTTTAAATAGTTCAGCTGGAATGCCATCACTTCCACTGGCCTTGTTATTTGCAGTGCTTTCTAAGGCCCATTTGACTTCACTTTCCAGGATGTCTGGCTCAAGGTCAGCAACCACACTACCTGGGGTATACGAGACATCCATTTCTTTCTGGTATAATTCCTCTGTGTATTCTTGCCACCTCTTCTTGATGTCTTCTGCTTCTGTTAGGTCCTTTCCACTTTTGTCCTTTATTGTGGAAATCTTTGTACGAAATGTTCCTTTCATATCTCCAATTTTCTTGAACAGATCTCTGGTTCTTCCCATTCTATTGCTTTCCTCTATTTCTTTGCATTGCTCGTTTAAGAAGGTCTTCTTGTCTCTCCTTGCTATTCTTTGGAAATCTGCATTCAATTTCCTGTATCTTTCACCATCTCCCTCGCATTTTGCTTGCCTTCTCTCCCCCGCTATTTGTAAGGCCTCATTGGACAGCCACTTTGCTTTCTTGCATTTCCTTCTCATTGGGATGGTTTTCGTTGCTGCCTCCTGTATAATGTTACGAGCCTCCATCCATAGTTCTTCAGGCATTTTGTCCACCAAATCTAAATCCTTAAACCTGTTCCTCACTTCCACTGTGTATTCATAAGGGATTTGACTTAGATTGTATCTTACCGGCCCAGTGGTTTTTCCTACTTTCTTCAGTTTAAGCTTGAATTTTGCTATAAGAAGCTGATGATCTGAGCCACAGTCAGCTCCAGGTCTTGTTTTTGCTGACTGTATAGAGCTTCTCCATCTTTGGCTGCAGAGAATATAATCAATCTGATTTCGATGCTGCCCATCTGGTGATGTCCATGTGTAGAGTCGTCTCTTGTGTTGTTGGAAAAGCGTGTTTGTGATGACCAGCTTGTTCTCTTGACAGAACTCTATTAGCCTTTGCCCTGCTTCGTTTTGATCTCCAAGGCCAAACTTGCCAGTTGTTCCTTTTATCTCTTGACTCCCTACTTTAGCATTCCAATCCCCTATAATGAGAAGAACATCCTTCTTTGGTGTCACTTCTATAAGGTCTTGTAAGTCTTCATAGAATTGGTCAATTTCAGTTTCTTCAGCACAAGTAGTTGGTGCATAAACTTGGATTACTGTGATGTTAAAAGGTCTGCCTTGGATTCGTATCGAGATCATTCTATCATTTTTGAGATTGCATCCCAGTACAGCTTTCGCCACTCTTTTGTTGACTATGAGGGCCACTCCATTTCTTTTATGGGTTTCTTGCCCACAGTAGTAGATATGATGGTCATCCGAACTGAATTCACCCATTCCCGTCCATTTTAGTTCACTGATGCCCAGGATGTCAATATTTATTCTTGCCATCTCATTTTTGACCACCTCCAACTTACCCAGGTTCATGGTTCTTACATTCCAGGTTCCTATGCAATATTTTTCTTTACAGCATTGGACTTTCCTTTCGCTTCCAGGCATATCCGCAACTGAGCGTCCTTTCGGCTTTGGCCCAGCCGCTTCATCAGCTCTGGATCTACTTGTACTTGCCCTCTGCTCTTCCCCAGTAGCATGTTGGACGCCTTCCGACCTGAGGGGCTCATCTTCCAGCGTCATATCTTTTATATGCCTGTTGTCTTTGTCCATGGAGTTTTCTTGGCAGGGATACTGGAGTGGCTTGCCGGTTCCTCCTCCAGGTGGATCACGTTTGGTCAAAACTCTCCACTATGACCTGTTCATCTTGGGTGCCCTGCTCGGCATAGTTCATAGCTTCTCTGAGTTCTTCAAGCCCCTTCGCCACGGCAAGGCAGTGATCCATGAAGGGGATCCACGGGTTAGGGGGCACAAATTACTTGCCTTGCCCCGGGTGCTGACAACCCACGCTATGCCACTGCAAGTTATGCACTTCCTACAATAAATAACTTTATTTTTCTTACCTATAAGCATGTCTGCAACAAATAAGCCTCCTCTTTAACCACGATTCACTCACCAAACACTGCTCACTCAGCATCCAAAAGGGTTTCAGTAGGTGACTGATCCAGCTAATCCCAATACTCCAGTTATTTTTATTTACTAGAGATGACAACCCTGGTTTTCTGGTAGTTATCCTTAGTAAATCACTGTCCCTTTTTTGCTTTGGGGCAGGCTTTTTTCTTTTTATTAGCAACCATACACATGGAATTGTTTTTCTTCAAGTTTCAGCTTTTCCCCTCAGCCCACCCTAGGAATTAAATGTCAGGAGTTCTATTTGGGCATTTACTTTCCTTAACTGAGGGAGAATGAGGGTATGCTGGCAAACTCTACACCTTGCAGCATGTCACATTTCTCATCTTTACAGCCCTCCATGCATTGAATTTTGATCTCCATGATCTTTTGAAGTGGGGAGGGAGACTTCCATACATACGGATGCTTTCTACAGAATTTAGAGTTCTAGATATGTGTTGTGAATAGGTTTTATGGTAGTGGATGCATCTAATCACAGTGCACACACATGTAAATGAACACATAAGGTACTGAGGAGTACACAGCCTGCCATTTCACAGGCTTGGATAATTTGAAATGTTGGCAACATACTGCAAGAGGCTAGCTATCTTATTATAGCATAGAAGAACATTCAGCAATGCAAAATTGAGTGTTGGTGTCCCAGCTAGTGACAACTGGAGTTAGAATATGGGTGTTTCAACTATGCCAGAATGTTCCTATTGCTGCCAACTGGAATGTTCTTCCCTTTGCTATCAATCATTATGGATTGATTTATTTGCACGGAAGTTAGAAAACGACAGCTATTTATTCATTCTGATCTGTTTGCGGTGAGGTTAGATGATGAGTCAAGCAAGTGTTATCCTGCACTTTCCAGTGCATTTTCCTGTCACTTTCCTTATAGCAAAAAGTTTGATTTTGGGGGGAAGCAGGCTAGTTGTGCAAGACCTCTCAATCAATTAATTACCAAATTAATTGATGGACTAGCATCAGAAAATAGTGACAGTCTGGAGGTGGAGGTGCCTGCTGTATAAAAGCAGCTTGCTATTGTGGTCATCACCCAACAACTACATGTGTGAAACAACTATCCCAGATCAGAGACATTCACATCACTTCAGTCTTCACGAAACAGGATTTGTGGCTTGGAGCTTCCTTCCTCTCTCTGGCACTCTTCTAATTGAGAGGTTGGGCTGAATTGATGCTTTACATCCATGCTTTATATATAATCAGTGCTCCCCCCCCCTAAACATTGTTTAGGGGTACTCTCATTTTCCTACCTATATTGAAATACTGCCCCTCAATGAACTTAGATTCACAAAATATTTAGGGGCATGTGGACCCCTGCGTCCCCCAGAAAAAAGCACTTTATATAATGTTTTACATTGCCACTGGTTTAAAAACCGTTTCCCTCTTCATTGTTTTAGCTTGGATTCACAGGTGTGTGTTGAGTTGGGCTGTGTTTTTGTAGAGTGCAGTTCTAGTTTTATTGTACTGAGGTGGGCTTAGTCCTGAACGGCAGCACGGAAATATTCGAGGAAAAAAATCAATAATTGGCAGTCATGAGGGAATGAGCAGCTTATGGGACCAAAGAAAGAGCCCATAATAGTCACTTGCTGGGAGCTGGAAAACCCTGTTTCCCAGTGAGCTACTCAATGGACAGCAGCAGCAGCACTGAGCTGGATGTGCTGGACTAATAATGGTCTGATTCAGCAGAAGGCGCCTTCCTGGGGCCCTGCGGGTTACGCCTGCCGCCTGCGCTTCTCCGAGGCCCCTACAGACCCTCGGGGCCCTCTTCCCTCTTTGGGGCGCCCCCTTTCTCCTCAGCCCAGCCGCCTCCCGGCCGAACGCGGGGAGGGAGGGGAGCGGTTGCTAGGAGACGAGAGCGGCGGCCCGTGTACACAGCGGCAACGCGGCAGCGAGGAGAAGGACAGGCCCTCTCGCCCGGCCTGTACGCGGGGTCCTCGCTCCCTTCTCACCTCGGGGCCTCTGCGCTTCTCCACCCGCTGCAAAAATGGCAGAGGTGAGCCCCTTCCTCACGGTGCAGCCTCTTCCGTATCTCCCCTCTTCCGCCGCCGCTCTAGGGCTCCCCCCTCCCCTTTATTACCTTTCCTTAACAACACATTTTCCCCAATCCATCCATACCTAGGAATCGCCTCCTTTCTCCCCAAAAGGAAACAAAGGTTACTGGGCGCCCTCTCAGGTATTTCCACGTCCCCCTTCTGCTGCCTCCACCCCTCCCCGCACCAATACTGGGGAAGAAGTAGAAGAATATCTTCTTTCATTTGCCAGTCGCATACATGATAGCGTGAATTTCGCCAGTTTTAATAGATCTATACTTTGCACGCTTGTACGTAGGCTCACGACAATGTCCTTTCTCACCTTATTTTATAAAGACATGGGGTGTAAAAAAACACAACCCCTCATCCCATCCCCTTGAGTATGTACACACACCACACATCTCCTCGCCAGAACTCAAGGATGCACTCTCACTAGCTTGCACCATTATTGTACGCAGAAGTAGTATGGTTTAAGAATGGTGAAAAAGTGGGATTATAATCTGAGTTAGTGATGGAGTCAGGTAGAACTTTGTTCTGGATTAATTGATCCAGAATAGTTTACATGTCTGATCATACACCTATTTTAAGTGTTTCGCTCTCCACACTTTCCCATGCCTTACCTCTTGCCCAGTTCTTCTTCGCTACCCATCATTGTGTCCTAGAATTCCTGCCCATGAATTTGTCTAATTTGTTTTACCCTGATCCCTTCCTTTCCCAGAATGACTCTCTTAACTTGTTTCTCCCACATCTGTATTCCATCCTGCACTGTATTCCATCTCTGTCATCATTCTCCATTTTGTTTTCTATTCCTTTCTTCTAATTATCACTTGCTGACATCTGTCAGTGACTGGAGGAAAGTTTTTCTCCCTCCTCTCATAACACTAGAACCCACGGATGTCCAGTGAAGCTGGATGTTGGGAAATTCAGGACACCAAAAGAAAGTACTTTATGCAGCACATAGTTAAGCTATGGAGTTCCTTCCCCCAGGAGGCTGTGCTGGCCACCGACTTGGATGGCTTTAAAAGAGGATTAGACCAATTCATGGAGGATAATGCTATCAGTGGCACTACCTATAATAGTTATGCCTTGCCTCCATGATCAGAGACACTAATGCTTCTGAATGCCAGTTGCTGGAAACCACAGGAAGAGGGTAGTGGTGGTTTTGCGCTCAGGTCCTTTCTTGCTGATTTACCACAGATGTCTGTTTGGCCACCATGAGAATAGGATGCTGGACTAGATGGGCCAATTGGCCTAATCCAGCAGGGTTCTTCTTATGTTCAGTTTCCCTTTTCGTTTTCATAATGCCTTCTCTATGTATATTGGTGACTCTTCTTTACACCTTGTTCACTGCTTTCTTATCAATCATTTCCCCTGTGGGCCTGAGCAGACAACGATAACTCCAACAGACGTGTGTAGCGCTGAACTTGAAATGGAGAGAAAAAACGTCAGGGGCACCAACTCTCTTTTGTACTGGTGGAACATGTGCTGATCCTATAGGTTGTAAGAAATTAACATGTTTAGTAAGAAATCAACATGTGGACTAATCTTTGTGTATTGTGTATAATAATAATAATAATAATAATAATAATAAATAATCCCGGAAAGCATTTAACACCACTAGCCATCCCAAGGTCCCTGCCTCTATTCCATTTTTGTGACTCCCCCCCCCCAACACAAGGGCTGGATCTCTTCTCTGTCTCTTGTTTGTCGTTTCCTTCCTGCTCACTTTCTCTTCCCCTCCTTATATCTTTCTTTTGCCCCTTCCTGCTTTTACTCCTTCCCTCATCCCACTACCTTCCTTCTCTCTCTGTCTCATAACAACTTTGCTAAGGCATTTGGGATGGAGTGAGAACTCAGTTTGTTGTCTATTGCTGGTTGGTTGATCTCATGTTTTAAAGGATGCTTTATGCTATTTTAGTCATTATGTATATAAGATTATTTTAATGATTTGTCAATATTTTACTGTGAAAACTTCCTCCTTGGGGACAGTTGGTAAAGGGTGGGATAGAAAAACTCAAAATAAACAAATGACTCCTTTTTTGTTTCTCTTGTTTTGTATGTCTGTTATTATTTCAATCCCCCCTTCTTTCATCTCTCAAGTCTTTATCCCCCCCGCCCGCTCACGTTCTGCATGGGTTTCTTTAAGAGAGGCCATTTTCTGTGTGTCTTCTAGTACAGTTGTCCTATGCACCTTGTAGCTAACAATCTTTTTGTCATTTCAGCTAGCCGTTGCCTTTCCCCTTAGTTTTGTCCTTTATTAATTGAAATGTTCCCAGCCTGTGTTTCTTGATACTCTGGGCAAACGGGGGGGCAATAAACCAAGCTTTATGGGCTGAATAACTGAGTTTGGCATGAACTCAGACAGGGAGAATAAAACAGAGGCAGCCTCACTGCTCCCCTTAGCCCACAAAACATCTTTACTTCCGTTTGATTTCACACATATTTTTCTGTCAGCAAGTAGTTTATCATGAGTAGAGAATACTATTACATTTTAAGCATTGTGAATTGAAATAGTTTTATGGTGAGGTGCAATATTGTGTGCTATAGGCTCAGTGGCGGCATGGTGATACAATTGTGATATATTGGCTTCTATAGCTAAAATATATTAGTTGAAACAAATGGGATCTTGTTCTCCTCCCTCTACATCTTTCTCACTTCCTCCCAGTTGATTAGCGTTCCATGCTCACTGAGTATGCTCGGTTCTCATTGAACTGGAGGGTTTCCCCCTCCATTTTGGATTTTTTTTTTGTGAGTTGGGATGGACACACTTGTGCACAGTTCTGGCTGGGTTAAAATATTGGATTTTTCTATTTTTGTAGGCAGTTCTCACTTCTTAGAAATTCAATTGTTGGGGCTGTTTACAGTTTTTTATCTCTCAAATCAGTCAGCGTTATGTGGTCATTGAGTCCTCATTGGACTCCTTCAGGCTCCCTTACAGATGGGGTTTCTGGTGTGGTACTTGTGTGCACCACAACTTCCTCAGAAAGCCCCCCTGCCTGTCTCTTTTTTTAAAGAAACAAGTGTTTGTGTGCTCTTTTGTTTAGGAGGGATTGTCTTTTTAGGGGTGTTTTAAAAAACTTTTTATTTGTTTTGAGATGTGTATAGGTGTTTTGCTTTTTGCCTGTTTTCTTTCTTTCTTTTAAGGGTCTGAGAATCTTCAGTTTTTTCTTCTATGAAATGGTGCCCACAACAATCTCTTAAATTTCTAAGTATGGCCCTGAGCCCCAAAAGGTTGGGGATTCCTTATCTATTTGTTAAAATGTGATGTTTAGTGATCTGTGTGATTTTATGTAAGAACAATTTAGGCTGCAGTATTATACTCACATGGAGGTAAATTGTATTAAACTCAATGGGGCTTACTTACTTTTGAATACAAATAGCAGTGTTTTTTATTTCAGACCAACTTAGTTATTGAAAATGTAAACAACTCAAAATGACTTACTTCTGAATAAACATTCATAGGATTATACTGCAAATCAGTTTCTTTTCGTCAGATCTGTGGTTTATCCAACTTAAATTCAATATCTTGTTTCTAATAGTTGTTTCAGAGGAAGTGTACAGAAATGTAGGACAAACATTGTCAAACAAATGGCTTCCAGGCTGTGGCATGTAAACCATGCACTGTAACCTGCCAGGTCCTAGATATACTCTCTAACTTCCTGGGACTACAAAGTATTCATAAGCCTAGCATTATTTTAAGGCCGAAATGGTGTTGATTCCACCACCCCATCCCAAGTAACTGCTTAGTGAAGAATTGAAGAACAGCATACTTTGAAGTGACATCTTCAAGGAATATATGATCATGAAAACAAAGACAGCAGTTGTGATATAAACACTGGAATCTTTAAAAGTTGTGTTTTATAATTGGATACTTTGTGTAATGGTAAGTCTTTATAGATGGGCTGAAGTCATGTTTAAAAGACTCTGCTTGCCTAAAGATTGTGCATTTAAAATAGGATGGAATGTAAGCTTCATATGGTATGAGTTGCCATAATCACAGATGTTTTAATCAAAAGGAGGTACCTTGGAGCTATTATACCAATATCTTGGGATATGTCATTATCTTTATCAAGATGCCTTTGGTGACTGACTGATAGATTCTCCCTTTCCTTTCATCCAGGAAAAATATGACAAACCTGCAATAGAAGAAAATATCTTTGAAGCGTTGGAAAAAGACTTCCAAGAAGTCATCAATGAGCTTACAGGAGATCAAAGCCTTGAGAAATTTCGCGTGGAATATGAGAAGCTCCACACAGTGCTAAGAAAGTCCTATGAGAATGAAAAGCGTCTCATGGCAAAATGCAGGGAGCTGAATGCAGAGATTGTGGTGAATTCGGCTAAAGTGGCTACTGCCCTGAAACTCTCACAGGATGACCAGACAACAATAGCATCTCTGAAAAGGGTAAGGGAAGCAAAACATGACAAATGCATAACTGAGGCCATAGTAATAAATGGAGGTCTTGAATCCGTAAAATGTTAGCACTTTCATGATCCTTAGTATGATGACTTGGTGTGAGTTACAGTTTGTAGTGGAAGTTGATGTCATTTTACTGTTGATCTCAGCTCTTCTAATTCTGTTAATCATCTGTGGTTGAAAGGGAAGATCAGATTATGCAAAGAAACTCATGCCACCTATACTAACTATTTAATAATACATATTTAAACCATACATTCACATTCAGTTACATTGATTTTATTCTCACGTCACTTGAAACAGTTGTTAAACTAGAGTATAATTTAAATGTATATGTGTAGTGTACGCATGCTGAAGTTGTGGGTCCTTTGCTCCTTCCCCTGCTCTTCTTCTGTAACATTCCTAGAAAAGTTTTTAATGAGGTCAGTGTTCACCATCAAACTGGCATTTTCAGAATGTAGGTCAAATGAACCCATGCAACGTTTGGCATGTGGTAAAGCTATTGTGTGATTGTTTCATCACATACATGCCTCCAGTTCTCAATAGAAGCCACATTTACAGCGTAACAGCAAAAGTGCTGAAAGTGAATTTAAAATAATATGCAGGAAATGGACTACTGCGTATGTCAGACTGCTCAGAGCGACACAACCTACATTTACAATGTGCCAATTTCATAGTGTGAATTTGGTAAAAATATAATGTGTTTATATATCTAATTTTAGGGGCTAGCATAAGATTAATTCTAGTTAGAAGTATCTAACAGGTTTTTGCATTCTTTTTGTTTTGTATCTTCAATCAGACATATTTGAACTGCTTATTTTATTATCTTACCATATTAATACGTCTTTGTCCTTTTACCCTGATACAAAAAGGAACAACCTTGTGTTCCTCCATCTGAAATAAAACAAACAAACAAGAGGACACTTTCATAATGTTGTGTATAGTCATGCTCTAGCCAAAGTAAATGACAAAAACAGAAGCCCATTTGGGTATTAAGATGTCCTTCATCTGAGTGTACAGACTCCTTTGACTATGTCAATGAGAGCAGGAACAGTATGGAGATGAGATGAGCAATTACATTATGCACCAAAGTATCCAGTTGTGCCACTGTGGTCCTTTGGGAACTTTTGAGAATGCACAGTAAAGTTGCAGCTTAAGGCTAATTGATTGGACCATTTTCCACTTAGGCAGGTGAAATATGACAGCTCTTACTTAGGCAGGTGACACTGATTTTAATGAAACTATTATGACAGTATTGTAAAAAATAACTGATATCATAGAACTGTAGAATCTATTTGATGGCTTGCTTTGGGACTGCAGTGCTAAGAAAAAACATCAATGAAATTTTGTGGGGTTTTAATGGGATAAAGAGTGCCTGGTGTGCTCTGGTCCATGGGGTCACGAAGAGCTGGACACGACTAAACGACTAAACAACAACAACAATGGGATAAGGAATATTCCTGTTAGATATTATTTTCCCCTTCATCTGCTTTGTTGAACAAATTTGTTCCTTAAACAAATGTAAATGTTACATGGATATTAAATACTATTTTAAAACATGGAATTGTACCAGGATAAATTTTATGGCACCAACAAGTGGTTTTCCTTCAATACAAATAGTAGCTTTAGATGGGTTATTTCAGGACTAAAGCAGAGGAAAATCACACTGCCTGCTGTGAGCATGACAATTATCACCCCACTGCAGGGCTGTTATTTGCATTTTAAAGAAATATATATTAAATATAAAGATGCATTTAAAACCAAATCTAGATTGGCCCTTAGATTCTAAACACAAAAATAGTTCGGCTGAGGCTAATTTTTCTGTTCTTAAACATATTGTTAGTTATGTTTATAATGCTTTATTGAACTGGACAGTGAACTTAATATTATCACTTCAAAATCAAACAATATTTACATCATAATGAGATGTGGTATGAGAGCATAGAACATAGAAGAAATATGGTAGATGTAATAGGTGAAAACACATTTCAAAAGCTTTATGATAATCCTTTAGGGAGCTTGCCTTTTTGAAAAAAGTCTTACTCAAATTATCCTTCTGAGCTGTCCCAAAAAAGAAGAGAAGAAGCTAAGATGTGGTAGCAAGCAGCTTTCCTGACCCAAGAGCCACAGATATTAAGGGGATAACCTTCTTGCTACCTGAACTCTCTCCATACTTTTATGATTTGATGGACTAGTATATGATGGTTAACAAAGAAAGGGAAAAAATCCCTGGCTACGAGCTGAAAATAATATCCCAAACAATAGATTTTAAGTTCTGTGACAAAACCCATGGCTTCAGGTCATGGTTGAGTACCCTTCCTTTGACCCCCATTGTTTATGGGCTAGCTTAACCATAAATTGCTTTGCATTTTAATCATTCTCCCAAATATTCATATCATGTTTACTCATTTATGAGATAAGCAGAAAATATTAACAATACTAGCTTGCTTTCCCCTGAATTTCTTGTTTGAATCAAATACAATCATAGAATCTTAAGAGTTGGAAGCTCCCCCAAGGGCCATCTAGTCCAACTCCCTGCAATGCAGGAATCTCAGCTAAAGCATCCATGCCAGATGGCCATCCAGCCTCTGCTTAAAAACCTCCAAGGAAGGAGAGCCCACCACCTCTAGTGGGAGTCTATTGCACTGCTGAACAGCTCTTAATGTCAGAAAGTTTTTTTCGAATGTTTAGTTGTCATCTCCTTCTGGACTTTTTAAGAGAAAAGCTGGATTTTAAAATTATGATTATAGAAACGCTGGGCAAAATATGGATAAACTTGGCCACAGATTCTAGTGGACTTTAAGCAAGATTCATGCTAATGAAAATAAATAACTTTGAAAATACAATATAATTAGGTATAATGTTCCATATTAGTAGGTATGGATTGCTTAATTGAAAGTACTAATATTTACTGGCCAGACAGAATTGGCTAATAGAACAGAACACAGATGAAGACCAAAGGTTGAAAGAAGGCTGAAAACTTTTATTCATTAACCTGGAGGAAAATTAATTAGCTAATTGTTCATTTTTAATTAAATATATGAAACTGTTTTCTTCAACCATCCACAGGAGATCGAAAAGGCCTGGAAAATGGTGGATGCAGCTTATGAGAAGGAGCAGAAAGCAAAGGAAACCATCCTGTCTCTTAAAGAGGAAATCGTGAACTTGACTAAATTAGTGGAGCAAGGATCTGGATTATCATTGGGTCAGGAGCATAAGTGAGTTGCATCCGGAGAGGACTGGGAGAAATTGCCATTCATTGAGACTACATTTGATAAAGATAATGCAAATAATTTTGCAAAAACCTGCACATATTATCTTTTAGGTGGGAAAATATATTTCATGTGTGAAAAGCTGTGTGTTTGCACCCTCAGAATAGCTTGATAAATTTTATTCAAAAGCCACAGCAGTCTATCCCCTAGCCAGGATGCCTTATGTGCCCCCTCCCAGCAAAAATAAAAGAAGCATGGCACTGGGGTGGGCAGAAAGGTTTAAACTCCTTGGCCAAGTCCAGTTCCCTGATGAGGATACAAATTGCCCCTTCCTGGTCTTCAGATCAATCATATGATGAGTGGGGGAGGGCAGCAATGGGGGGGGGGCTGTGTGCCCACACACATTTTTCCCAACACCTACCACTGGTATGTGGTCCCCAGAGTGTTTGCCAAAGGTGAATGTGGCCCTTAAGCTCAGAAGCACTTGCCACCCCTGATCTAGGATTTATGTTCTGGGGAGTGTAAGGCCATGGGGGCATCTTCAATCTCTGCAGTGATTAGTGGTTTCTATCCTTGAAAAATGTTAAGAAATTGTCGGTGTGCAACAGTGTGATTGGTAGATGGGAAAGCAGTTGCCACAACCATTTGGTGTTGCTATATTAGCTTTAACTTGTACTGTTAATCTTGTGATGTTCGGTTTGCTGCTGGGAGCCCCTGTGTAACAGTAGCGTAGCAGTTGTCAGCATACTTGGAGCATAAGTTCAAGCTGCCTTCCACATGGGTTTTCAGTTGGAACCCAGTGTCTTTCATTGTTACTCAGTGTGTCTAACTTTTGCTGTTGATAATAACAATAACTGGCAGTCAGTGCACATGGCAGCTTCCCTGTGGGTCCCTGCTTTGAAGAGCTTACAATCTAAATTTTAGCACTGCAGTATGTGGTTGTTTCATTTACATGTACAGTTAATAGTTAATGCAGGGCACAGAAACTAGTGAGCTTTGCCAAACGCTTCATGGAAAAGGTGGGAAAGTATAGTGGTCAGCAGGGGAGAAAGGGAAGTCTTCTTTGTTGGTCAGAAGGTCTTTGGAGGGTCAACGGTGCTGAAGCCAGATGAGCAGATATCCTGGGCAGATTATGTTCTTGTCTGTACATCTCTTGGATCCTGGACATTTATGTGTCATGTAATATCTCAGATTAGCTGAGACAGCCTATTCAAATCCAAAGGGAGACACCCAGAAAACGACAAGGCAGGAGTAGAGGAGTGGGCATACAGTGAGCATGCTGCAGAGCATGACAGTTTAGAGTTCTGATCATTAGGTTGGAAGGAACTAAGTTTGAATCATGAATTCAGCTGAAGAATAAAAACTACTGGGTTGTGATTTTTGCTACTAAGTAGTAATAGGGTGTTTTTAGTAAATGTTCACAGACATGCAATTTAGTTGACAGGTTTTGTGAGCGAATAGAAGGGGAGTTTCATATAAAGCAGTTATATCTTTACACTATCATTTCCCACAAAGCACCTTTTGTGGAGAACACGGAGAAGTTGACTCAGATCTTTTTTCCCCCCACAGCCTGCGGGAATTGCTAAAATTCAAGGAAGAAGTAACAAAGGAGCGAGACCAGCTTTTGTCAGAGGTTGTAAAGTTACGTGAAAATGTAACAAATATGTCAGATCAACAGCACGAAGCAGAAATGACAAAAACTGTGGCGGAACAAACCATTGCTGAGGTCTGTGTAAACCCTATTTGCTGTCACTTTTGTCTTTGTCTAGAAGGCTTCCAAAGCTTTCCAATTTGTCTCTATTAACTACCACCTGCTATTTTACTTCCTAAACCTTTTCCAGGCGGGTTGGTGAGAAGTCATCGGTGGCAGAGCATCATCAGTGTATTTAATCTCTTTCATTGATCTCTGACATATCTTTTTCAGAAAGTTTTCCTTCTGTAGGGGACTTAAATGTTTGCCAAATCTGCACCAACCGGAGCTGCTGCTTTATAAATACTGAGAAGACATGTTTCTACTCTGCTGAGTTTATAATCTAGATTAGATTGAGGGGAGACATTAGGGGAGAGGGCAGAATGGAGGCAGGAGTAGGTTTTTAACTTTAGGTAGAGTGGGAGGGGAACAGCCTGAGAACCAGGGTTCCTTCTTCTGCTGGTTCCATCCCTTTTGCTTGCATCCCATCTGAGTTTTGTGATCATTTCTTTCTTGTACTTGTAAAGCCCATATGGGTTTGTGGGGTAGATAGTGGGGTGTTCAGCGATCTCTAGACTTTCTTGCCCCTCACCCCTGAAACATTCCTTTCACTGTTCATCAGATCACTTCTTTGTCTTCCCTGAAGTCTCCCTAAAACATATTTTGTTTCACAAAACCATTCCTTAACCAACTGTGCTTCACCCTCACCTCCATTCTTCATGTGAAGCATTGACTTTATCTCATTAGCCCTACTTTGGCTGAGGTTCTGATCAATTTTACTGTGTAGCGACATGGGTAGCATTGTGGTCTAAACCACCTTGGGCTTATCTATCGTAAGGTCAGCAGTTTGAACCTGTGCTACAGGGTGAGCTCCCATTGCTTTGTCCCAGCTCCTGCCAACCTAGCAGTTCAAAAGCATACCAGTGCAAGTAGATAAATAGGTACTGCTGCGGCAGGAAGGTAAACGGTGTTTCCGTGCGCTCTGGCTTCCGTCACGGTGCCCCATTGCGCCATAAACAGTTTAGTCTTGCTGGCCACATAACCCGAAAAAAGCTGTCTGCAGACAAATGCTGGCTCCCTCGGCCTGAAAGCGGAGATGAGCGCCACACCCCATAGTCAAATTCAACTAGACTTAACTGTCCAGTGGTCCTTTACCTTTTACCTTTACCTTACTGTCCAGATGCTGTGTAAATTGTTTAAATAGCAAAAAGTAGAATGCAAACTTATATGTGGATAGAATATACACTTACTGATTCCCCTGATTAAAAGAAAAATATTTTTTGCCATTTCCTCCTCTATTGCTGTTTGCAGCTTAATCAGGAAATCCAGTTGCGTCAGAATGAGGCTTCAAGGGAGGCCCGAAGAAAAGAAAAAATGGAGAGGGAACTAAAACAGCAGCAGATGGAATTAGACAGTAAATTGGCTGAAATGAAGGCAATGCAGCAGAATATGAATAGAAACAAGGAGGAACTCCTGAGAATTGAGCAGCAGCTCAAGGAGCAAAAGGTAATGTAGGGTCTGACACTGAACTTCCTTAAAAACACACACACATAGACTCTTCAGATCAAGGTCAGATTTTCAGGACAGAATGAAAACACTTGGGGAAACTAAACACTTTCTTTTTCTTGGTCATATACGGCTAATATAGATTTTGACAAAAATCCTACCTGCTCCCTCACTCGCACTGAAGTAATTTAATAATGCCTTCTAAAGATTTGTGGCAAAATAGGACAATAAAGCCACATGCACAAAATTACATCCTGGTCCCTTGGGTTTGTTAAAAGTATCTCTGAGTGTGAGCCTTTAGTTACATGACATGAGATAAATGAATGCATAACTGTGGGATCCTGTAACATGGGAAGCAAACATGGTTCCCTACTGTTGGACTCCATCTTCCAATCCAACACCGTCTCTCTCCTCTGGTCACGGATTCTGCCGGTCATCTCAGCCAGTCCCATAAATTCAGTCACCTTGGTCTGCCATTCTTCCAGAGTAGGTAATTCTTGAGTCTTCCAATACTTTGCTAGTAGGATTCTTGCTGCTGTGGTTGCGTACATGAAGAATGTTCTGTCTTCCTTTGGTACCATTTGGCCGACCATGCCCAAGAGAAAAGCCTCCGGTTTCTTAACAAATGTCCACTTAAGGATTTTCTTAATTTCATTATAGATCATTTCCCAGTAGGCCTTAATCTTTGGGCAGGTCCACCAAAGGTGATAGAAGGTTCCTTCACATTCATTGCATTTCCAACAATTATTATTGGGCAGATGATATATCTTTGCTAGCTTGACTGGGGTCATGTACCACCTATATATCATTTTCATTATATTCTCTTTTAAGGCACTACATGCCGTGAATTTAATGCCTGTGGTCCATAACCGTTCCCAGTCTGCAAACATGATATCATGACCAATATCTTGTGCCCATTTAATCATTGCTGATTTTACTGTTTCATCTTGCGTGTTCCATTTCAGCAGCAAATTATACATTCTAGACAAATTTTTAGTATTGGGCTCCAGTAATTCCGTTTCTAACTTTGACCTCTCTTTCTGAAATCCTAATTTCCTGTCCTGCTTAAACATCTCGTTAATCTGATGGTAGTGTAGCCAATCTCGGACTTTAGGTTTTAGTTTCTCCAAGCTCTGTAGTTTGAGATTTTCACCATCATGTTCTAAAATTTCACAATATTTTGGCCAATCTGAGTCCATATTAAGTTTTTTTACCGCCTTGGCTTCCAGGGGTGACAACCACCTGGGGGTTTTATTCTCCAACAAATCTTTGTAACGGTTCCATACATTAAACAATGCTTTCCTGACAATGTGGTTTTTAAAGCCTCTATGCACCTTTACCTTGTCATACCATAAATATGCATGTCAGCCGAAACTGTTATCATGTCCTTCTAGATCTAAGATGTCTGTGTTCTCAAGAAGTAGCCATTGTTTCAACCAGCAAAAAGCTGCTGCTTCATAGTAAAGTCTGAAGTCCGGCAGGGCAAAGCCCCCTCTATCCTTTGCATCAGTTAAGATCTTAAATTTTATTCTGGGCTTTTTGCCCTGCCAGACAAAATTAGATATATCTTTCTGCCACTTCTTGAAACAGTCCATCTTGTCCAAAATTTGCAGTGTCTGAAACAAAAACAACAGTCTCGGCAATACATTCATTTTAATAGCAGCAATTCGGCCTAACAAGGAGAGTCTCAACCTAGACCATATGTCAAGATCTTTCTTCACCTCCAACCAACATTTCTCATAATTATCCTTAAATAAATTCACATTTTTAGATGTTAAGTTCACCCCCAGGTATTTCACTTTTTTTGTTATTTCCAAACCAGTTTCCCTTTGAAAGCTATCTTTTCCCTCCATCGTTAGATTTTTTCCCAGCACCTTTGTCTTTTGTTTATTTAATTAAAAACCTGCCACTTGACCAAATATTTCGATAAGTTCTAAAGCTCTTTTTGTACTGGCTTCTGGTTGTTGCAGAGTCAAAACTAAGTCATCTGCAAATGCTCTTAACTTGTAATGTTTAGCTCCGAGTCGTATTCCTTCTACCAGCTGGTCCCTTCTAATCATGTTCAACAATACCTCCAGGACTGATATAAACAATAGAGGGGATATTGGGCATCCCTGTCGTGTCCCTTTTTCTATTGGGATCTCATCCATAACCATACCGTTCACAATTAATTTAGCTCTTTGTTCAGAATATATTGCACCTATACCGTTTTCAAAGTTTTGGCCTACCCCCATCCCATGGAGATTCCTCTTCAGAAAGCTCCAACAAATATTGTCAAAGGCTTTCTCCGCATCCACAAAAATCAGAACTGCTTTCCTATTTATGTCAGTCTCCAAAAATTCCAAGATATCTATAATGTTCCTCACGTTATCTGACATATATCTCCCTGGGAGAAAGCCTGTTTGGTCCTTATGAATCTCCTCTGATAACACTTTCTTAAATCTTTTTGCTAAAATGTCTGCAAAGATTTTATAATCCACGTTTAGAAGTGATATAGGGCGGTAGTTCTTAACTTGATGTTTCTCAGTTTCTGTCTTCGGTATAAGTGAGATGAATGCTTCTTTCCACGATTCGGGAGCCTTTTTCCCTTCTAAGATTTGGTTGCATACTTCTTTCAATGGTTGTATTAACCATTCCTTCAGTGCTTTATAATATCTGGCAGTCAGTCCATCTGGTCCTGGTGATTTTCCCATTTGCATATTTTGGATGGCACCCTCTATTTCTTGATCTGTAATTTTCTCATTTAAAATCCTCTTGTTCTTTTCCGAGATCTTTGACAATCCATACTTTTTAATAAAATCTTCTATCTCTTGTTCATTCTTTGGCCCTTGAGCGTATAACTTCTTGAAAAAGCTTTGAAAGCAATTACTGATCTCGTTTGGTTTATAAATAGATTTACCATCTACTTCGAGAGATGTCACAGTGTTCAACTTTTGTCTCTTTTTCAATTGCCATGATAGCAGTTTCCCACATTTGTCTGCTGATTCAAAAGTTTTTTGCCTCATTTGTTTTATTTTCCATTCTATCTCCTCGTTCATCAGTTCCATATATTGGGTCTGATAGTACTTTATTTCCCTTAAAATCTCCTGAGACTTGGGTTTAGATCTCAGTTTCTTCTCTCCTTCTTTCATTTGTTTCCAAATTTTTTCCTTCTTCTCATTCTGTTGTTTCCTCTTTATAGAATTTTGCTGAATCAGGAAGCCACGCATCACGGCCTTGCTTGCGTCCCATATTGTTCTTCTTTCCACATCTGATCTTAAATTTATCTCGAAGTAGTCTTTCAGTGTCTTTTGGGCCTTTTTATAGATTGTTTCATCTTTAAACAGGGTGTCATTCATTCTCCATCTGAAGGTTCCAGCTGTTGTCAGTTTCATTTCCATCTTTACTGCGTTATGGTCGGAGCAGGTTTTTGGGCAGATTTCTACTTTTTTAACCCTTGGTGCCAGATTGCTAGAGATCCATATTTGGTCAATCCTGGTCCATGTCATTTTTGCTTCAGAGAAGAAGGTCCCCTCTCTTTCCAGAGGGTTCCTTGTTCTCCAAATATCAATCAAGTCCATGGTATCAGCCAGTTCGAAAAAAGTCTTTGGGAGTCTCCCATCCTTAGAAATTGTTTGCCTTTGCGCTTTATCCATGTTTGTGGAGACGACTCCATTCATATCGCCCATCAATATTATTTTAGAGTCCATAAAGTCCATTAAAGTCTCATGCAACTTCTTAAAGAACTCGGCCTTCCCCTCATTAGGTGCATAAACTCCTACAATCAAAATTTTTTCTCCTTGAGTTTGGATTTCCACTGCCAGAAATCTTCCTTGTTCATCCTTGAAGATCAATTTTGGTTCCAATTTTTCTTTAACGTAAATCACAACCCCTCTTTTCTTAACTTTGTCTGAAGAAATAAATTCCAGTCCTAATCTTTTATTTGTCAAAAGTTTTCTGTTTGTCCTGGCAATATGGGTTTCTTGCAAACATATTATGTCTAAGTGTTCTTTCTTTAATATGTGAAACACCTGTCCCCTTTTTCGGGGATGGTTCAAACCATTGCAGTTCCAACTCAGAAGTTGCAGAGACATTTTTGTTACTGGGCTGCTTTTCCACCGACTGCTCCAAGTTCTTGTTCCTCCTCAGTAGGTACTGAAACTAGTCCAAATGATAGATTTGCTATGTCCGGTATTTCCCTCCCACTCACGGTTCCTTTCTCCAAGTCCTCAAAGTTTCTCTCCAAAAAGTGTTCTTTATCTTGAATTGTTTTAATCTTGATTTTCTTCCCTTTGAAGTTGAAGGACAGCCCTTGTGGAAACTCCCACCTAAATGGGATGTTGTTTTGTTTCAGCAAATCCACTAGAGTCTTATATTGGGTCCTCACCTCTAAAAAGTGCTTAGGAATATCCTTGAAGATCTGTATTTGGGAATTCTTAACAATCAAGGCCTTCTGGAAATGCAGGTTCAATATTTTATCTCTTTCTTCCTTAGATCTCAGGGTGATTAAACAGTCCCTTGGTTTCTTGCCTTGTTTTCTACCAATCCGAAAGGCTGTGGTTATTACAAATTCATCCTCTTCCCCTTCTAGCTCATCAGTCCAAAATTCTTGGAACTTATCTGTAAGGAATTCTCCCAGGTTGCCCTCTTCCTCCTCTGGTACCAATCTCAATTTCAGATTCTTATTTTTCCTCTCTAATTCCATAAGGGCCAAAGCTGCGTCATGTTCATGAACTTTCTTTGCAATGGGTACAAATTTTCCCTTAGTGTCCTCGGCCGTGCTCCTAGCGCTCTCAGCTATTTTCCTTGTTTCCGTACTTTCCTGAATTAAACGATTTATAGAGTCTGTGTTAGATGATATTGCCGTTGTATTCAGATCAAGTCTTGTTGTCAACTCTGTCAGTTTCTTAGAATTCTCTGTAGATTGCTTGGTGAGTGCTTCTAAAGATTGATTTATTCTGAGCAGTGCCTGTGTCATAGAATCCATTGATGCTGTTGTTCCTTTTTCCTGTGCAGCTGTTGCTCCTGATATGGAGCCTCTTTTTTGAGTCTGCTTTTGAGTCTGTTTTGTTTTGCTTCTTGTTGTTATTTCATCCAGTGGAGTGCTCATAACTCAAGGTCGTTCACACAGGAAAATTACAAGTGGAAAATCCCACTTCTCTGTCTCTGTCTCAATGCAACTGTCTCTCTTTTAGTCCTCTAGAGGGAGAAGTTGTATCCAAACAATGGTAACAATAGTAACAAAGAAACAGGGAAGCAAGTAGCCAATGCAAAGTTCCACAAATAAAAGTCCAGCCAAAAGCCCTATTTGTTACAGTTTAAAATACTATAAGTTCCATCCACTAAAGTCCCGTTGTTTTGTTTCAAATAAAGTTGTACTTTGTATCCACAAACTTTTTTGACTTTTTTGACAGCTCACTTCCAGGCGCTCGTCTCTCCGGCAGCCTGACCAGAGGTTTCGGCAGCGGAGAGTTTCACTTTCTAAGCTCTTTTCCTCTGGCAGATTAAATTTAGCTCAATCTTCTTCCCCCCTTCTCCTGCCTATGGGGGGGGGAAGGTCCCCTTCCAATGTCAGGTTTGATGAAATTTTTGAAAGAATAAGTTCCCTTTAAATATAGCTTGTTTTTTCCATTGCTCAGTCAATCGTGCAGTTCCGGGGGGGGGCTGACTTCCTTAATTTCTGCCTCTCCCGTTTTCAGCCAAATCTTCTTAATTTAGTTTAAACATCCCGTTCACTTTAATTTGCAGATCTTACTCACGGGTGTTGTTGCCAATCGGTTGTTTCATGAAGGAATCGGCGCTCTCCGTCAATGGCGACGCGGCTTCGCTCCGTAAGCTGGGTTACGATCCTCAGCACCGCGCTCACACCCGATGCCGCTCCGGAGCCTTTAAAAAGGCTCTTTCGCGATACCGGGGGGCGCAAAGGTGCCCACCGAATCTCCTTGCTCACAGGCTTCAGCGCCTGTGATTTTAGGGGTCCCCCGCTCGCCGTAGCGGGTCAGACCCGAACTCACGGAGCAGTCCTGCTTCAGAGCTCGAAGCAAGGACCGCCATTAAACGCTGGCGCCGACCGGAAGTCTGACAGGGTACTTCCTGTTTCCTCTGAGGTCTGCCAAGGAACAAATATGAGAGAGCAGGAATCAGGAAGGATTCTAAAGATGGAACTCATGTCTGGTTTGTAAAATTATCCAGCAGCACATAACACAGTTTTACATATGTGAGTCTAGCAATACCCATTATGAGCCCAGTGATAGTTCTTGAAATTATGGTCTTTCCTTTGTTGCTTTAAAAAAAAAAGTTCCATTGAAAATGTGGCAGCTCCAGATAGTGACTAGTAGTTGCATTTATGTCTTATTAAATGGGCTACTGGCTTTCTACTGAATATTTCTATGAACTTGATTCAGATGCGTTTGAACCTTTTTAGTGGATGCATTAAAATGAATATGCCATATTTTCTTGTATATAAATGAATTTTATCAGAAAACTCACCAGAATGTATTTAGTTTCTGTAGGTCTTCAAGAACTCACTTTGGAAATGTCAGTGTCTCAGGGTATATTCACACACAGTTGGTTTAAGCAGCATGGCATCTGTGGGGGAAAATCAGCTTATGCTGACTTATTATTTGACTTATTATTGTGTGAATTGCTGCTTTTTTGTGCAAAGGGATAATCCACACCACCACATTTGTGGTGTTGGGCCAGAAGCTGATTTTGGCTGAGAAGAGCATGTGTATGACTGTCTCGGTGTGGACTGATGCAGCTTGAGTAGCAGAAGCTGATGTTTTTCTGCAGTTGCCTCAAACTAATAAAACATAAGAATGGACTTTCACTTCTGCCTAAAACAGTGTTCATGCTCTGATGCCATGGCTCACGAGACTGTCATTTCATACTAGTATATTTCTTAACATAGAATTGTTGCTCATTTCCCTCTGAAACATTGAAGCCTGCAGATAAATAGGGAAGCATGGCAATAATATTTTCTTATCTGTCACTTGTGTTGTGAGGTTATCTGTCAGAATGCTGGAAAAGATCTTTAGACAGAGGTTGCTGTCAGAGTGCAAAGTATTCATTTTTAAAAACCAAAATATCATTTCTTAGCATTTTTCTGGTCAGGCCTTAAAATGGTCTAGATTATTTTTTCACTCCATTTCCCCTGATGCTGCAAAGCCCTATGAGAAACAATTTTAGTAAACAATAAAAGAGGTTTGGTAATTGTAAAGCAGTTTCTTCCTGGAACAAAAGTCTTCCCAGAGTTGCTTGTGTCATGCAAATGTATAGTCCTTCCTTCCATTCCCTGAGTGTATTTGGGTAGACGTCTGTGACAGTTGTTCATTTAGATGAAGTTTTTAATAAAACCAAACACAGATTCAGTATATATGCAGAACTGAAAGGAAAATTTTATTGTCTCTGTCAAATGCATTGGTTCTGATGTAGCCTTTTAAAAGAATGTGATGATCCATTTACACATTATGAATGGTAATTGTGGGCCAGTCCTGGCATAGCTATTAGCAGCTGCAGAATGGCGCCAAGTTTGCTTTACTAACATGCTTCTCTGCTCCCAGAATGTATTGTGTGTATTGATTTTAATCAGTCTGTCAGATAGTGATGTCTTGCTACCCTTTTCTGTCCTTCCTATTGAGGTAACTGAATTTCACTGGAATATGCACTTCTATGGACTCAAGTAATTATGAGCATGTTGAACATATGAAGTTGCTTTATATTAAAATTTGGGGTCTATCTAGACTAGTATTGTGACAGGCACCCCTGAAAGTGCACTCTTCCATTGTTTCCCAAGACAGATGGATGCCAACCCATCTAGACCAATATTATGACAGGCAGTGGTGTATCATGGTCTTAGGGGCAGTCTTCACCAGCTGTACCAATGGCAATCCTTTACCTTGAAATGCTTGAGATTGAGCCTGGGATCTTCTGCAGTGATAAAATATGTAGTCTACCATCTCATAATAGTCCCTGCTTCTTATTAATGTAGCATATGTCTTCTAAGATTTATAATTTATTTTCATGATTGCTGATAAAAACCATTTGACTCTACTGCTCATTTGCAGTGATTACAGGAAGTGTTGTACACTGCCAAATGTCAATAAGGCATTAAAATATTTATCGGCTACCTGTGAGGGAGGCTTACAAAGATCTTACAAAAAACATTACACCCACTGAGTTATTCATTAGAAGCTGCCATTCTCATTCCTAGCTGCTGAACAATTGTCATATTTCTCAAATAGGATACATTACTAATACGGTGGTAAATGGAATTTGATTTTTTAAAAAAGTGAAGGAATTCTGTTCTCCTTGGAATCCTTGTAGAAGCTGAGGGTGGTACTAGTATATTATACTGTATTTTTCACCCTATAGGACGCACTTTCCCCCCTCCAAAAATGAAGGGGAAATGTGTGTGCGTCCTATGGGGCGAATGCAGGCTTTCGCTGAAGCCTGGAGAGCGAGAGGGGTCGGTGCGCACCGACCCCTCTTGCTCTCCAGGCTTCAGGAAGCTCTGCGCAAGCCTAGGGAGCCCGGCGCGACTTCCCGCCGGGCTCCCAAGGCTTGCGGACAGCAGCCTGCAGCCCAAAACCCGGGGAGCGCAGCAGAGCACGCCCCGGGCTTCGGGCAGATATCCGCAAGCCTGGGGAGCCCAGCGGGAGTTCCCGCCGGTCTCGCCAGGCTTGCGGATAGCAGCCTGCATCCCGAAGCCCGGGGCGCGCTTAGCAGCACGCCCCGGGCTTCGGGCAGATATCCACAAGCCTGGGGAACCTGGCGGGAACTCCCGCCGGGCTCCCTAGGCTTGCAGATAGCAGCCTGTTCTGGGGGCTAGGGTCAGGGGAAGCTCGGGCTTCCCCCGCCCCAGCCCCGCGCCTGGGGGGGAAATAATTTTTTTTCTTTATTTCCCCCCCCAAAAAAACTAGGTGCGCCCTATGGGCCGGTGTGCCCTATAGGGTGAAAAATACGGTAAATACATTTATGTCTTTGTGCCACAATTCCACAGATTCTGAATGAAAGAGCCACAAAAGAACTTGAACAGTGTACAGCAAGAAATCTCAAGCTCCAGCAAGAAAATGAACAGCATACTTTGGCCATTGATCAACTCATGCAGGAGAACCAGCAGAAAACCACAGAGCTGAGAGTAAGTTCAGTATGACATCAGATACTATCCCAGTTTCAAAACTGCATTGTACAAAATGGCTGCTTGGTAGGTGTGTGACTACTAGATTATATGTCTAGATGTTTGATCACTATGAGGCTTCCTTTGAAACACAAATAGCAGCTATGGTAAGACAACTCTTGTTGGGACAAAACATTCTCACCCCCAATGAGAATTACATTACAAAACATGCACATTAATTGCACTGACATCCAGGATAGCCCAAACTTTGGAAGTGGTGACATCATAATCTGCTCATACAATTTATTTACCGCAAAAACCTTATTCTTCCTATTACTGTCTTTTTTCTATTCCAATTTGTTCCCTGACCTTTTGTGTTTTTACATTGTTTTTGTGGCATCTTAGAGATTCCTGCCTTTCCAAGATAGGCCAATCTCTCCTTGAGATGAAAGGCACTATATATACCTAAGATATTGCCATTGTTCATCTCTTTTGTCTAATCTCCAGTCAAGAACACATCTGCAGTTACAACATGGTTTCTGTTAAAGAAAAGGACAGAAAACCAATAGTTTATTGAGCTTTAGTAATGTACAACCTGTTCTTCTAAATAGAAGACGTCATTTGCTGATGAAGTGTTTGCTTCCAAGGGGCCTGGTTGGTTAAAACAATGGAAGCAAGTTCTAGAAGCATATAAAAATATTTATCTGGTGTAGTAAAAGGATTTCCATTTCAGGCTATCAAGAGTATTTTCTGATCTATGTTCATGTTTATAAAAAAAGTCATTATCAAAAGCTATTATCACAGCCGATGATCTTCCTTTGGATATGAACAAAGAAACTTTTGGCACCTAAAAAGCTAAAAAAATAATTGTGGCACAAATTTCATCAGATACATGGTAGACTCAAGCCTACAAAAGCTTCTGTTGCACAGTTCTATGAGTGTCAACTTAGAAGTAAGCCTTATGAGTTTAATGGGTCCTACTTCCAGGTGCATAGGATTACACCCTAAAATGCCACAGAACCTTGTTGTTGTTGGCATAAGTTACCAATATTCCAAACACTTTTCAGGAGTAGGGCTACTGTTGGCTGATTAGCCAGAGCCCAGAAGAGAGAATACAATACTTTAAAATACAGGTTGGCTTGCACCACTCTTTTTGCCAGTGTAAGTAAGATCTGCTGAGTTGCCAGGTCATGTGACTGAACTAAAAGGTTAAGAATCAGCGTCTCTTGTTATGCTGTCCCACCCCATCCCTGCATACGTTTGCGTTCTGCAGGCTGAGTCCCAGCTGAGCCATGATCAGGGAGTTACACCAGCTGAACTAGGACAGCCCAAGATCTGCCTAGTCCAAACTCACTCATCCTGGTGAATCTTGGGTTTGGAGTGCACTGTTAGTTCTTCTGTCCAGCTGTCATTAGGCAAGTGATGGCAAGCTGAGTACTTGGTACTAAAGCTCAAGAGTGCAGCGGGAAAAAAAGGATAGAGAGAAAAGAGGATGAAAAACAAAAGCTATGCTCTGTAAAGCCTTCAGGGCTCTGAATATTTTCTTTTATTGCAAATGACAATGGCTATTATAATTTTTTTTTACCCAACACATTGCAGTAGGAGCAAAAGTTGATGTATAACCTTACTAATTGTTACCTCTCTATTCCTGTTCTTTTGTTTTCTGTAGGCGAGAGAAGATGAGGTGTCTCAGATGCGTCAAGAGATTTCAAAACTTTCTAAAGTGAGAGAGGTTATGCAGCGAAAATTACGTGCTGTAGAAGAGCAAAAGACTCATGCTGAATTTGAAAGGGATACCCTTAAAAATCAGATAAATGGGCTGGAGAGAGGTAGGAGTCAAACTTAATGCAGTGATATGGAAATTTGGTTGGGCAAAACAATTTTTTTTCAATATATGTCTTAGCTATACTTCAAGTGTTAAAGAAAAAGGCAAGCTTCTGAATTCCCATGATATGTCAACTGTCGGTTTATTATTGTTTTGTCAGTGGTGGCAGGTTGAGGGTATGACAATGCGCTTCAGCATATCTTAAAAATAAATGAATTCTTGTTTATTTTTGTAATGTTTGAAGGAAGTATGGGAAAGCAAACATGCATCTGTGAAATGTGGGCAGTTGCAGTTCCCCTTGCAAGTATTTTCCATATGTTTTGTATCTTTGAGTCTTCTTTCCAACCATTTCAGAAAAGACCTGGTTGACATGTTTGGGAAATCTGCTATTAACAGTTCCTTGCAGGTGCAGGAACTTGCAGTTTCCAATAGAAAATAGCAGAATGCAGAATTCCAAGAATTTTGATGCAGCAGGGCTGAGAAATGTGCTTAGTGCTTGGCTAGGAATACAATGCAAGTTGTGGGAGCAGCTATGAATATGTAGTTATGGTCCACTTCTCTTGCCAGGAATCCACCATAGGTTTATCTCTTGTGTCCTGAGATGAAAGAAGTCAATGGAATATTAAATACTTTATTGTATAAAGGCGAAGTTGAATCTTCATTCCCTCGGTCTTAGAAACCAAATGAGCTTTTCCAAGAGATAAACAGAGTGAAAACAAGATAAAATCACAATATAAAAACACACAATACAGAATCAAAATAAAAAACAAAACCAACCCAATAACCCCCTAGTATTTGCCTGGTATTGTATCCTGTTGTGATGCATGCTTTCATTATATAAATGAATAATTATTAAAGCAAACTTTTAATTCAGAAATAGTAATTTAAAAAAATAAGAAATGGAAAGTGGGGGTTGTTGTGTATTAAATTCTTGCCATGGATTCACTTGATCTGATTAGACTTTCTTTGTGATCAAGAGTCTTCTACTTTGTATGGATTTTGAGTGTTGCCAGTGAATTAATGAATTATTATTTTTTCAGTTACTAGCTGTATGGATTAGTGTATTTCTTCAGGGTTATGCTGTATTGCAAGGTTTTTAACCCCACACCCTACAGCAAGCCCAACAAAATCAGACCTCCCCACTGCTGCAGTAAGCCCTGGAAAGAAAGCTCCCACTGGCATGTTCATTTAGGAAACCTTATTGTTGGAACTACTCCTGGGCCTCCATACATCTTAATTTGGCAGAGACATACTTAGAGGTTGGTTAGGTTAGCACCTGCCAAGGCCGCAGACTCAGGGGGGGGGGGAGGGTTGATGGACAACAATTGCACCTCTCTCAGCACCTCAGCGGAACGATCCTGACATGGCATGGGCTGATGCAGCAACCCTGCAGAGCCCCCTCCCCAGTCTTCAGTGGTACTGTCTCTAAGGACGCTGCTGCTTGGTCCGCTGTCCTAGCACGGCCGCTGCTCCTGTCTCCCCCCCCCAGCTCCCTCTGTTTGCCCTGAGAGCGGCCTTTCAGCTGATGTGGTGACAGTTGAGGCTTTTAATTCACCATAGCTGAGTCACTTTCCCCTGTTTTCTCTCCTGCCTTGACCAATTTCCAGAGTGTGTGCCACTGCATGTTCACATCAGAGAGCAAGGGCAGAGAGCATTGACTTAAGCAGGGCTTACTTCTGAGTAAAGTGTGCACTGGGGCAAAATCTCCAAGTTAGTGCCTTTCTGCTGTCACCTTGTCAGAAGCAATGAATAATCATATTGACTTTTAGTTTTAAAGTAAAACTGCATTTGAAAAATAAAATCCCATAATGTTTTGTTTTGTTCAGGTTATGCGGTCTGACTCTGAACTCAAGGTTTATCAACTTTTCCTGTGTTTCAGAGTTGGAAGGTGCAAAAAAACAAGCTGAAATTGACAAAAAAGCTATAGATGAGCTGGTGAGAGAAAGGGACATATTGAACAAGGTGAGTATGTACATCTGACTCTAGAAAATGCATCTCTCAGTCATTTGTACAAAACCAAATCCTAGTTGTGGTCATTAGTAGTCATTTGGTCAAGTATGAATATGTGCACTGCTGCTGGAAAATCATTCCCCTTTCTTGGGCCCATCAATCTTCTGTGAAAGGGCTGCATTTTTGGTGGCAGGGGCTGGGAGAAATTCTCTTACTTTTGTGGGTGATGTGGCATACCATAATAGAAATGAGGTGGCAGAGAGTTTTAGTCTTTCTTTTACTGGAAAAAAAACTTTGCCGTTCCATTAGGTGACCTGATGGACAGCAGCAGCATCCTTCTCATTGAGAGTGGCCCAATGGGAAAAATACGGCAGGGGCATTATTGGTAAAACTAAAAATCAGTCTGACAGATATACATCTATTGATCATTAGCGATGACTGGATCAGCCTATTTCTGTTCCATTTCAGTTTTGCATGCACTCAGTCATACGTCTGTTTCCTTTTTGGTTTTGCGGATTGTGTTCTGATTCATGTAAGTCCAGGACTAGTTGGTTTGTGACATAATGCAGACTGAACAAATTTATCCTCCATCCCTATTGAAAAGAATTATTCTTGGATATAAATGTAACAAAGTGCTGCAGTTCTGTAGACAGTTTGTTTGGCGAAGTTTCACGGATGCCACGGATTGCAAACTTTGTCCACTATCTGTAGCAACATGCAAACTTTAAATGGAGTGTCTTGCATCTTGGGAACAAGCATTTTTAAAAAATGAAATACCAGGTATTAAGAGTACCACCTTGTGATATTTATGTACTTTTCTGGCAATGAGAGTCAAACTATGTTACATAGTCTCTCCACATTTCTTCTTTCATCAAAAGCAACTGTGGGAGGCTGCAGTGAGGGGTGAAGGAGGAGTCTTTCTAGAAAAGGAGCTAGGAAGATTTTGAGCGGGAAAACAGCCAGAGGAGACATAATTAAGCAATCTTCTCCCCCCACCCCAACTCCTCTGCTGTTACTTTCATTCTACTACTGCCTCCTATGGCTGCTTTTCATTAAATAAGAAAAAGTCAGGAAATTCCCATGTCATGTATCTCCCATGTAATGTCATGTTTGGACATTGAGTGCTTGGTATTATTAGGCTTTGTGAAATCACTCTTATACAATGTGTCCCCTAACCATCTTCACCGTTTGTTTGCAGAACTTGCTCAAGGCTGCTACCGTTACTCAAAAGCAGATGAACCTTGTTAAGCTCCATGAACAGTCAAAGAAGAACCTGGAAGAAGAAATTCAGAATTATAAGGATGAGGCTCAGAAACAGAGAAAGATAATCTTTCAGCTCGAAAAAGAGAGAGACCGCTATATCAATGAAGCCAGTGATCTCACACAGAAGGTATGAGAGAGTTGTTTGCAGACTTTTGCCTTTCAGAACTAACAAGATGTTCCTTTCAGTTCTTTTCTATATGGATTTTGCCAAGGTCCTCTCAGTGGTACAAGAATAAAGTTCCAGTGAGTCATACTTATTCCTCTGCATGTTCTTTACATCTTAAAAAGTCCACTTAAGCATACATTATGGTATCTATAGTTAGTGTCCTAAAAACCTTCCTGTTGCTTGCTAATCAAGAGATCTAGGATCTAAAATAAACATACTTAATTATGCTGCCAGAAAAACTATAATTCTGTAATGGGAGTAAATTATGCAGATTAAGAAAATTGACATCTTTTTACTTAACTAGCATGTTTTGCTTGATGTGAAAAATTTGCCGGTTGGGGACAGAATAATTTTGTTTTTGTTGGAACATATAAGTAGGAAGCATGGGATTTTGTGAATTAGAAGGCATGCGGAAATGGGAGAAAAGGGGTGAAGAGCCTTCAGAGATTACAAGGAGCTGTGCAGAGCATGTCTTATCAGGCCTCAGATAGCATGTAGAGGGACAAAGAAAGGCAAGTGCTCCCTAGAAAATTGCTTGCCCTTCATTTCTCTTTCCATTTGAGAGACATTGCTAGGTTGTTACAGCTGTTAAATCCTGAATGACTATATAAGGGTTTTTTTTTGCATTATCTAAAAGCTTGGGCAAGTGGGGAAAAGCTTCCCCCCCTGCTCTCCTCCAACTTTACGCTGCACTCATTAGCTGGTTGCATTTGTAGTACAGCCCATACCTTGACCACTAATATTTATACACAGATATCTCCTGGCTTCATGCACTTAAGGTGAAATTGCTTGTCTATTAATCAATTATTTATCCACTATAAAATAACTTACTCTTTTCTCAGTAATATAAAGGACATGGCATTATAATTAAGAAGGGTTTTTTAGATTGGCCATGCGGATATCTAGACATGCGGATCTCCCTGCATAAAAAGCTGTTACTTCTCAGTATGTAACTTGAATCTGATCTGTTGAACAAAACACAAGTTGTGAATTTTTGCAGAAGCTATGTCATAGCCTGTTTTGTTCACTCAAGCTGGTTAGGTGGAGCTTTCTTGCTTGCTTGCCCTGCTATGTGACTGTAAAATGCTCTGTTATTTGCTTGAGAACTGACTGAAGAGCTCTACATAAAACTCACTGACAGGCATGCTAGCTTCCAGTCTGTTTTCTACTCATTGTTATTCCCTGCTCACTTTATGATTACTTTCTGTATCTTCATCTGATTAACAGATATGTGCCTTCTTGTATGACAGCATGTATAAATTCCTTGTAATAACAATCCCATTTAAGTAAGATTTGTTATGATTTTGGTATCGTAAATTGTCTTGTGTTTATGGCAGTGAATCCTTATCAATAGCATTACTTACTGTGTATCAGTATGTGCCTGTGTGTGTGGAAAGTGAGAAAAATTGATGTGATCACCTGTCCGCAGTCTCTTGATTTGTTAAGTAAGCAAGAAGAGGAATTTTTATGTGGTAGCATGATTTTTACATTTTCCATTGTATGTATGCATGTATGTTTGACAGATAGATGCCAACAACAGGAGCCATGGCCCTTTCAGTGCTGCACCACAGTTGATGTTAACCATAGGAAGGAATATTAAGAACTCTTGGGTATTCTTAAAAAAGGTTATTGAGGCCTGTTATGAACAAGGCACATCAGTCATTGCTGCCGCCTCAGAAAGGGCCTTATAACTAAAGGTGATTGTCCAAGTTACAGATAGGTAGCCGTGTTGGTCTGCTATAGTCAAAACAAAAAAAATTCCTTCCAGTAGCACCTTAAAGACCAACTAAGTTAGTTCTTGGTATGAGCTTTCGTGTGTATCTGAAGAAGTGTGCATGCACACGAAAGCTCATACCAAGAACTAACTTAGTTGGTCTTTAAGGTGCTACTGGAAGGAATTTTTTTTGTTTTGGTGATTGTCCAAGTTTGAGTATATGTAATTCCAGTCCAAAATGGCAACAACATAGACCAAGAAAAAAATACAGGTGAATTCTGACTTTGGACAGCCTTGGCACATAGCTGGTGCAAATACATTTTGCAAAAAGATCAGGATGTTTATAGATCACCAACTTTAAGTGATAATTAGCTCAAGATCTGTTTTATCATTGAATGCATTTCATATGGTACTCTCTAGCTACACATAAAAAGGAGCAAAAATGTTAATACCTAAAAATTGCCAATAGGTTGCACAAATAAAACTGTGAAAGAAGAACATAATGAATACGATTTTGGTGATTTTGATGTTTACTGCATTCCCTTCAGTGCTTCTTCCCGTTTTCCCTTTGTCTGAGAAGCTTATCCATAACAAAGCATGATCTCCCTGCCAAATTTCTATGTTTAGGAGACTTGGGGACTTTCCAAACCAGCTGCTTATTGAGCAATCATGCTGATATATTCACACACAACTTGAGCAGAAATTATACAGCATTGTCTGTTTATTGAGTATTCATCCTGATATGTTTGTGTTGAAGTTTTATGATATTGCCAACTAGTGGTTATTATCCCATGCTTTCTAGTGCAATTTTCCATCACCTTTCTTACCAAACATGTTGCTATTAAAAAGGTAATGGGATATTTATGCTAGAAATTGTTGTGTAACAATCAGGTTTTGTGCGAATAAGCAATCCATCTGGAAGCTCCAAAATAATAGTAACTCTCAAAATCTTTAGTTCAGTATGTTGTTGTTGTTATTTAGTCATTTAGCCGTGACCGACTCTTCATGACCCCATGGACCAGAGCATGCCATGCACTCCTGTCTTCCACTGCCTCCCACAGTTTGGTCAAACTCATGTTGGTAGCTTCGAGAACACTATCCAACCATCTCATCCTCTGTCGTCCCCTTCTCCTTGTGCCCTCCATCTTTCCCAGCATAAGGGTCTTTTCCTGGGAGTCTTCTCTTCTCATGAGGTGGCCAAAGTATTGGAGCCTCAGCTTCACGATCTGTCCTTCCAGTGAGCATTCAGGGCTGATTTCCTTCAGAATGGATAGGTTTGATCTTCTTGTAGTCCATGGGACTCTCAAGAGTCTCCTCCAGCACCATAATTCAAAAGCATCAATTCTTCGGCGATCAGCCTTCTTTATGGTCCAGCTCTCACTTCCATACATCACTACTGGAAAAACCATAGCTTTAACTACATGGACCTTTGTTGGCAAGGTGATATCTCTGCTTTTTAAGATGCTGTCTAGGTTTGTCATTGCTTTTCTCCCAAGAAGCAGGCATTTTTTAATTTCGTGACTGCTGTCACCATCTGCAGTGATCATGGAACCCAAGAAAGTAAAATCTCTCACTGCCTCCATTTCTTCCCCTTCTATTTGCCAGGAGGTGATAGGCCCAGTGGCCATGATCTTCGATTTTTGATGTTGAGCTTCAGACCATATTTTGTGCTCTCCTCTTTCACCTTCATTGAAAGGTTTTTTAATTCCTCCTCACTTTCTGCCATCAAGGTTGTGTCATCTGCATATCCTAGGTTGTTGATATTATATACTGATAATTCAGTATATAAAGCCCCAAACTTGTGACCATTGTTAGGTCAAGGAAGTAGCATAACATAGCACTAGAATTTGTAGGCATCCAAAGAAGCTGAATGTTGAAAGATTCAGGACAAAGCATTTCTCCACACAGCACATAATTGAAACAATGGAATGAGCTCCAACAACCTGCAGTGATGACACAAATTTGAATGATCTGCACTGGTTGCAGGTTTGCTACTGGGCTGGGTTGGGTTAAAGGTGTTACTATTTGTATATAAGGCTCCTATCAATTTGGAAGAAGTATACCTATGAGATCACCTTATGTACCAATAGACTGCTTTAACTCAGCAGAATAGGCGCTACTCTAGGTGCCACATAATACATAATGCACTTGCAAGAACTTGATATATGAAATATATAAATAGTTTAATTAAAAGAAGATTGATGGAAGATAAAGCTATTCATGTGGGCACACATTACA
Source organism: Podarcis gaigeae (assembly GCF_964106915.1). Lineage (NCBI taxonomy): Eukaryota > Metazoa > Chordata > Lepidosauria > Squamata > Lacertidae > Podarcis > Podarcis gaigeae. Next base: position 55,847,930 of record NC_139681.1, on the reverse strand, counting down.
GGGCTAATTTTCTATGTAGGGCAATTAATATATCTCTTTTCCTTTATTACTGTTTTTCACTGTATTATTATTAAATGTTTTTATAGAGCACTTCATGGCATAAAGCCATCAAAGCAGAGTATTAGTAAAAACAGAATTCTAAAACAATAAAACTATCCATACAGACTCTAAAATCAATGAAACCATTTAATCAAATATAAAATTGATCTTCATAAATGACTAATGATCTTCAGGGAAAACTTTCCTAAACAAAAATGTCTTTAGTAGGTGCCTAAACAGTATCACTCTAGGTGCATATCTTATGTGATTCCACAGAGCTGGTGTGACAACGCTAAAAGCCCAGTTTCTGCTATAGCCTGAGCACACTTCTGGGGTGTATGGTACTCTCAACTGAGGAATGCAGTTGCCAGGCTGGTATATAGTGGGTAAGGGAATCCTTTAGATATCCTGGTCCCCAGAGTACAAGTAATGCTCTGCAAAGTAACCTTTCAAATGTAGTCTGAAAGACAAGATTGCTTAGTAGTAAGTGAAGCAAATAATGTAGATCCAACGCAGAATTTGTGATAAGCAACTTAGTTCATTTAACAATGGCTGCACTCTGAAGCATAGTTACAGGAAAGTAAAACTTAATGAATTCTGGGATTTATTTCTGAGTATGCATGCTTAGGATTGCACAGTAGTTGGTGAAAATGGAGGGTGAAAAGCAAAATACAAATAGATCAGGGCCAGTGGTATTTTTCTGGAAAAGAGGTGCCAGAACTCACCATGAACACCTCCCTTATTCTCTTAGAATGGCAGTGGTGCCCACCTGAGAGGTGCCAGAACTAAGTTCTGGTGAGTTCCTGCTGCAAAAAGCCTTGATCAGGGCTATGGCAAAGGTAGGAGAAGCACCATGGCACATGATGTCTGGGCCGAACAAAAGCACTAATGCAAATTGTCCTAAATCTGGCTTCCTAGTATGAGGATATTGACAGAACCAGTGGCCGGCTATAGAGCTAATATTTCTGTGCTTTGAAGCAACTCAGAAGCAATTGCCTTTTTATATTGTTCTAGTTGACCCCAGAGCGCTTCCCAGGATCAAACAATTTAGCCTATTTTTTCAACTAATCTAGTCACAACTGAGGTTTTCTTTCAGATTTTTTAATGTTGTAGATCAGTTTCCAAAACTTATATACTGATTTGCAAATTATGTATGATGTGCCAAATTGTTTGTGAGAGAAACAACCCTTTCCAGGCTTCTTATTCCAGTTTAGGCACATCAGTTTGCTAGATAGGTTGCTTGATATACATTGTGCACTGTGGCCCCAGTCACAGTGGAAGGATGCTGACTGCTTTCAGTCTGAGATGATTACACCCTGTACAAGATCAGTACATTGAAATACAGGAAGTTTAGTATTTACAGATTCATATGAGTTTCTGATGAAGAAATGTTAGAGTTCATTAGTTCATTGAATCATGCCGAAGAGCAGAGGATTCAGATTACCTTTACAGATGACAACCTCCAGCAAATTGACCTGTGAATAACAGGTGCTATGCCAAAAGTGCATCTAGAATTTTAAAAATGCATTTGAATTAGTAAAACTATTTCAGATGGTACAAGTTACTTGAGTCATGGCACATTGTCCTAAGAAGACAGATATTTGTGAGCAGTCTGTTCCGATTCAGCTCCATGTATGTATGGCAGTTGAAAATCTGACTTTCAATGCAAAATCACCCTACTGAAGCTCATCAAGTGATACTTTGTGCATTCTTCCCAACATGCTATCTGTAAAGGAGATTATTACAGAGTTCTCAGAAAAAAAAGAAGAACTCAGCATTGTAAGGGAAATGTTTTCCTAATCTCAGTTGACAACTCTTGAGTTATTCATAATAAAATATCCATTAATTCATCCAGTTCCAGTTTGAGAGTTATTGGAGAGGTGTTACTCCCACGCAACAATTTTATAAATTCTTATGAAAGCACAGTCAGCCTCAGAACCATGGATGCCAACTTGTAAAACATAGTAAAGTAGTTTATTATTGTACTTTTGTTCATCAACTCCCAAGATGCATGGTTACAATTCAGTGATCTGTTTTCTAATTTTGCTTCAGCCTATATAATCACTAAGCTAGGCTTCAGATTTGAAATACACATTATTGATTTTGAGCTCACTTTTATTGCTATTGGCAACTTGTTTTTAACAGGAAAAAGCAAAAGGTAGGAGTAGGAGTTAAATTATAAGCTGGGTCTCTGCTTTTGTTTTAAACTGTAAGCAGTTTTTAGGCATCTCTGCAGTCAGCAACAAATGCACTTGAGTACCATTGCCACTTCTGCAATAAAACTTTCTATATTTAGATGTACTTTATCTCCTGAGTTGGTTAGAGGTATCTGGTAATCAATTAATTAAGCATTCGTCCCAAAGCTTGCGCACTAATAACCCTACTATACACTAGCAAAGCTTGAATTCTTTCAGCATAGACAAATGTGCTGGTTGCAAGGTCTACTATGAGTAGCTGTTCTGAACATTAATGTTATCTCTTCCTTTGAAGGTTCATGAACATAAATTTATGAATTTAAACAATAGGCCTCAATGCAAGGAAGCTAGGCAGGGTGGACGAATTCCAGCAATCTGTTTCATTACCATCTAATGTCAAGGTAATGAGGAAACCATTTCCAGAACCTCAGATATCTGAAATTTAAAATTTATCAGATTTCTCTGGCTTCTCCTTATGAGTTCTATTAGTGAAAATACATTTTTAAAAATAGTCCCATGTCTCTCATTACTGCAAAGTTTGTACAGCTCTCCCCAGTCAGTTGGATAAATGAAGTGGAAACTACATAGCATATATGTAAATAATTATATGGGAGGGGGGATTTTGTACAAGAAAGCACAAAAAACCTTGGTGCTTGGGATAGGTTTCTTCCAGTATCTTGCATGGCAGAGACGAACATGAATGCATATTTTCCAAGAGGAAGTTGTAGTAGTAAAATGTTTTTCCTGCCGGTTTCATATCTTACAAACTTCACTATTTGGAGGTTCTCTGCTCTCCTTGCTTACCGTATTTTTCGTCCAATAGGGCGCACCGGCCCATAGGATGCACCTCGGTTTTTTGGGGGGGGAATGAAAAAAAAATTCCCCAAGCCTTGTGCACACCTGCCTGAAGCACGGGGCGCCCTCTGGAGGGTGCCCCGTGCTTCGGGCTGCAGGCTGCCGCCCCAAGCCTCACTCACCCGGCGGGACCTCTCGCCGGGCGCGTGAGGCTTGTGGACACCCGCCGGAAGCACGGGGAGCCCTCTGGAGGGCTCCCCGTGCTTCGGGCTGTAGGCTGCTGCCCACAAGCCTTGTGAGCCCGCGGGAACTCCCGCCGGGTTTGCAAGGCTTGCGGATAGCTTCCTGAAGCCTGGAGAGCGAGAGGGGTCGGTGCGCACCGATGCCTCTCGCTCTCCAGGCTTCAGCGAAAGCCTGCATTCGCCCCATAGGACGCACACACATTTCCCCTTCATTTTTGGAGGGGAAAAAGTGCATCCTATGGGGCGAAAAATATGGTAATTTGAGAGCTCATATGTGCCCTGCTCTTTAAGAAGGCAATTTTCCTTCTTCCCTATCAATATAGTATAGTATAAAAATATATATGCTGGAGAGGTATTAAGATTTAAGTGTTTGTGACACCTTCAATTTCTTCATGGCAAACTGTCCAGAGCATTCCAGATTATCTGCTTCCACTCATTGTCTCCATGTTTTCTCCTCCAAATGCTTGTTTTCCTTAAGAAAGGTGAATTGTGATATGATTAGGCAAATAATTTTGGCTGCTTTTATCCTTGCAAAGAGGTATGGAGTACAATGGGATATCTGGATTGACAGTTATGATAAATGAGAATGACAAGAGCCCATAGTAGCTCAGATACTGAGGATTCTTATGCGCACCTGAAGTTATAACACAGAGCTGTCCAAGATTATTAAATTCCACTGACTGTATAAAGAGTATTCATTGGCTAAAATGATCCATGTAGACACCTCTTTTTTTTTTTAAAAAAAAACACTATACTTTGCTCTCCTCTATTTGAAACTAATTGCAGCTTCTTAAGACAACCATTTCACACTTTGGCAGAGGGCAAGATTCATTACTAAGGTGATGTATTGATTCCTAGGCTAGTTTTCAGCAACAAATTTGAAATCTGTCATTAAACAGTTCAAACAACCTGGTCACTACAAATGAGAGAAAGACAGCAATGTTGCATTCTTCATAACATGCGGTTTCATTTCATATAAACTATATGCACATGTGTATATACATATACACAGAGGTTGCAGGATGCGGTTGGTGCTGTGGTCTAAACCAGTGTTTTTCAACCTTTTTTGGGCAAAGGCACACTTGTTTCATGAAAAAAATCACGAGGCACACCACCATTAGAAAATGTTTAAAAAATTATCTCTGTGTCTATATTGACTATATATAAAGTAATTCTCTTGAACAGGAATCAAATAAACACAAAGAAAGTATTTTATAATTACTTTATTATGAAATAGTAAGTAAACAGAAATATGAAAAATTATAAAATACTTTATTTTTAAATCTTTCCAATTTTTCAATTTTTCCCACGGCACACCAGGCAACATCTCACGGCACACTAGTGTGCCGCGGAACAGTGGTTGAAAAACACTGGTCTAAACCACTGAGCCTCTTGGGCTTGCCCATCGGAAGGTCAGTGGTTCAAATCCACATGATGGGGTGAGCTCCTGTTGTTCTGTCCCTGCTCCTGCCAACCTGGCAGTTTGAAAGCACGCCAGTGCAAGTATATAAATAGGTACTGCTGCAGCAGGAAGGTAAACAGCGTTTCCGTGTGCTCTGGTTTCCGTCATGGTGTTCCGTTGCGCCAGAAGCGGTTTAGTCATGCTGGCCACATGACCCGGAAAGCTGTCTGTGGACAAATGCCGGCTCCCTTGGCCTGAAAGCGAGTTGAGCACAGCAACCCCAAAGTCGCCTTTGACTGGACTTAACCATCCAGGGCTCCTTTACCTTTACCTTACCTTTACACAGAGGTTGTAATCCTTTACCCATTTACCTAGGAGCATATCCCTCTGAATGCAATGCAACTTATCTACAAGTAGATTTGTATAAGATTACACTGCAAAAATCTTTTTAATAATTGCAGAGTGGACTTGACCTCTTCCCAGCTGCTTTTATTCCTGTTGGGGGAAAGATCTCGGGAGATCCTGTTGGGGAAAAGCTGAGTAGAGACAATTTTCAGTGGGAAAATGGTGTGTGGGGAAAGGTTATGATCCTGCCTTCCCATGCTAGTCTCCTCCTTCAGATTGCAGCTGCATTCTTTTACAACACAATAAAGTCTGTAAATATAATCCAGACCTTAGCCCAAATCTGTCTGGTTGAACAGAAATCTTTGTATTTGCAGTTAAGTCTGTATATGGAGCACTTCTAGTCGTCATAGAAGGATGGTTTAATGATATTTATTTTATGCTTTCTCTGACAGGTCCTCCATCACATGGAAGATATCAAAGTGCGGGAAATGCAGATCTTTGACTATAAAAAGCAGATAGCAGAGTCTGAAACAAAATTAAAACAGCAACAGAACCTCTATGAAGCTGTGAGATCAGACAGAAACCTCTACAGTAAAAATTTGATCGAAGCCCAGGTACTAAAAAGCAGTTCTCTTACTAAGTTTGTTTCCCATTTTAGTTGAGCTATGCAGTGGTAGCTGGTAACATTTTGACATGGGAGGGCTGCAATTTTCAGATTGACAGAAATGACTGTAAATTAAAGACATTATAAAATGTGTGTGGGACGGAAAAAGTGTGTGGCTTTGAGTTTTTGAGGATTATTATTATTTTTAATGGCTTGAGATTTTCAGTAGGAGGGCTGTGGTCCACTTGAGCCACCCATTCTCAGTTAATATCGAGAAGATATAACAATGTTGGCATGATTGTTTTTTTTATATCTTTGTCCCTCCTGTGGGAAAAGTTATATTACAAACCTCAGCCACATTGACCTGACTGTTTATGCAAACAGTCGTGACTCTAGAACAGAGCTTTCCAAACTGTGTGTTGCAACACATTAACGTGTCAGCTGCAGTGTGTAGGTGTGTCACATGAATGCTCCCCACGCTCCTCCTGGGGCTGGAAAGGGGTTAGTTTAACCTCTAGTTTGCTACTAAAACTCAATTACTGTGCATGTCTAAAAAGTGTGTCACCAACATGAAAAGTTTCGAAAGCTCTGCTCTAGAACATAGAGTCTAGGTGGCTACAGGGGGACCATCCACGATACTATCTTCACATGTATGTCTTTGAAAGATGAAGAGATGTCAGGAGTCAAATTAGGAAAGTGACAGGTCTCTGGTGGTTCTGGATTACAGGAGAGCTTTCCATATCAGATGTCCTCCAAAGATGATCTAGAAATTTGTACCCAATGGAGAAGGGAACCATTTTCCAGATGGCCTAGCTCAAGAACATTACAAATAAATGCTCTTGAATGATATGATTATCTGAATATAGTATTGTTTTAAAGTAGATGCCTTGAAAGTGTCTGCCAAGGGGCATCCAAAGCTCCAGGGGACTAAAGGAGAGTCAAACAAGACTGTATCAGATTGATAGCTCAACCGTCAATTTCCTTTTGGCTTCAGCTTTGTGTGAAGAATCAATAGACATGTATACACCAATATTAAGCAACAAATTATTCTCTATAGTAGGGAAAAGCTGTCATTGCAGCATGAAGGAAAAAGATACAGATTTTTTTCTGAGGGAAAGTTAGCCCATCAAATTGTTAAGGAAGTAGCTACAAAGGTGGCCTAGTAAGGAGAACATAATTTAAATTTGACTAGGGAATTTCTTGCACAGGCTTGTACCTGGCTAGGAATATAGCCCTTGCCCAAATGGAAGTGGGTAATTATGGCATCTATAAGGTGTTAATTTATTTCAAAAGAGTGTGGGGAGCAAGAGGATTCAGTTAGCATGAATTGCAAAATTCAGGAGTAGGAGAAAACATCTGTAGCTGAACATAACTTTTATAGTATAGTCAAGCTATGCTATAGCAATAAGACCATCATTCATAGTTCAGTAACAAGCCAGCCAGCCAGCCAGCCATGAAAACAAAGATGGTCTTATCTGAAAAACTATGCAGAATTGTCATCTCTCTTGCGATATAAGCTTAATTGGTGCAAGCTTGTTTGAGAAAGCAAACCTCTTGGTAGGCATTTTTAGATTATTTAATAAGGAAAATTCCCCCATTGCCCAACCCTGTTCACACTGCTCCTGATCTCCAGGGCATCATAAGCTCAGACACAGTAAAGCCATTTGATAAAGGAGTTGTGGCTGAATTTCAGTACTTGCTAGGGTGGTTTCACATTTTTGGATCGTTCTGGTTTTGGGAACTGTTGCTTGTTAATTTAAACGAATGTAACCTCAAGCTTTGCAAAATTCATGGGAGCTTTTCCATTTTCATTACCATAGTAGTAGATTTGGAAACATATGTGCATACCAACTTTTAAAATAGCTGGCTTTCTTCATGAGGATTTCTCCTGTTCTCTTTACATGAGTGATGATGTGTATATCACATGATAAGCTCTAGTTTCAAAGGATGTGTGTGTGTGTTTGTGTGTGTGATATTTCTTCTGTTGCATTTACCTAAGTGAGAACCAGAGTTCTTATTTTGTCATTGTATTATACCTTTACATCAGACAGGAGCCTGAGACCTTGCTCCTGCTTCTTGATATTTTTCTGGCTTTTGATGGCATTGTTCATGGTATCCTCCTGGACTGGCTCTGGGGTGGAGTATGGCTATGCTGAAAGAAAAATGTGGATTTTATATCTATCACTGCTTTAGAGCCATTGGTACCTGCATATAGTAAGCTCTCAATTCTGTCATGTTAGGATGAAATCAATGAAATGAGAAAGAAGCTGAAGATTATGACACACCAGGTAGACCAGCTGAAAGAAGAGATCTCTGCTAAAGAGGCAGCTCTTGTGAAAATGCACCTGGACCACCAGCGGATAGAAAAAGAGAAAGAGGCCTTAAAGGTAAGGAACTTCCATTAGGAAAAGTGTCCCAGTATTGATCAGAGGTAAAGGAATTGGTTTTAAGTTGTTGAATTGGCAGAAATGTACCTGTTTACCTTCTTGAATAGACTTTTTTATTGTCTATATAAAAGACATCTTTTTTCTTTCAATAGCTGTTGAAGAGCAGTATTAAAATATATTTCGTCTTGTGTGGCTCTTCAGAGTGGACCAAGGGCAGGAGCTGCTGCACTAGTGCTGTTGTGGAACATTTATGGTTTTAGTAATGGTAGGAGTGCATCCTGCAGTCATTGCCAGTGAAAGCAGGGAGAGCTGGAAGTCTCCCATTCCATTGCCCAGAAGAGGCCCTGCCACTTGGCATATGTTGGTGTACTGCTCATTCTGCTGTGCTCCATCCATCAGCCTGAGCTGATAAAAGTGGTATCCGATTTGGTGTTGTGGATTCCTGGGGATTTCAGCATCCATGTTAAAGCTGCCAGATCCAGGTGCCTCAGGACTTATTGGCTGCAATGGCTGCAGTGGTGCTGTCCCAAAACGTCACCAAACTCAACATAGAACACACTTGATCAAGGAGCTGGATCATGATCTGAAAGGGGTTGGTGGGATTTAACGTCTATCAACTTGTCATGGAAAACTCACTTCCTACTTAGGTTTAGGCTTGCATGAGCCTTTCCCCTCCTGCAAGGATGGGGCACCTATTAAAATGGTCCCTCCTCTGGAAGCCATTGGATTCCATAGAGCTCTGGAGGATTTTCCTGCCAGGGTGCCCTGGGATGATTGGGAAATAACTGATTCTACTAACACTTGGGGTTCCTCAAAAAGACTGCAATTCAAACTGAGTTCTCTGCTGGCCCATGCTGGTTATTCATCATACTTTTTGGTCTACATTTTAACA